>NC_040085.1:90232444-90535474 GCF_003369695.1 Bos indicus x Bos taurus | reverse complement strand
TATGGCAACATTTCCTTCTCCAAAGAGGACAGAGGGACATTTTCAGGTGGGAATGGTCCGCAGATAAGCAGCAGGGGGAGGATGCTCCAGGACTCGGGTGAGTTTCTGTCCGCCCCCTGCTAACGGTTCCCAGGTGCAGGAGGCTGTCACACAAACAGGCATTCCAAATCCTGCAGCATCGCCATGGGGTGCAGGGGTCCATTGCCAAGGATGAGCTTTAGTCCAGGAAATGGACACATTTTTGCTAGAGGAACACATGACCTTAAATCCACAGCTTAGCAGGGGGTTAAAAATTCAAATATCGAATTTGTGTTCAGAGGGGGGCTCTAAAAGCAGACTGAGAGAATGTGTGCTCACTGGATATTCTTTAATTGATTTTTTAATTTCTTAGAATGTTCAAAATAACTACTAATAACAAATAAATACATTCAAGGATTTTTGACACTTAGACATAGTATAATTCTTTCACTGTGGGTTCATTTACAGGACAAAAATCACTCGGCACCCTCAGTTTCCCCTCTTAATCGTAATCTCTCTCATCTCTTAAATTCAGTGCTCTATTTCCCTGATAGCTCAGATGGTAAAGAATCTGTCTGCAGTGCAGGAGACCTGGGTTCAATTCTTGGGTTGGAAAGACCCCCTTGGAGAAGGCAATGGCTTCCCACTCCAGTATTCTGGCCTGGAGAACTCCATGGACAGACGAGCCCGGCAGGCTTCAGTCCATGGGGTCACAGAGAGTCAGACATGACTGAGGGACTAACACTCACCTCACAAAGCATAAATACATTTGATATCTCCAGCTTCCTTAATCTGCCTCTCTCTGCCCCTTTGCCACAGTCTGCAGGTGAAACCCTTTCTAGGAATTTCACACTCCTTGTTTCCCCACCAGGGCCACATTTGTGAACTCTCCAAAGATGCAAAGTCAAGACTTTCCTTAAGAACTGAAATTCTCTGCTGCCATGGCTTCCTCCAGTTTCATTCACTAGTTCTGCTTAACTCAGGCTCCTATTCCAAAAGCATCCCAGGGTTGCCTGATGGTCCCCTTCCACGTCCAGTAATGACCTATTTAATATGTTAAATTATTCTCTTATTTAAGTGATGTTTCCTTAATCGTCTTTATGGAGGTTGAGTTTCTTTTGTTGCTATTCCTGCTGCTTCCTCTCCAGACTGATTTGATCTCCAGCTATTCAAGAGCCCATCTTTGCAAGGACCACATGTGAGCCGGGAAGCAGGGGAGGGACTTGGTAAGTTTCTCCCATAGCCCCCCACCCGAGCACCTGCACCACGCCTGCATCCGCAGCTGCCTCACGGTTCTGCCAAAGCCTCTCTGGGCAGACACACAGCCCCAGGCGGCACTGCCAGTTCTGAGGCAGCTTAGGAATTTAGAGGGGATGTCTGTGACATAGACAAAGCTGTACTTCCTTCTAGGGATCTGGACAACTTGAACTTGGCAGAAACATCTGCCCCCTGACAAGTCTTGGTTAGGAGTCTAACTCTCAGTAGATAGTTTTAAATGTTTGGATTGAAATGAATTACTATAGATGGGCAATTGTAACACCAAAGCATGTTCTTGCAGAGTTTTACCATTTAGATACCTCTACTTATCCATTGGTTTATGCATGTATGCTCAATCGTGCCCGGCTCTTTGCAACCCACGGACTGTAGCCCACCAGGCTCCTCTGTCCATGGGATTTCCTAGGCAAGAATATTGGAGTGGGTACCCATTTTCTCATCCAGAAGGTCTTCCAGATCCAGGGATCAAACCCGAGTCTCCTGTATTTTCTGCATTGGCAGGCAGATTCTTTACGACTAGCACCACACAGGAAGCCCATCCATGAGTTTAGGTATTCAATGAATATTTCTTATACCAAGTTATGTGAAAGAGAAGCTTCTACTCTTCAGCAGTTAGGGGAGCCAACTTGTACCTGAAAATTAAATCTGGTGGTTGAAGTTCACTGGCAGGAAATTTGAATATACTCTTGAAAACAGAGAAGCCATTATAAGGATGATTCTAAATATTAAATGATATTTGGCATATGCCATCACTTGGCTAAACTTAAAAGAGTTTAGTAAATTTGTCTTTGGGACAACATGAGTCATACATGCATTAATATAGCTTGTATGTCTTAAAATTATTCCAGATTGATTTCACATAAGAGTGGTAAAAAAAAAAAAAAGTCACCCAAGATCTCTGTAGTTGTTGCTATAACTGATCAGCTTATTGGGGTGGAAAATGAAATATCTCAGAGCTGTTGAGAGGAAGACACCCTTAAGACACTTTTAGAGCTGGTGATGGGGCCATCGTCTGAGTGGAATTGTGCAGACTGCGGCTTTGGGGACTTGCCCGTCATTCCTTGGATATGTTAGGTCCAAAAGTCAATAGCCACTTCAGTTTCCAAGGTTTTCCATTCTAGTTCTTCACACCTAAGATGACTGTTCCTAAGTAAATCAAAATAATGCAAAAGCAAAACTAAAGGAAACAAAACCATCAAATTCCCTTGTCTGAGTCCTCAAGGAAAATGACAGCAGGAAAAGAGAAAGGCATTGTTTTAAATCTCATTTTAGAGCATTTTTCATATTTTTCCCCATCATGTTTAGGAGTATTCTGTCGCACTCTGAGATACCTAGATATAAGAGGGAAAAGGTGATGCAGGTAAAATATAAAATATTACCAAGGCTAGTTGAGAAAACACATGGAACTGTAAAACATCAATGAAGAAAAACTAGATAATCACCTTCCCCTCGCACTCTAAATTTACGACGCCTTGGGTGATGCTTCAGTGGTCTGGCGCCTGCTAATTTCTTTCTGTGGAAACCGGCAGGCATTTGCCATGGGAGACCCGCTGTCAGCCAATCAGGGTGAGCCGTCCGGGCCGCTTTGATGTAACATAAGTTGGAGAGTAGCAGGTGGCCTTCCCTGCTGTTTGGAGTGCAGCTTGGGGAGTCCTGTCAGATGCAGCAGCTCCTCTTTATCTGCATGGAATCTGTGTAAATCACAAAAGAACAGATGGAAAAATAGTCACACACCCCCGTTCACCTCTTAGAAGCAGCTCGTAAACCACCGTCCACCACCCGCTCATTTTAAAAACAACCATGGGTGGGTTAGTTCCCCCAACTGCTACAGCGTACTTGTTTTGTTTACGAAAACATCCAAATACATGAATTAGACAAAGAAAGCAAGAACAGCAAACAATTTAAATGATCACAGCTGGTATATACGTATCATTTATCCCGATATCCTGGATTGAGGTTAAGTAGACACTGAAAAATCAGAAATTATTTCTCATCTGCCCACCCTAATTACTATCTGTGGTGGTCTTGGTGATGTCAGATAACTGCGCTTTAGTGTGTCTGTTTGATTCTTGCTGATTTTGAAATTCAATTATGTAATTATTTCCGTTTATTTTCCCTGAAAACTCTAAATACTTTTCTAGGAATCAGCTCTATGTAGTTTCATGTTAGAAACCAGAAAACAAAAACTGAAAAAAAGAAATGATTTTAAAAGAATTTTACTTGAATTCTATGCAAGTGGAGGAAGTAGTTTCAATTTATACAAACATAGTACTTGAATTTGTGGTGTTCAGCTAATGCACAATGTGTGGTTCAATTGTGTATATAAATAGAAAAAGAATTTAAAAAGCAAAACAAAAAAAACTTAGTCCTAAAAGAGAAAATGGCAGGAACAAAGTTATCAAGGTATGAGAATGAAAAGGAGCATGGCATGAACTGTGTCTCACTTTAGTGTGATTTGTGAGACAAGGTGCTGAAAGAGATGGAGAGATGGGTTAGCTAGGTCTTGACCACAGAGGACCTCAAAGGTCTTAGGAAAAAAAATAGGCTTTGACCTCGATGTGATCAAAGTTGAATATTCAGTGTTGATTTTATTTATAGGTTTAAAATCTGTACCAATAATACATTTAAAAACACAGAAGCTGTCCGAAGACTTAGAGGGCAGAGAAGTTGTCCATTAGAGTACACTGTTATTCAGAAATGAAACAACTTCTATTTTCTTAGGGACTGCTATAGAGTACAAGGATATTGTTATGGAAGATCCTTATTATACCGTGATGAACTTAAAAAGAAGTGACAACCAAATCTTGGAAACAATGCAAAGTGAAGTTAAATGTGAGTAGAAGTAAATAACCTTAGGAAAGTGTTCAAAACATTGTCTTTTCTATAAACTCCAAGAGGCCAAAAAGAACACAGGAATTGTGTCCAGAACTCCATAGGACAATAAGACCAGTGGCTCTCAACTGAGGACGATATTTCCCTCCAGGGGACACTTGACGATGTCTGGAGACATTTCTGCTGTCACAACTGGTGGGAGAGTGAGTTATTGAAACCTAGTGAGTTGAGGTCAAAGATACTGCTAAACACAGGAGAGCCCTGTACAGCAAAAAATTACCCAGCCCAAAATGCCAGTAGTGCTGAAACTGAGAACTCTGTTTTACACACCTCCAACATTTGATCATATCCCCTGTCCTCAAGAGAATGAAAATCCAAAGTTTCCTCATGTCTCATCACGTACATTTGGACAAATCAGTCAAGACAATTTACTTAAGGTCATTGAATGCATGACTTACAAAATCAATCAACAGAATCTTACAAAATCCTATTGTTTTGGAGCACTTTTTTTTTTTTTTGTAACTATTTACATCCTTTTGGAAAGTTGCTAATGAAATATTGTCTTATTAAACAAAATTATGCTTGAAATAAAGGTGGTATTTTTAATAAAGTTCCAACAAAAAGCTCTCCACTTTTAAATTTTGTTTTGAATTGAATAGTGGGCAAATCATTTCATCAGATGCAAACTCATGCATAGAATGGATAAACAACTAGGTCCTAAAATATAGCACAGGGGACTATATTTAATATCCTGTGATAAATTAAAATGGAAAAGAATAGGAAAAAGAATGTATATTTATGTTATAACTGAAACACTTTACTGTACAACAGATATTAACACATTATAAATCAAACTAATTCAATTAAATTAAAAAAAAATCAAATCATTTCACAAGAGCTAGTATGAAGCAACTAAGCATTTCATTTCCAGATATCCATAATAAAATACCTTTGTTATCAAAACATTACTGGGTGTGAGACAGATTTTTTTCTTTTTTTATGAGATTAAGCTTCTCTAAAGAGTTATTTTTACTTTTTGGTAGTCAGATGTGTTTTTCTGGTGAATCTAAAGGAGTAGGAATATTTAGTTTGTTCTCTGTAACACAAAATTAAAAGAACAATTACCAAGTGAAAATTTCTCCTTCTTTAATATTCATTCACTTTTGATAATCTCTGTTTATTAAAATTCTGTTTGGTATCATCAAAGATTACCACAGGAAAGCTAGTAATTTATCTCTACTGGAAGGTTTTACTTAAGATAGCTTTTATTTTTCTTCATCATTCCTATACATTAAGAAAAAGACAGGAATCTGTATTGTTTATAGCAGTGATACTAATAACTGAAGCACAGAGAAGGCTCAACTTGATTATAAAAAGTAGTTATCAAAGATCAAATTAACTGATACAGCAATGGCATCTGGGATTATCTTTTCTGCTTTCACTGCTGACAAATGGGCTTGGTGAATGTTTGATGTCCACTACGTGCTCTTGCTCTCAGGTCTCTGATAAAGAATAGGAGATAACCGCACCTGTCAGATTTAATCCTGAACTTGGATCTTTTAAAAATATTTTATCAAAACAATATTAAACACCTAAGAAATGAAATTAAACACTGCAGCCATGAAATTAAAAGACGCTTGCTCCTTGGAAGAAAAGCTATGACAAACCTAGACAGTGTATTAAAAAGCTGAGATATTACTTTGCCAACAAAGGTCCAAATAGTCAAAGTTATGGCTTGTCCAGTTGTCATGGATGTGAGAGATGGACCATAAAGAAAGCTGAGCACTGAAAAATTGATGCTTTTGAACTGTGGTGCTGGAGAAGATTCTTGAGAGTCCCTTGAACAGCAAGGAGGTCCAACCAGTCCATATTAAGGAAATCAGTCCTGAATATTCACTGGAAGGACTGATGCTAAAGCTGAAGCTCCAATACTTTGGCCACCTGATGCAAAGAACTGACTTACTGGAAAAGACCCTGATGCTGGGAAATATTAACGGCAGGAGGAGAAGGGGACAACAGAGGATGAGATGGTTTGGTGGTATCACCGACTCAATAGACATGAGTTTGAGCAAACTCCAGGAGATGGTGAAGGACAGGGAAGCCTGGTGTGCTACAGTGCATGGTGTCATGAAGAGTCAGACATGACTGAGTGCCTGAACAACAAGAAGAAATGAAGAACTTTACTTACTACTTCTTTGCTAAGGATTTGCAAACAAGATTTTTAATATGTAGCCATATGGAAATAGGGGGTGTCTCTGTTAGCTCAGTGGTAAAGAATCCACCTGCAATGCAGGAGACATGGATTCGATCCCTGTGTCAGGAAGATCCCCTGGAGGAGGGCATGGCAACAGACTCCAGTATTCTTGCCTGGAGAATCTCATGGCCAGAGGAGTCTGGAGGGCTGCAAGCCAAAGGATTGCAAAGAATCAGATGTGACTGAAGCAGCTAAGCATGCACACATACGTGGAAATAGGATGTTGACCTCAGAATCTTTAAAACTTGGTTATCCTTTTAATACTTAAAACTTTGGTCATTAGTTCTGCAAGGTACTCCCTGGTAAAGAAGATTCCATAGACATAAAATGATTGGAAAACCTACTCAGTTTATTGTTCTCTTGGAGAATATACCTTGTCCCAACATATCTTGTAAAGAGAAACCAATAAAAACTTTCTTGATTTATCCCATCATGTCTCAAAGCCATAACATCTAGTGAATTCATTGTTCCAAGCAACAAATTTTTGGGAAAAAAAAGTAACTTAGAATATTTAGTCTCAATCTTCTATTGGTTTTTGTTTTGGTTTAATTGAATCTTAGGTCTTTTTACCTAACTACCAGCTACTTTTTTTTTTCTTTTTATTAGCACTTCTGTCAGAGGTGAAAGTACAGGAGATTGACTTTAGATTTGTCTCCATTATTTTTCATAAATGGCTTAGAAAGAATAAGTTGCTTTTGAATTTTTTTTTTTTTTACTTCCCCAGAATCCATATTCTGGGACAGAAATGGTAAGGAATACAGACAAGCAAAAACAAACATCATTCAATGCACCGTTTCAATCTCCTTTGTATAACTATAAGACACCCTATTTCATATTTTAGTCGCATTTCACCTTTAGTAACTCAGCACACACTGCGCCAAATATATGTTGGACACATTTGTGACTAAATTTAATGCTCACCTACAGTCACATTATTGTTGTTCTTGATGGATGAAAATGATGCTTTTGCTTTTTCTTTGAGTTTGATTGACAAATTTATGACTACACCTGCAATCTTTCTCACACTTCTGAGGACCACATTTTAGGGGTCTGCCTCCTTGTATTACTGTGGGGATTTGAATCTCATGGGGCAAAACCAAGAGTAAGAATTCTGCTAAATCCAAACCATTCTACAACCCTGCCATCCAGTTCTCCTGCATTGGAAATGAATGAACGTGTTCAGATCAGAGTGTAAATTGGCATGAACCTTCATCTGAAATGCAATAAAGTTAGAGAAGAGTGGATGATTTTTTAAAACGTATCATTATTCATATTCAATGCTTCCTCTGCACTTCTGTGTACCATCTGGTCCTGATGGTCGAAGTGCCAAAATACCATAAGGAAAGTTGTTTTTGTGGTATTTCCAGTCCAACCAGAATCAGAAAGTACCAGAAATCTCTTGAGAAAAGCTGTTTTCATAGGACACAAAGCTCATTTTGTCAAACCAAAGAGTTTAAAATGAAAAGTAGCTGAAATTCAACTACTGTCCAGGTTAAAATACTGGGAAAAGAGAGGGTGGGCTGGGTTTGGGGTTTACCAGAAAGCACGTGAAATAATAACAAAAAAAATACACCCTACCAGCTCCTCCTAAATGTATTCCATTTCTTTATAAACTACAATTCCCTCTATACTTCTTAATTTTTTAATGTTTATCTGCTTGTATCTCAATTTTTAAGAAAATATTTATAGATAAGTAGAGTCTTGAAACTTCTAGTGAGAAATGATTATGAAAAAGAAGTATCTTGCAGACCCAGTGAACGATGACACTAGATTTAAAAGCCTTTATAGAGTACACATAAAAGGGATAAAACTACCTGATATTGTCCTGTTTATGAGCCTTCTGATGTCCAAAGAATTCTTTTCTGTGCCTTTCCACTTCTAGGCAGGACAGCACAGCTTGTCAAATACATACAAGGAATCTTGAATCTTAAAAGACTCAATCTGCACTGTAAAGTTACTGCCCAGAAGGTTTAGAGTGGGCTGTGCTAAACTTGGCATGGTTTCCACTTCCATTCAATCCCTAAGCCTTCTGAGATTTGTGTGACTTTGGGTTTTATTCAGCTTAATTTAGTTCTTTTGAAAAAAAAAAAAAAGCAACTCTAAGTAGGAGATAAATTCAAGCGATGGATTCTGTTGTATGGTAATTCATATATTAAGAAGAGAAACTTACCACACATTTTGTGCTAAAAGAAGTGTCCCGTAATGCATGGCATATAAGATCTTGTGTCAGACATAGATCCAAAACCTAGTTCTACACTTAAGGATAGTTACTAACTGCTCAGGTCTTAAATTTCTTCATCTAAAAATATAAAATCAATTCTTTTACCAGGTTGAAAGGATCCATGGGCTATTGAGTATAAAATCTTAGAGTATAGCACGTGCTCAGGCTTCTTACCAACACTCGCTGTAAATGAGGATCATAAAATGAGAGACAGCTGCAGGGCAGATGCTTAAGAGCCTGGCTATTACAAAAGCACATTGCGACTTTTACGTCAGTTATTTTTTACCCCTTGAAAGAGGAAAGGATAATTCTGGGATGTAACTCACATAAGCCTGAGAGGTAATGATGATATTTTCAATTAGGAATATTACCTACTCAGTTCCCATGGGCGACGTTCTGAAATCTTTCATTGCATGAAACAATAATGCTTTGAGCAGGACATGACCTGACCTGAGATGTAAATGAATCCGTGTGGAAGTCTACCTCTTGTACGGGCCTTAGTGGATCACTTCCTATGCCCTTGACCCAAACCCAAAGAGCATCTTCCCCCAAAGAAAAGCAAAAATAAGGATAGAACAATTCAGGCCAGTTTTTAACTGAAAATAGAAGTTCTCTCTTTGATTTTTAGCACTGTATTATCCGTATCTGGTATGCACACTATTGTATAGTTTTCTGGAATATGATATCTGGTCCTAAGATGAATAATCCAACTTGTTATTTTTTCTTGAGACTTCACTTTCTCTTTTCAAAACACAGTCCCAAGAAGAGTGTCAGAAAAACGTGAACCTAATGATTATTCAGGTAAGCATGATGTTGGTGGCAGATACAGGATCTAGTCTTCAAATCCAAAGCTTTCAGATCCCAAAGTTGCTGCATTTAATTTTAAAATTGTTCCTGTCCTGGTTCTGATTCCTTTAGTTTACATCATTTAACTTTTCTATTCTCTAACTCCCTTGAAGTCACTTGAATTGAATTGAATCACTTAAATCACTCACACTCCCTTAAAGCTGTTTTTTCTTTATATCATCCCCACATAACCCACTTAGAAAAGCAATTAATGTGTCATTCTATGAGGTACCAGAGGAATGCAGAACACAGCGTTTTGAAGAACTTTGCCTGAACCTTCCTCATTTAACACTGTACAGTGCTTCCTAAACTCCCGTCACCCAGAACCGGAGTTCATTGCCCAAGCCAAACTCATATTGAGTGTTGTTTTTTTTTTTATGATAAAACACATATACTGTTCTGCCTGGAGCTTTGAGACATGGTCTTATTAGGAATGTGATCTGTCAAGAAAAGCTAAGTGCATCCAAAGAGAACACCACTGTCTCTGTGTTATGTTACGATACTTTTATTAGCCGGTGACATTCCCGAGACAGCACCTGCTGCGTGGCTTTGGGCGGCTGCCCAGAAATGAAAGGAAAAAGTGATGTGTGGTTTAAATCCGAGGGGTGTAGCCTTGCACTGCTGTGAGGAATATCAGGGCCTGAACAGTTGGGAGGGTTGAGGGAATCTCAGTGCGTGGGCACTTGAGTTCTGAGTGGCTGTGAACACCCAGGTCATTGTCAGTAATGTATGGGCAGGCAGGTGGGGGAAACAATTTCCTTTTCTGCTTGCTGGGTGCATATATCTGACATAACTGCCTACTTTTCCTTCCTCATATTTCTGGGGAGATGGCCTTTACAAAGCTTGGAGGAAACCTTGTGGCTAGTGGCTTCAAGTATAGACTCTTATTTGTACAAACTGAATATTGATCCTTTGGAATTGGTGAAACTTTACATTGAGTAAAGATAGTTAAAAGAGAAAAAAATGTGTTTTATGTAACATACATGTATAGGCATGTGTGTGTGTGTGTGATTCTTATTAACAGGATAGTGTTGATTTTTCCTCTAGAAATATTTTGATTTTAAAAAATCTTCCCTTTCATCAGTTTTTGTAATAGAGATTGTAGAATATACAGAAGCTAAAACCTCTTGAATTTATGGTTGTTTTTGACATGGCCAGATGGTCAAATTCCACAACTTTAACTCTCTGTTCTCCTTAGACTCCTCCGTGGCCACGTGGTAAGGGGAAAGGGGGAAAATAAAATGACTGGAGAACCAATTCGATGACAATGGTGTCGGTTAAAATTGTGAACTGCTACTTTTTGATGATTGAACTTCAGAGAAATAGTACCTATTGGGGAAAATCACTGGCATCTATAAAAAGAGAAAACTACCAATCCAATCAGGCAGGGTTCTATTTTCATTAAAGCGAGGCTTAATTCAAGAAAAACCACTGTTCAGAAACTGGACTCTAAGTCATTCTTTTATTTTTTTCTAACTAAGTTGATGGTTGCAGTGCTGTCGCTTTCTGGTTAAAGCTTCAGGAAGCAGGCTTCTTGGCCTTTTCTCCATATATCTTATGACCTTAGAAAGTGATGACTCTATAGGATGTGACCACAGGGTTCAAACTACTGTGCAGTAAGCGCTGAGCTTCCCCAAGTCCCAGTGGGGTGGCAGAAAGCACCATCACTCAGAAAGAGGCACTGGGTTCCCATCGAATATCATTTCATAACATTGCTCCTCAGACACAAATGAAAGCTCACCTTGTTTATATGTTGTTGACGATGTTCCAGTCCCTAAACGGTTGTTTCTGCTTTTGCGTGTGTGTGTTGGGCATGGGCATGTTTGTGATTTTATGAAAGAATAGAGATTTGATGTCATCTGAACACGCAAACCTCATTCTATTTTGTTTTGCACAACTTACCCTCTCAATAGGTCAGGACTGAGGTTATGAAAAAAGCAGGGTTTCATGTCATGAATGTAGAATTCTGAGCACAGTAAATGTTGTGTTTCATTTCTTCTGGGAATGCTTATCAATCTGATAGTCTTGTTTATGGAGCTAACTCAGAGTCTTAAAAGCCTCTGTATGCTTTACTGAAATGTGAAGTGCTTCTAAACTTTAAAATCAATTGCATCGATTCAATTATAGAACATGAATGAAGACTAATGGTTCTTATGTTCATTAACTTCTAATTTACATAATATAGAAGATGTTAATATTGTCCCAGAGTCTTTTTGAAAACCATTATAGTTGAGCTAGAGAAAATGGGACTTGCATTATCATTTGCAATAGATTGATATTCCAAAGATTAAAACATATGATCTTCAGTTCAAATTCCATGATTTTCACATCTTTTCTATTGTCTAAGAAAATTCATGAACTCTAGGTTGAATTGGTGTAGCCTCCTTATCATCTGTTCAGTTGTGTTTGGAAACAACATGAGTTTTTCTCTTGAGTTTTACCAAATTTTTTTAATAGGCATCAATTTTGGATTTTCCTGAACTGCAGAACAGTCAAACAGCCAAAATCAGGATTTAAGATAAAGGAAACCATGATATATTTCCAATTAGAATTGCATTCAAATAAATCTTAACTATTACTGTATTTTTCCCTGTGAATTAAAATTAATAGTTTCACTGTTTCATCTTTTGTCTTTTATTGATTAGTAGTGATGATAGTACTGTTATACATATTTAGAATTAATGCTGTTTGGGGCACATCTGAACCTCATGGAAAGATTGCAGAATTAGAAGAATCTTAAACTGTTTCTTTCTCAAGTCCTAGATGTGATTTTTCTAGTGTGCCTTGTTGCTGTTGTTGCTGTTATTTGTTTTAGAAAACAACATAGACATTATTCTCATTCTCCAAGTCAGTCTTTACTTGGAAAGTGCTGCATGATTGCCTTATGATCATATTCTTCTTTTTCATTCAACATTTCCATTTTTAAACTATTGTGTGGTAGACCTGTGGTATTAATAGTATTGTTTTTTGAGTAGTATTTCGTTTATGGAATAGCTTAAGACATATTCAGAATGATTTCTAAATGAATGTGTATTGCAAGTAAAACTCTCCTACAGTTTCAGAGACTTTGAGCTGTTTAATCATTCTGAGTCTCAATTTTCACACCTAGAAAATGACAACAACAACCAAAAAACAGCTTGACAACAATATCTTTGCATCATATGTTTTTCGGAGGGGATTATATAACTAAGCTAGGTCAATGACTGATAGAGAGAAAATGCTTAATAAGTAATGGGATCTCACTTCTTGGTCTACTTACAGCCTACTTTTGGCTCAAATTCTTTTTTTCCTACCCCAACCATTTTTCTTCACATGGAAGACAGGGCTTTGTCTTATTTTCTATTTTGGTTTAATTCTGTGTGTCCTCCATAATTACTTAGGATTAAGTCTGGCTTCATTAGACAGTTTTATACTACTGGGAGTATAACACATATCGAGGCATAAAATAGGAAGCTAGAAATGAACCCATTTAAAAAATGAAGCTTGGGAGTGAAAAAGACATTTTCTCAAAGCCTTCAGTTTTTAAAAAAATAACAACAAAAAAGGTTCACTGTTTCTTTATATGTCATGAATTATATTTGATTTTAGAGGGGTATTAGAGTTTTAAATATCCCATGATAAATAGAGTAACCTAGTTCTCTACTTGTCCAAAAACTGTCTCATCCATTATAGCATTAGTACACAGAAAGCTATATACTTTCATATTCTTAATGTTTACAAAATTTTTCTTTGCCAACTTGCACACAGTTGCTTTGATAGATTATAATAAGGTTGCTTAAAAGCATTTGAGCTCATTACTTACAAACAGAAGGCTGCTGTCTGAAAATAAACCTTAATATCAAATAATAATAAAAAATACAACTTGTGTTCACTCTGCTGCTGATATGCATGATCAGAGTCAAGCTGACAAAGGTGACATTTTCAGGTCTCCAATCTAATCTGCTCGTAAGCCTCTCCAGATTGCAGAAGTTTCTAGGGAGTAGAGAGAGTTCCCTAAGACCAAGGGAATGAAGGAAAAAGATTTTAAAAAGAATCAGGGGCTGGGACACACAGAATGGTATTGGAGACTTGAAGTTAGAAAAGAAGGGGAAGAAAAGTCTAGAGAAGAGAGAAAGTTAAATGCCATAAATACATGTAGGACAGGTATTCATTATGGCTATAACCGAGCAAAGAGACGAGGAGGATTGTTGAACTATATGCTGGCAGATGGCAGTAGCCTGAGAAAGAAAAATCTTCCTATTGCTGTTGAAGCTACGTCCATGGCCTTTTGCTGTAACTGCTAGTTGCTGCTGCTGCTGTTGCTACTTCAACTAAGTCACTTTAGCCATATCATTGTAGTCCGCAATCCCGTGGACTACAGCTTGCCAGGCTCCTCTACCCATGGGATTCTCCAGGCCAGAATACTGGAATGGGTTGCCATCTACATTCCACATATTAGGAGTTTATTTACTTTGGGATGCTCAGGTAAGCTCTTTTAATGTGTTTTATTACTTAAACTTTTGAGTAAGACTTTGAGATAGGCTTTCCCTGGTGGTTTCTCTGGTAGCTCGGCTGGTAAAGAATCCACCTGTAATGTAGGAGACTCCAGTTTGATTCCTGGGTTGGGAAGATCCAAGGGAAAGGCTACCCACTCCAGTATTCTGGCCTGGAGAATTCTGTAGACTGTGTAGTTCATGGGGTCACAAAGAGTTGGACACAACTAAGCGGCTTTCACTTTCACTTTTTGAGATAGGCATTAGCATTCCAATTTTATTGATGCAGAAGTAGAGGCTTAGAGAATAGGGTCATTGTCCAAGACAATGTAATTACGTGGTTATTTCCACATAGGCTGCTTTGACCTCAGAAACAGATGTTCTAAAATGAGAGAGAGAGAACACAAAATTCATCATGAATGTATCTAAATTAATTTTTATTAATGGCTGTGTTTTACTTTAGCTCACAAAATTCCTGAAAATTTAATAGTCATTACTCATAAGCTTATATGAGCTGAT
This sequence comes from Bos indicus x Bos taurus, assembly GCF_003369695.1. Taxonomy (NCBI): domain Eukaryota; kingdom Metazoa; phylum Chordata; class Mammalia; order Artiodactyla; family Bovidae; genus Bos; species Bos indicus x Bos taurus. The sequence continues at coordinate 90,521,037 of NC_040085.1, read as the reverse complement.
GCCAGCACACCACTGGTCATCGTCTGAGTCAGTAACACTTCCTGCAGAAGGCGAAACCTTAGGTAAGTTTTAACAGGTAAGAAGGAATCAAGTGCCAAGTGGCCTTGGGGGTAGAAAGGCAGATAATCATATGAAGGCCTGGTGATCATGTAATTATGAAGGGAGTATGATGTGTGAATAGAAATTTAAGTAGTTCTCTGCTTGAGATGGCATTCTCAGAAAGCAAGTGCCATGATAGGAAAGATTCTGCAAATTACATTAAGGGGCTTGGAATTTATCCTACATGCCACGGGGGACTGCTGAAGGATTTAAAGTCAGTGAGTGAATTATTCATATTTATGGCTGAGGCATGATCTTCTGGCCAATCCTTATAGAATGAACTCAAGAAGGAACAAGGCTAGAGACATGTAAACCCATTAGGAGCCTGTTGCTGTGGTTCAGGGATGTGATGATATAAGCTTATTCCAGAGAGTTGCATTTAAGAAGAGGTGACAGATTCCAGAAATGTTTAGGAGGTAAAATCAGCAGATCTGGTGATGGATTAGAAGTGGGCAGAGGTGGTGGAGAGGGAAATCAGTGATGGCTTCCAGGTTTCTAGCTCAGCTTATGCACTTGGCGACCATGGCCAAGAAATGGAAGCAAGGAGTAAGAAAATCTTTCAGGGGTGTGCAGATTAACTCCAGGTCGATGCGTGGAATATTATTGTGGGGCATCTATGTGAAACTATCTGACAGGTCCAGCTAAAGATAAAATCTAGAGGATCACTGATATCTAGGTGGTAGTTACAACCTCAGTAGTGGATGAACTCTAGAGGGAACAGTGTGGAATGCTAAAGAATGTGGACTGAGAGCAGAACCTGAGGATCCATCAGCATCTGAACAGTTGACAGACAAATAAGACCCACTTCTGTAAACAGAAGGACTGAGCAGAGAGATGGGAAGCAAACAGGAGAACATGAAGCTTGCAGCCCAGGAAAAAAAAGACCTTTAAAAAGCAAGGATTGAGAAAAAATGTCAATGAAGTGAAATGAAATGCAGTTGCCATTTTGAATTTTTTTTTTGCCTAAAATTAAAATATGGTGTTTTTCTCTCACTGCAAGGTATGTTAAAGATATCATCTTAATTAGTGTTCTTACTTTTAGAAAAATTCAGTGCACAAAGAGTGTGAACTTATTGGAAGAGTAATACAAATATGTAAATATTATTTTTTCATTGCAATTATCATTTATTTTAAAAAATATATCTCCTTGAAAGGAACTCAGATAAACCAACTAGTGTCATGCTTACTCTGAATCTTTTCATTCCACTTCTCAAAGTTAATAGCAGTTAGCCTTTCCATTTTTGTTATGATTTTATGACTATTCTGAGTGTGTGTGTATGTGTACACATATACAAATTAAAATATGTTTCATTACGAGGAAGTGCATTCTACCAGGTATCGAATCTTTCAGTGACTATATACTATTCAGCATGTGACTATAGTATAATGTGTATAATCGATACCCATTACTGAACATTTTACTATCATTATTTTTATCTATTTTAAGAATTGCTACAAAAAATTTTTGTACTTAAAACTTTTATACATAATTTGCATTTTGCCCTTTTGGAACACATTCCAAATGTAAAATTAGCTGAATTAATGAATATGAACACTTAAGGATTTTGACACATTTTATCAGCATGTTTTCCAAAAATGTATGCCTGACTAGATTTCCGTCAGCTCTCTAAAAGATGCTTATTTTCCAAGACTTCAGCAGTGTGGCATGGCTCCCCAATTTCATCTGTATTTGAAAGTAGTTTTCATACTCCACTTAAAAAAAAATTGCTGTACTCCTGAAACTAACACACCATTGTAAATCAACTCTACTCTAATAAAAATATAAATAAATAATACAGTTTTCATAGGTCTGTCACCTTCGATTAAAGACAGATTTTAAAGTCAAACGTTTTTACCTCGTGTTCGAAACTAGATGCACAACCAGAATGAACTGGGGCAGCAGGTGACAGCTTTTTTGACCAGTCAGATTATCGCAGCTTCCTTCGAGCAGCCTCTGTTATTGCCCAGCTGTGCCTCGCTTCTGCTTCTGTACTTGCATTCAAACTGCTGTACACACCCATTGCTTGGACACCTTTCTTCTCTCTCTTCTCTTTGTCCAACACTGTAACTCTCTTCCAGTTATTTCCGAAAGCTGTGGTGCCTATCACACGATATACAGTTGAACATTCAGTTACATGCTGCCCTGGATGGTATATCCACTTCTCTTCCTTGGGTGACAAGATCTGGAGGGTGAAGACAATGTCATTTATTCTGCTCCACTTGTCATTCATGAACTGGTCCTTACATGGGACTGGACAGATGCTTGGGAAATACAGAGGGAAAGAGCACAGAATCACCACCCTACTGGCTTTATGCCAACTAGCTAATTGCGTATTTTAGCAAAGAAAAGTAGAAGTTAGCTGAAAATTTTACAAACATTTTATATCCAGTTGCATATGGTTTTTGATTGCATTTCTTGCAGAATGAATTTAGAAAGGGGAGTTGTGTGTGTGTGTGTGTGTTTTATGTTGTAGGGGGTGGGTAGTGTATAGGTAGGAAAAAAATCTAGATGACCTATTTTACCTATTTATGAAAACTAATTAAAGAAATACTGAATTGCTGCAAAAAGAAAAAAAAAAAAAAGGTGGTGTGAGAAAGACTGATCTAGAACTTAGGTCTACTGACTTTTTGATCAATACTAGTTTTACACCACCAGACTCCACCTCTAAAACTTATGTATTTTCAATTATATTTCTTCTTGTATAATATACTCAGAAGATGTTTATAATAGCTGTAATTTAGTCTTAAACTTGAAATATAAACATTTCTGTCATCTTAAGTGATTGAGCCAGAGAGAAATAGGGGACTTCTCAAGTTTTCCGTTTTTCATTATTTCTTCCAAAGCAAATAACTTCTCTATCTAAATATCCATCTTGTTTTTTCTTCATATGTTTTCTTTTTCATAATCACTTTCATTCAAAAATGTCATTCCCACTTAAATATCTAGGCAATGTGACTTTGGGTTATTATTTCACTCTTGTTATTATTATTTTTGTGTGTGTGACAATATATTGCATTTGCTGTAGGAGCCTCTATAGGGCATCTTGGACTCCCCTGGTGGCTCAGTGGTAAAGAATCCACCTGCAATGCAGGAGATGCAGTTTCGATCCCTGGGTCGGGAAAATCCTCTGGAGAAGGAAATGGCAACCCACTCCAGTATTCTTGCCTGGGAAATCCCATGGACGAGGAGACTGGTGGGGAGTCTACGGGTGTCAAAAGAATAGGGCACGACTTAGCAACTAAACAATCTTTGTTTAAAATGTATCTTGTTTAAAATATCTCTGTGAAAATAAAACCACAAGTATCAGAAAATCTACTTATAAAGGAATGCACATAGCTTAATATGTATATGCGAATGTTCATGTTCATATTTGTAATCACTTATCAGCACGTTATAGAATTTAAAAAGATGTTTTAATGATGTTACATAATTATTGGTGATTGGTGATATTACTCTTTGGTATACAGGTTATAATTTTACAAGCTTGGGTACCTTTGTTTAATGTTAGCCCATCTGTATTTTCATACTTTGTGCCTGTGTATATGGATATGTGTTTGTAAAAGCATCTTTATTCACACAGACACACACACAGACATGAATTTGTGAATATATATGATATATGTGATGTAACTGAGACAAATACTTGGAGGGGGGTGGAATTCGACCCCTTTAGTTACCATCAAGTGATACAATCTGATAGTTTTCAAAACAACATTAAGACATTTTTGACTTCTAAGTTTGGCAGGCAGAGGTATCTCTTTGTAAGTTAAATTTCATCAGCAAGTGGACCTCCAGGAGAGTTGCAACAGATGTATTCAGCTCTGTGGCTGGTGTTTCTCATCCTTCTGGGGTACTTTTCCAGCCCTCTGCTCTCTGAGCTCATGAACACATCCCCATGGGTGCCCTGGCAGCGATTAGTGGGGTCCACATAACTGAGTCAAATCTGGATGTCAGCGTTCTTCAGCCTGACCTCCAACCCCAGTGCTCTTGGTGGAGAAACACACAGCCTCTGTCTTTTCCACCTGCCTCCCTGGATACCGTTTCCATAATGAAGGGGCCCTTGTAATAGCAAGGACTCCTATTTCAAGCTGGGTTCTCTTTCTTTCTTTATATCCCCAGGATGTAATTATCTCATGATAACCACCTTTGTGTCTAATGACTTAATTAGGTAATCACATAAGTGCTGTAAATGATGTTTTTGTGTGATGAAAATGTGTAGTGTGTAGCAAGTCATCAAAGTTTCTTAGTGTTGGATAGGAAAGCGTACATACCTAGTCTAAGAGTTTAATTTCTTCTCCCCCTTCTTTCTTTTCTGGAGGGGAGAGGAGATGGAAAAGAGAGGGGAATTCTTTATACTAAACAGCTAGGGGAGGGGTGAAATGGCATTTTCTTTTTTTGTTTTTAGCTCTAACACTTGTTAATCTACCCTACACACCTACATGCAGAGCTTACTGTAGAATTGCTGGTTTTTTTGTTGTTGTTTTTTTTTTTGCAAAATATGACCCATTAGCCAGCAAGCTGCAACAGCTGTTTGAAGCCTGCATTTTCTTTTACTTTCTTTTTTCCTTTACTATATTCAGGTGTGCTGTGTGTTTCACAGGTAAAAGCTGGTGTTTCTGGAACCGTAACACTTTCGTTTTGTTCTGATGCTCAGAGGTACACAGGTGAAAGTGACTCCAGACGCTATTTTGCCAAAGGTCACTAAGCAATCTGAAATGACTGTCTGCAAGTGTAACATGACTTTTACTGAAACGGTAGACCCATGATTGTCTTGTCTCCCTCGATCGGTTTATGTGTGAAGGGCTTTGTTGCGAACTTTGACAAATGATGCTTTTAAAATAGTTCTCTGCCACAGTGTGTTAATCCAAAAACAAAATTAAGAAAGGAAAATATTGTAGGTTGAAAAAAACTGTCTTTACATTTTCTAATTCTCTGCTCATTTCTGTTGGTATGTAAATATTAAGTAGTTGTTTCCATTCGTTAGGTAAATGAACACTACAAAAAACTGGCCAAGGCTTAACTAGTCCTACAAAAAATTTGAATATTTATATAGTATTTTAACCTATCTCTGCTAATATTTTGTATTTTTTCCATTTGACTTTTTGCCTTTTCCTGAAAGCTTTCTGGAATCTGAGAGTCTAAAATATTATTTCCTTACTCTAAAATTCTCTAACATTGTCTCTACCATCGATTTGTCTACTTACCTCAGGCTGTTCACTCATTCATGTACTTGTTCGTTTTCACTTAATAGACTTTTATAAAACACCTACTATATTTTTGGCTCCAGGACTTCTTTTGTTGTGTTGAATTTTGTTGCTGTTGTTGTTGTCAAAAATGTCATTTTGTTTACTTATTATATCATGCAGCAAGATTCTAAACTTCTTAAAGGTCAAGCCCTTATGCATCACGAACAAGCAATAATTAATAGCAATAATTAATAATTTTCTATTTTTTTTGGAAAATTTGATTTTCCCGAACACCAAATATCAAATGGACATATTTCCTTTTATTCTTGTTGTTACTACAAATAACGTTTCACACTGAATGTTTGTACACTGTCTCTATCTTGCTTCTGGAAGAAGTGTAACAGCCAACCCAAATGAAATGTGGCAGAGCATACAGCTATGGGACAAAGGTGTGTGGCTCAAGCCCAAAAGTTTCCAGAGGAGCACTTATTTCTTAGAATGTGAAGGGATGAGGATGAGATAGAGACCTGAATTTACAGATTGGAGGACAAGAGTGATGGACACTTTCACATACCAACCTAACCAAAATAGCGGGGATGTCTAACACAAAATGGTAGAACATCGTCAAATATGCTAACAAAACTTTATAGGTTCATTTCTATTGTGTCATATTTTAAAAGGCTCATGATCAGTGAAAAGTTCCCTAGCTTCAGTTTCTAAACCTGGGGTGAGTCTCAGAACCTCCTAGGAAACTTGTTAAGCACTTGAGTGCACCACGTATCCAGAAGCGCAACTGTAATTGTTGGTGTGCTTGGATGGATAATCGTGACTGGGAAGTCCATGGGATGGCAAAGAGTCGGACACGACTGGGCAACTGAACAGCAACAACAGAACTGGGAAAAACTCTAGAGACAATACAAATGTAGAGCTTTTGAAAAGGTGCTGAGTATGGCCTTAAGTCTGAAAAGTCTAAAATGTTGGGACCTTTCTAGAGATCTGGTTTATCCTCAAAAGAGGCATTTTGTAGATATGGAAGCAAAAGAGGGCAGAGGAACTCTGACTCTGAACAACGCATTCAGAGGAGGGAGTGTTTTCAGGTAGTAGACAGACAAAAGTGCCTGCTTGAAGCCCCTAGTAATCCTTGCTTGTGATATAGTCTGATCCACATTATTATGTAGTCCCCGGGCCGCAATGCCCTGGACTATGGGAACAGAGAATCCATCCTTTTAACCACAAATGCCTATAAGGCTGAAGCGGAAGAGATAGAATACTTTTTGATAGTGAAGGATTTAATCCAAATTTTCTAAAAAACAAAGCAAGACTTTTGATAGAAAGGAGTCAAGTCTCTCTATATGGTAATGAACTAACTCACCATTTTGACTTGCCTTAGTGAGCAGGCCCTGGTCTGCCTTAGGAGTGCTAGAAGGAACATTAGCATAACAGCATCATCGACCTCATAGGTGATATTCCTTCAGATCACTTAAAGAAATAGCTTTTACTGATTTTTGAGAGTTGGCTCAGTGCAATCTAACAGGTAATTTTGAGGAAGAAAATGTATATATATTCAGCCTAGCTCTCATGCAATAGGTGATAGATATTAGATTATAAATTCTCAAAAATATTTTCAGAATTCACATGAATTGATTAAAAAATAATCCTAAAATGAGAACAGAAAAATAAGAAGATGAGGAGTCAGAGACTGTTCTTGTGCAGAGACTGGACATCTAATAATTAAGAGCTAAACTCCTAATCAGTTCAGTTCAGTTCAGTTGCTCAGTCGAGTATGACACTTTGTGACCCCACAGACAGCAACACGCCAGGCTTCCCTGTCCATCGCCAACTCCCGTAGCTTGCTCATACTCATGTCCCTCAAGTAGGTGATGCCATCCAATCATCTCATCCTGTTTTCCCCTTCTCCTCCTGACTTCAATCTTTCCCAGCATCAGGGGTTTTTCTAAGGAGTCAGTTCTTCACATTAGGTGGCCAAAGTATTGGAGTTTCAGCTTCAGCTGAAACTGAATCAGTTTCAATGAATCTTCAGGACTGATTTCCTTTAGGATGGACTGATTTGATCTCGTTTAAGTCCAAGGGACTCTCAGGGATCTTCTCCAACACCACAGTTCAAAAACATCAATACTTCTTCTCTCAGCTTTCTTCATGGTCCAATTCTCACATCTATACATGATCACTGGAGAAACCATAGCTTTGAATAGCTGGACCTGTGACAGGAAACTAATGTCTCTACTTTTTAATATGCTGTCTAGGTGGGTCATAACTTTTCTTCCAAGGAGTAAGCGTCTTTTAATTTCATGGCTGCAGTCATTATCTGCAGTGATTTTGGAGCCCAGAAAAATAAAGTCATTCACTGTTTCCACTGTTTCCCCATCTATTTGCCATGAAGTGATGGGACCAGATGCCATGATCTTTGTTTTCTGAATGTTGAGCTTTAAGCCAACTTTTTCACTCTCCTCTTTCACTTTCATCAAAAGGCTTTTGAGTTCCTCTTCACTTTCTGCCATAAGGGTGGTGTCATCTGCATATCCGAGGTTATTGATATTTCTCCCAGCAATCTTGATTCCAGCCTGTGCTTCATTCAGCCAAACATTTCGTATAATGTACTTCATATATAAGTTAAATAAGCAAGGGGAAAATATACAGCCTTGATGTACTCCTTTCCCATTTTGGAACCAGTCCATTGTTCCATATCCAGTTCTAACTGTTGCTTCTTGAACTGCATACAGATTTCTCAGGAGGCAGCTAAGGTGGTCTGGTGTTTCCATCTCTTGTAGAATATTTCAGTTTGTTGTGATCCACACAGTTAATGGCTTTGGAGTAGCCAAAGAAGCAGAAGTAAATGTTTTTCTGGAACTCTCTTGCTTTTTTGATGATCCAGTGGATATTGGCAATTTGATCTCTGGTTCCTCTGCCTTTTCTAAATCCAGCTTGAATATCTGGAATTTCTCAGTTCACATACTGTTGCAGCCTGGCTTGGAGAATTTTGAGCATTACTTTGCTACTGTGTGAGATGAGTGCAATTGTGTGTTTGAACATTCCTTGGCATTGCCTTTCTTTGGGATTGGAATGAAGACTAACCTTTTCCAGTCCTGTGACCACTGCTGAATTTTCCAAGTTTGCTGGTTTACAGAGTGCAGCATCATCTTTTAGGATTTGAAATCACTCATCTGGAAGTCCATCACCTCCACTAGCTTTATTCATATTGATATTTCCTAAGGCCCACTTAACTTTGCATTCCAAGATGTCTGGCTCTAGATGAGTGATCACACCATTGTGGTTATCTGGGTCATTAAGATCCTTTCTGTATAGTTCTTCTGTGTATTCTTGCCTCCTCTTCTCAATATCTTCTGCTTCTGTTAGGGCCATACTCTTTCTCTTCTTAATTGAGCCCATCTTCTCATTAAATGTTCCCTTGGTACCTCTAATTTTCTTAAAGAGCTCTCTAGTCTTTCCCATTCTATTGTTTTCCTCCATTGCTTTGCTTTGATTGCTTAGGAGGCTTTCTTATCTCTCCTTGCTATTCTTTGTGAGAGAATATGCCCATGTCCTTCCACTCCATCATGCAGTGAATACAAGTCCTGGGAGCCACTGGGCTTGCTGGCATAAGCCCTTTTGAAGGAGGTTGCCATTAAGGCCATTACTTCTACTCTAGGTTGACCTCAGGCCAAACTACAGGGAAGGAACACAGTCCACCCATCAACAGAAAATTGGATTAAATGTTTACTGAGCATGACCCTGCCCATCAGAACAAGACCCAGATTCCCCCACAGCCAGTCCTTCCCATCAGGAAACTTCCACAAACCTCTTATCGTTATCCATCACAGGGCAGAGAGACTGAAAACCACAGTCACAGAAAACTAACCAAACTTATCACATGGATCACAGCTTTGTCTAATTCAATGAAACTATGAGCCATGCCATGTAGGGCCATCCAAGATGGACGGGTGGGTCACAGTGGAGAGTTCTGACAAAACACGGTCCACTGGAGAAGGAAATGCAAACCACCTCAGTATTCTTGCCTTGAGAACCCCTTGTACAGTATTAAAAGGCAAAAGATATGACACTGAAAGATGAACTCCCCAGGTCAGTAGGTACCCAATATGCTACTGAAGAAGAGTGAAGAAATATCTCCAGAAAGAATGAAGAGAATGAGCCAAAGTTAAAACAACACCCAGCTGTGGATGTGACTGGTGATGGAAGTAAAGTCTGATGTTGTAAAGAACACTATTTCATAGGAACATGGAATGTTAGGTCCATGAATCAAGATACATTGAATGTAGTCAAGCAAGAGATGGCAAGAGTGAGCATCAACATTTTAGGAATCAGTGAACTAAAATGGACCAGAATGGGTGAATTTAATTCAGATGACCATTACCTCATCTGAATGTAATTCAGATGACCATTATCTCTTGCCCCTCTAAGTGGGCAAGAATCACTTAGAAGAAAGTGATTTGTTTCCCTCAGAGTCAACAAAAGAGTCTGAAATGCAGTTCTTGGGTGCAATCTAGAAAACAACAGAACAATTTCTATTCAACTGCAAGGCAAACCATTCAGTATCAAAGCAATGCAAACCTATGCCCCAACCACTAATGCCAAGAAAGCTGAAGTTGAATAGTTCTATGAAGACCTAAAAGACCTTCTAGAAATGGCACCCAAAAAAGATGTCCTTTTCATTATAGAAAACTGGAATACAAAAGTAGGAAGTTAAGAGATACCTGGAGTAACAGGGTAACCTGGCCTTGGAGTACAAAATGAAACAGGGCCAAGGCTAACAAGAGTTTTGCCAAGAGAATGCACTGGTCATAGCAAACACCCTCTTCCACCAATGCAAGAGACAACTCTACACAATTAGATTGATTATATTCTTTGGAGCCAAAGATCAGATCAGATCAGATCAGTCATTCAGTCGTGTCCGACTCTTTGCGACCCCATGAATCGCAGCACGCCAGGCCTCCCTGTCCAACACCAACTCCCAGAGTTCGCTCAGACTCACGTCCATCGAGTCAGTGACGCCATCCAGCCATCACATCCTCTGTCGTCCCCTTCTCCTCTTGCCCCCAATCCCTCCCAGCATCAGAGTCTTTTCCAGTGAGTCAACTCTTCGCATGAGGTGGCCAAAGTACTGGAGTTTCAGCTTTAGCAGCATTCCTTCCAAAGAAATCCCAGGGCTGATCTCCTTCAGAATGGACTGGTTGGATCTCCTTGCAGTCCAAGGGACTCTCAAGAGTCTTCTCCAACACCACAGTTCAAAAGCATCAATTCTTCGGTGCTCAGCCTTCTTCACAGTCCAACTCTCACATCCATACATGACCACAGGAAAAACCATAGCCTTGACTAGACGGACCTTTGTTGGCAAAGTAATGTCTCTGCTTTTGAATATGCTATCTAGGTTGGTCATAACTTTCCTTTCAAGGAGTAAGCGTCTTTTAATTTCATGGCTGCAATCACCATCTGCAGTGATTTTGGAGCCCAGAAAAATAAAGTCTGACACTGTTTCCACTGTTTCCCCATCTATTTCCCATGAAGTGATGGGACCGGATGCCATGATCTTCATTTTCTGAATGTTGAGCTTTAAGCCAACTTTTTCACTCTCCACTTTCACTGTCATCAAGAGGCTTTTCAGTTCCTCTTCACTTTCTGCCATAAGGGTGGTGTCATCTGCATATCTGAGGTTATTGATATTTCTCCCGGCAATCTTGATTCCAGCTTGTGTTTCTTCCAGTCCAGCATTTCTCATGATGTACTCTGCATAGAAGTTAAATAAACAGGGTGACAATATACAGCCTTGACATACTCCTTTTCCTATTTGGGACCAGTCTGTTGTTCCATGTCCAGTTCTAACTGTTGCTTCCTGACCTGCATACAAAGTTCTCAAGAGGAAGATCAGGTGGTCTGGTATTCCCATCTCTTTGAGAATTTTCCACAGTTTATTGTGATCCACACAGTCAAAGGCTTTGGCATAGTCAATAAAGCATAAATAGATGTTTTTCTGGAACTCTCTTGCTTTTTCCATGATCCAGCGGATGTCGGCAATTTGATCTCTGGTTCCTCTGCCTTTTCTAAAACCAGTTTGAACATCAGGAAGTTCACGGTTCACATATTGCTGAAGCCTAGCTTGGAGAATATTGAGCATTACTTTACTAGCGTGTGAGATGAGTGCAATTGTGCAGTAGTTTGAGCATTCTTTGGCATTGCCTTTCTTTGGGATTGGAATGAAAACTGACCTTTTCCAGTCCTGTGGCCACTGCTGAATTTTCCAAATTTGCTGGCATATTGAGTGCAGCACTTTCACAGCATCATGGAGCCAAAGACAGAGAAACTATACAGTCAGCAAAAACAAGACTGGGAGCTGACTGTTGCTCAGGTCATGAACTCCTTATTTGCAAAATTCAGACTTAAATTGAAGAAAGTAGGGAAAACCCCTAGACCATTCAGATATGACCTAAATCAAATCAATTTATGATTATACAGAGGAGATGGCAAATAGATTCAAGGGATTAGATCTGATAGATAGAGTGCATGAAGAACTATGGATGGACATTCATAACATTGTACAGGAGGCTGTGACCAAAACCATCCCCAAGAAGAAGATATGCAAAAAGGCAAAAAGGCTGGCTGAGGAAGCCTTACAAATAGCTTAGAAAAGAAGAGAAATGAAAGGCAAAGGAGAAGATGAAATGCCTAATAAATGCTTAGAAATTTATATAGGATAAAAACAATTGATAGAAAGGTTTCAATTAAGGTAACTAAAGAGTTCAAATCCTAAAAGATGATGCTCTGAAAGTGCTGCACTTAATATACCAGCAAATTTGGAAAACTCAGCAGTGGCCACAGGACTGGAAAAGATCAGTTTTCATTCCAAAACCAAAGAAAGGCAATGCCAACTAATGCTCAAACTACTGCACAATGGCACTCATCTCACACACTAGTAAAGTAATGCTCAAAATTCTCCAAGCTAGGCTTCAGCAATATGTGAACCGTGAACTTCCAGATGTTCAAGCTGGTTTTAGAAAAGACAGAGGAACCAGAGATCAAATTGCCAACATCCACTGGATCATTGAAAAAGCAAGAGAGTTCCAGAAAAACATCTACTTCTGCTTTATTGACCAGGCCAATAACTTTGACTGTGTGGATCACAATAAACTCTGGAAAATATTGAAAGAGATGGGAATACCAGACCACCTGACCTGCTTCTTGAGAAGTCTGTCTGCAGGTCAGGAAGCAACAGTTAGAACCGGAAATGAAACAACAGACTGGTTCCAAATAGGAAAAGGAATATGTCAAGGCTGTATATTGTCACCCTGCTTATTTAACTTCTATGCAGAGTACATCATGAGAAATGCTGAGCTGGAAGAAGCACAAGCTGGAATCAAGAATGCTGGGAGAAATATCAATAACCTCAGATATGCAGAGGACACCACCCTCATGGCAGAAACTGAAGAAGAACTAAAGAGCCTCTTGCTGACAGTGAAAGAGGAGAGTGAAAAAGTTGGCTTAAAATTCAACATTCAGAAAACTAAGATCACAGCATCTGGTCCCATCACTTCATGGCAAATAGATGGGGAAACAGTGTCAGACTTTATTTTTCTGGGCTCCAAAATCACTGTAGATGGTGATTGCAGCCATGAAATTAAAGGATGTTTATTCCTTGGAAGGAAAGTTATGACCAACCTCGATAGCATATTGAAAAGCAGAGACATTACTTTGCCAAAAAAGGTCTGTCTAGTCAAGGCTATGGTTTTTCTAGTAGTCATGTATGGATGCAAGAGTTGGACTGTAAAGAAAGCTGAGTGCTGAAGAATTGATACTTTTGAACTCTGGTTTTGGAGAAGACTCTTGAGAGTCCCTTGGACTGCAAGGAGATCCAACCAGTCCATCCTAAAGGAGGTCAGTCCTAGGTGTTCATTGGAAGGACTGATGTTGAAGCTGAAACTCCAATACTTTGGCCACTTGATGCTAAGAGCTGACTCTGGAAAAGACTCTGATGCTGGGAAAGATTGAAGGCAGGAGGAGAAGGGGACAATAGAGGATGAAATGGTTGGATGGCATCTCCGATTCAAAGGAGATGAGTTTGGGTAGACTCCAGGAGTTGGTGGTGGACAGGGAAGCCTGGCGTGCTGCAGTCAATGGAGTCACAAAGCATCAGACATGACTGACTAAACTGAAACTGAACTGAAGGTATTCCCTATCTAACATGAACTCCTTCTGTTGTGCCTTCTCCACCCCTGATTATAATACTTTATGAGCCCCTTAGCATCATAAGAGAGTGTCGCTACATCCATCCTTTTCTAAGTCTTGGTCTGGGTTGCATATTAAGTGTTACAATCTGAAGAAAGAAGGAAGACGGGTAACTGAAATTTTACCTCCTTTTTCCCTATTGATTTTGTTATTTAGTGGTTTATGCAACTTCCAAAAGATTCCCTGGTGGCTCAGATGGTAAAGCATCTTCCCGCAGTGTGGGAGACCCGGGTTCGATCCCTGGGTTCAATGTCAAATTTCAGGATTTCTACACTTGCCCTCTGAGATGGCCCACACTCTGTCTGTGGAGTGTGCTTCTCTTTGTATGTGAATAAATCCACTTCTTACCTATCACTTTGTCTCTCACTGAATTCTTTCTATGAAGAGACATCAAGAACCCGAACTTCATTAGGTGCTGAAACAAGGTACTGTGGGTTTTGGCTGGGTTTGATTCTCAGCCATATAGGTTCAAGTCCCAAGCAAGTTTTGGCTGGGTTCAAGTCCCAGCCACGTGGGTTCAAGTACCAATCTGTGGTAAACAGTTTCACCTTGGCTGCAGGGAGGTCAAATCAGTCAATCCTAAAATAAATCAACCCTGATAGTCATTGGAAGGACTGATGCTGAAGCTGAAGCTCCAATACTTTGGCCACCTGATGTGAAGGACCAACTCATTGGAAAAGACCCTGATGTTGGGAAAGATTGAGGGCATGTGGATAAAAGGGTGACAGAGGATGAGATGGCTGGATGGTGTCATTGACTCAATGGACATGAGTTTGAGCAAGCTCCGAGAGACAGTGAAGGACAGGGAAGCCTGGGGTGCTGCAGTCAATGGCGTCGTAAAGAGTTCAAAAAACTTGAACAAAGTTTGAACAAAACTTGAAAATAAGCTCCATGTCAATTGGCACCTAGAACAGATACATTATCTTATTCAGCTCTTATATCCTAAGGACAGTACTTGAAGCAGAAAAGTATAAAGGGGTGTGGGAGGGCAGGCTGGAGAAATGGGAGGAGCCAATGGTGGAAGTTCCAAGTGTCCATATCCACTTCAATCTTTGTATCATCTAGAAAGCAGATGACCTTGAACATTGTTACTGCGAGCCAGCTGAAAATCGTAGTAGCTCAGAGTTCAATATTCCTATTCACTGTAAGAAAATGAAGAATATGAGATTAAATTCATGTTAATCCATATTTTTTGTTTGTATGGAGACAGCTATAAGTTAATTCTAACAGGAAATCTTACATATAAATATATATATATATATATATGTATATATTTTTTTTAATTTTTTTTTTTTTTTTTTTGCCTAACCCTCATCTCTTGTGCTATAATTGACACTCATACCCATGATTTCCATCCTCAAAACAGAATAAAAGCAGCTGGTTGCAATTTGCAGCACTAAGATGTTAACAGACCTTGTGGCATAATTTGAGACCATTATTAAGCTGTCCTTCAGACTCCACATTCTCAGGCTAAATAATTTCTGTTCTTTAACCTTCCTTATTACTCTCATTCTTTAATCTGTGAAGCAGTCTCATGGCTCTCTGAAGGCGTCTGCACAAGATATGACACAAAGCAGACCAGGAATGAAGCTATCTCCATGTGCACGCCATGAGTCAAGCCCCATTTCAGCCAGGATAGGAAGGCAGACCCAACCACAGGCCCAGGAGGGTAAAAGGAAGGGAGAGCTGACTTTGGGACCAGAGGGAACCCATCAGTGTCTAACTCAGGGGGACCCAATCAGAGTGGTTTAAAATCAGAGGGAACCAATCAGAGTGGTCTAAGTTTAGAGGGAACCAATTAGAATGGCTTCAAGTTCAGAGAGAAAAAGAGTGGGCTCAAGGTCAGAATCATGAATGCTAAGAAAGCCTGTCACCTGAGCATGACCAGTCTCAATAGCAAACCAGAGATCTCCAAATGTAGGCAAGTGTCAGACAGCAGTCAGTATCACTTGTTCAGGGCTCAGGGGCGCAACCTAGAAACCTCAGCCTCGGAGGATATGGATATCCAGACAGGTGACCTAACCAAACATGATTAACAAAAGGCTACAAAAGAAGAGAAACAGGAAATGCTTATCCTGAGCCAAGGCTGTGCTTCCTGGAGGGAAATCTCCCTGCTTCCTGTCCAGGAGGCGATTGTTGAAGATTACTCACTCTGTCCCTCCATCCCCCAACAGAAGAAAGTTTGCCCAAGTGACAGGAGATAAAAGTGTGAGGAGTAATGCTCAATAGCTTTTTGAAAAGTCTGCAAATCTATTAGCAATTACTTTTGAGCAGTATTTTAAGAACTATCTATTGTGTATGTACCATGCACCAAATGTTAAATCATTATTTCCATTCTGGACTATTCCCCCAAATTAAGTCCTCTGTTCGTTTTTGCGATGATAGCAATTTGTTGGTACTTTCTGGACAGAACATGGAGGAAGTTGGAGGGAAACATATATATATATATATATATATATATATATATATATGTCTTGTGTAACAACAACAACAGGTTTTCATTTATTCTGCAAATATTGCTGATTACTTATTATAGTCTATTAGTAGATAAAACTTCATATGTGAACTCCAGGAGTTTACAATGGGAAAAGAAGCTTGGAATTAAAATAAACTGGTGAAATTTTGCAAAGCACAGAAGAATAAAATATAATTCTTAAATAAAAGTTAATGAATCTTCAACTTTTTTATGGGCTAAATATACACATGGAGATTTTACATAGCTGGCACAGGGAATGTTTTTAAAAACTCTTTTGCTTTATATAACACTTCACAACTTTAAAAGTTCTTTTACATTATTTATCAGATAAAATAAATAAGTTTTGTAAGAGATAAGTAGATCTGGGCTTTCATGTGCAAGTATAGCCTTCTGTCTACTTGGTTTTTTTGTTTGTTTTTTTTTAACTGCAAGTTACTAAGCTATTTCTCAGATTATTCCCCAGTTTACATATAATCTTTATGTAGTTGTGACAGTGAAATCAGGAAGTTTTTGAACCTAATTTTTCTAATTTTAAAGGTGGTAAATGAAATACTTAAGTTATAGGATAAAGCATGGTTGTTTATCACATCTTTCTTTTACAACACTCATGATACTATTATGTTATCTAAATAAAGGTATCTAAAATAGCACAGATGAAGAAGAAGATTAGAAATAGTAAGAAAGGTAGCAGAAATAAAAATAAAAGCACAAGATGTGAATAACAGGCAACATGACTTAAAATGTAACTATGCTAATTAGAAGACCAGACCCAGAAACTTTCGGTTTATTTCCACCTGAATTTGGACTCTTTCCAAATAAATATTCAATGGTGTATTAATAATATAAGGCTTTAAATTGTCAGAGGTAGTCATTCTTCCTAGGGCAAAATAAAATTCAGAGTTGTAGTGTCTGTATCTTATTCGATCTGGGGAAGTACAGAAATAACTGATGCCAAGAGAAAATTTCCTATTTTGCTTTGAGTGACAGAATCAGATATCAACATTGTCATACAAACAGTCAGGTCTGGGATTAATTCCTTAACCAAGATGAACAGACACAAAAGACTTTTCAGAAAAGCTATGCTTTACTGTTCTCCCTGTGGTGCTGGTCTTTAAAACAAACAAACCACCAAAAAGGAGGGGAAAGGATTTTCAAACAGATGAAAACTAAACCAATAAAAGCCTACAATTATTCATTTTAAAAAGGAAATGGACAAGCTATTCAGTAACAATACCTGCCTACTCTATGGATTATATTTTCTTTAGGCCATATTTTTTGTGTGTGTGATAATTCCCTTGCTTAAAAGCAAGCAATTCAAACCTATTAAAAATCATTGTTTTATATAATAGACTAGTCTCTTTTATGAATTGATGATGTAACAATTGGTGCATATTCACAACATAAGCTGTTCCAGTGTCAAAATGCAAAGTTATAAATTATGTGAATAGAATTTAATGTATCAACTGAGAAAAAAACACTTCTCCACACACTCTGTCTCAGCCCTCAACCTCAGCCCCAACTTGGCACAAGGTACTTGCTGTTTTGAAGAAGTTCATTCTTTACTAAATTATTCTTAATTTTTAAATTGTTTTGTGCTTGTGCATGAATTCAGTTGTGTGGATATCCTTTCTCCTTACTAATGTTTTGTTTTTTAGTCACTAAGTTGTGTCTGACTGTTTTGCAACCCCATGGACCATCACACCAGTCTCCTCTGTCCATGGGATTCTGGAGGCAAGAATACTAGAGTGGGTTGCCATTCCTTCTCCAGGGGAACTTCTCAATTCAAGGACCAAACTTGCATCTCCTGTATTCACAGGGGGATTCTTTACCACTGAGCCAACAGGGAAGCCCAAGAAATATATGTAAACACGAATAAATATGTATATTTACACACTCACAAATCTTTGTATCATCAGGTCAGTTCAGTTCAGTTCAGTCACTCAGCCGTGTCCGACTCTTTGCGACCCCATGAATCGCAGCATGCCAGGCCTCCCTGTCCATCACCAACTCCCGGAGTTCACTCAGACTCACGTCCATAGAGTCAGCGATGCCATTCAGCCATCTCATCCTCTATCGTCCCCTTCTCCTCCTGCCCCCAATCCCTCCCAGCATCAGAGTCTTTTCCAATGAGTCAACTCTTCACATGAGGTGGCCAAAGTACTGGAGTTTCAGCTTTAGCATCATTCCTTCCCAAGAACACCCAGAGCTGATCTCCTTTAGAGTGGACTGGTTGGATCTCCTTGCAGTCCAAGGGACTCTCAAGAGTCTTCTCCAACACCACAGTTCAAAAGCATCAATTCTTCGGTGCTCAGCTTTCTTCAAAGTCCAACTCTCACATCCATACCATAGGATGATATAATGCAAAGGTGCCTGTCTTGATTAATATCCTTTCAGAGAAAGCCAGCAACCTTCATAGTTGGTACTCTAATCTAATAATTTAATGTGAAATCTATTTCCAAGCTCTCTCCATGTCTCTCCTTAAAAAAAAAAAAAAGTTAAATGATCAATCAAGTGAATGTATACTTGATGTTTTAAACCCTGTCACAAATCTTCAAGACTTCAATGAGTTGCAAAATGAGAGGGCAAAAAGAAAGAAGACTGAACATACGGCAGTGACTAAATTATGACCTGAAGATTGGATATGTTTAAGCTTTCAGAGAGACGCCCTGTCTCAAACTATAAAGGTTAAGATATTTTTAAGAAAGACCAATTAATAAATAGAATCTTTGATGTAGGATAATTACATAGAATTTTAAGGCTATATTTTGTGATAATTTGTCACTGGTGTTTTATTTATTAGACTCTCAAAGAGGCCACATTCTATAATTAAAAGAAATAATTTTGGAGTAAAAATTATCAGGGCTCAAATCCGAGCAGCATCACCTTGGTAGCTATGTGAGTTGAGCCAAGTACTTAACTTCTAGGTGCCTCACTTTCTTCATACATTAAACGCAGATAATTACAGTACCTATTATTATAAGCTTGTGAAGAGTAAATAAATCTGTATGTGTGAAGTGCTTCAAAATGTGCCTATCACTTGCTGAGGCTGCTAAGTCGCTTCAGTCGTGGCCTACTCTGTGCAACCCCACAGACGGCAGCCCACTAGGCTCCTCTGTCCCTGGGATTCTCCAGGCAAGAATACTGGAGTGTGTTGCCATTTCCTTCCCCAATAGTGTTGTATAAATATTTGCTGTTGTTATTAAAATATATAAGCCTAACTATATAAATGCTGAAATACATTTCTAAATATTGGTTCAAAGTTTTAACTTTTATTTGAGACAGGTAAAAATATAAAACATAAAAAACTAGGGGAAAAAAAACAGAAAGGATACAGGAGAAAAGTTAATGGAAATAGTATTTATTAATTATATCAAATGATGTATGATTATTACAGTTACATGGGGTTCCCTGGTGGCTCAGCCAGTAAAGAATCCTCCTGCAATGCGGGAGACCTGGGTTCCATCCCCTGGGTTGGAAGAAGGGAAAGGCTAACCACTCCAGTATTCTGGCCTGGAGAATTCCATGAACTGTATAGTCCATGGGGTCACAAAGAGTCAGACACGACTGAGACACTTTTACTTTCACTTTTATTACAGTTACACAGAAAGGATACTGTTTTTATGAAGCAACAAAGATGGTGGAGGGCTTCCCAGGTGGCACTACTGGTAAAGAATCTGCCGGCCAATGCAGGGGGTATAATAGATATGGGTTCGATCCTTGGGGTGGGAAGATCCACTAAAAGAGGGAATGGCAACCCACCCCAGTATTCTTGCCTGGAGAATCCCATGGTCAGAGGAGCCTGGTGAGCTACTGTCTATGAGGTCACAAAGAGTCAGACAGGACTGAAATGACAACATGCATGCACAAAAATCTTGGAATACTCTGGAGGCAGTAAGGCAGCTCATACCTGTGAACGATTTGAAATAAGATAACCATATTTGTAACCTCGGCCCAGCTTTCCTGTGCCAGGTGTCAGCAATTCCTTTTCCAGGAATCTTACTGTATCTTCTTGACCTTTGAAAATACCCGTGTTTCCAGATCTCAGTGACTGCATTAACAGATAATTAAGTAATATCTCTGCCAAGGCATTGTGGTTTTGGACCGTAATTGTGTCATTCTGTATAATGTGACTAGACAGAACACATACAGGTGCATGATGAGAAATGAGGGGTCTACTCAATCCATCACCAACTGGGATAACCACTTCCCCCACCAGGACTGTTCTCAGTGTCATCCCGTCCTGTCTTCATAAAACTCAGTGACTCTCAGGAAGTTTGTATCAGCCACTGTGTTTGTGAATATGCTTCAGGGTTCATTTAGAGTGGTCAGTGTGTCAAGAAGAGTCATAAACTGGACGACTTTTTTATTACACATAAGACAAATTCTTGGATTTTATATTATTGTATTTTTTTATAAATCAAGTAGAAGCTCAGTTATTAGTAACATTTCATTGTCACTACGCTTACCACAACGCAAAGAGTATTACAGAATCCTATAGGAATAAGGTAATCAGTACATATTGTTGGCTTGTTGTTCCAGTAACAAATTCCTAAATCACAGTGACTTAACAACCAAAATGCAGATTTATCGACGATGTCATGATCAAACATGTTCCAGATTCACTGTCCTCTGTAGGTCCCTGCTCCAAGCCATGACTCAGAGACCTGATGGTTTCCATTTTGCAATTCTACCTCTAAAGTTCTTGGCTTCAAACTATACGGTTGGAGAAATTACACCAGCTCTTACTTGCCTCAAAATACAATGGCATCACTTTGACATTCCATTTATAAAAGTTAGTTGCATTTCACCTGAGCGTGATGCCGAAGATTGCACACATGTTTTGATGATCTCTAAGAGTTTCTGCCATATTCTCTATATTGACATTAAAATCAAGTTCCTTTATAAAGCATAGGAAACCGTTTGAGATTAAGCCCCCGTGATTACTTTCTGATTCAACTTTTGACTGTCCTCAGTTCATACTACGCTACAGACACAGGGAACCGTCATGTGTTCTTAATACTGTGATGCATGCTGCTTTGAGTGTCCTCATTTTCTGTAATCAGGGGTATCTTGTGTACTCCATTGCAAAACAGGTATAAGTTGGGAAGCAAAAGTTGGGGCCCAGGTTGGTACAAGTGCTGATATAATAATATTTATTATAATATATAATTACATTTATTTATATATGAATATATTTAAATAATTATAATTATATAATTCAATTCAGTTGCTCAGACATGTCTGACTCTTCGCAACCCCACGAACTGCAGCACTTCAGAACTCCCTGTCAATTACCAACTCCCAGAGTCTACCCAAACCCATATCCATCAAATCGGTGATGCCATCCAACCATCTCATCCTCTCTCATCCCCTTCTCCTCCTGCCCTCAATTTTTCCCAGAATCAGGGTCTTTTCCAATGGAAAAGCTTTTCATTGGAAAAGACCCTGATGAAAAGCTCTTTTCATCAGGTGGCCAAAGCATTGGAGTTTCAGCATCAGTACTTCCAATGAACACCCAGGACTGATCTCTTTTAGAATGGACTGGTTGGATCTCCTTGCAGTCCAAGGGACTCTCAAGAGTCTTCTCCAACACCACAGTTCAAAAGCATCAATTCTTCGGTGCTCAGCCTTCTTCATAGTCCATCTCTCACAGCTATACATGACCACTGGAAAAACCATAGCCTTGACTAGACGGACCTTTGTTGGCAAAGTAATGTCTCTGCTTTTGAATATGCTTTCTAGGTTTGTCATAACTTTGCTTCCAAGGAGCAAGCATCTTTTAATTTCATGGCTGCAATTACCATCCATAGTGATTTTGGAGCCCAGAAAAATAAAGTCAGCCACTGTTTCCACTCTTTCCCCATCTATTTGCCATGAAGTGATGGGACTGGATGCCATGATCTTCGTTTTCTGAATGTTGAGCTTTAAGCCAGCTTTTTCACTCTCCTCTTTCACTTTCATCAAGAGGCTTTTTAGTTCTTCCTCACTTTCTGCCATAAGGGTGGTGTCATCTGCATATCTGAGGTTATTGATATTTCTCCTGGCAATCTTGATTCCAGCTTGTGCTTCATACAGCCCAGGGTTTCTCATGATGTACTCTGCATAGAAGTTAAATAAGCAGGGTGACAATACACAGACTTGACGTACTCCTTTTCCTATTTGGAACCAGTCTGTTGTTCCATGTCCAGTTCTAACTATTGCTTCCTGACCTTCATACAGGTTTCTCAAGAGGCAGGTCAGGTGGTCTGGTATTCCCATCTCTTTCAGAATTTTCCAGAGTTTATTGTGATCCATGCAGTCAAAGGCTTTTTCACAGTCAATAAAACAAAAATAGATGTTTTTCTGGAACTCTCTTGCTTTTTCCATGATCCAGCGGATGTTGGCAATTTGATCTCTGGTTCCTCTGCCTTTTCTAAAACCAACTTGAACATCTGGATATTCATGTATTGCTGAAGTCTGGCTTGGAGAATTTCGAGCATTACTTTACTAGTGTGTGAGATGAGTGCAATTGTGTGGTAGTTTGAGCATTCTTTGGCATTGCCTTTCTTTGGGATCAGAATGAAAATGGACGCTTTCCAGTCCTGTGGCCACTGTGAGTTTTCCAAATTTGCTGTCATATTGAGTGCAATACATTCACAGTGTCATCTTTCAGGATTTAAAATAGCTCAACTGGAATTCCATCACCTCCACTAGCTTTGTTCTTAGTGATGCTTCCTAAGGCCCACTTGACTTCATATTCCAGGATGTCACAATCACAATCACACCATCGTGATTATCTGGGTCATGAAGATCTTTTTGTACAGTTCTTCTGTGTATTCTTGCCCACTCTTCTTAATATCTTCTGCTTCTGTTAGGTCCCTACAATTTCTGTCCTTTATTGAGCCCATCTTTGCATGAAATGCTCCCTTGCAAAATCCCACTGGTGAGCAGACTTCCAAAACCCAGAATCTTGCTGTGTGCACACCTGTGGACCTTGGTCTCCCTGCACCCCTGAAGGGAGTCCCCTAATTGTTATTGATTGGACTTTTTCTGGCCTGGGTAACCCACAGTACTCCTTCACAACCTACTGCAGCTGCAACTGCATCATCTACAAGAAGATCTCAAAGTCCCAGTCTTAAGGATGCCGTCAGCCCCCCATTCTGCCCTCCAAGTTGTTCCTCCCTTAGATACCATCCTTTGGCCTTCAAATATTCTCTGCTGCTGCTGCTGCTAAGCAACTTCAGTCATGTCTGATTCTGTGCAAGTCCCTAGATGGCAGCCCACCAGGCTCCTCTGTCCCTGGGATTCCCCAGGCAAGAATACTGGAGTGGGTTGCCATTTCCTTCTTCAATCAAATATTCCCTAGAGTGTTATTTTTTTCTCCTTTATAATTTACTCTACCATTACAGTTAATAATGGGCTTCCCTGGTTGCTCAGATGATAAAGAATCTGCCTGAAATGCAGGAGAGTAGAGTTTGGTCCCTGGGTGGAGAAGATCCCCTGGAGAATGGAGTGGTTACCCACTCCAGTATTCTTGCCTGGGGAATTCCATGGACAGAGGAGTCTGGTGAGCTACAGTGCCTAGGGTCAGAAAGAACTGGACATGACTGAACAACTATTACACAACATAATGAATAATTTTTTTTTTTTATATTCAGCTTTTCCTGTTCAAGTTACCATGTGATTGCTCTCTCCCAATTGGGTCTTGATTAATAAAATTACACCCAGTTAAATTGGACCTGGATTTTGGATCTCCTATTGTTGAATAAAACCCTTCTGAGAGATTATACAGCATTGAAACAAAAAATTATTTTGTTTATAGAGGACTGGTTTATCACATAACAATCATACAACTAAGTAAAGCAGTGTCTCAAATAAATCAGAATTTCCCCAGCTTGGAAAGTTTGGTATGATCAATTCATATGCTGAAATGGATCATCACTCAGGCATGAATAGCTATCAGTCTAAAGCTTCTAGCTGATTTTCAAGAGAAGCCCTTCAACTTCCAGAGATACATAATTTAAATAAAGAAAGAAATTTAACTGTAAGTTTTAACAAACAAGAAACAGCAAAAGCACTAATCTTCTTCTATGAGCCTCCACATTATGCACTCGATCTTAAGAGTGATAAAGATGCTGTGATCATAAGCAAGGATTTTGAAAAGCAGTGTGTGATCATTAGGCTATGTATAACCAGAGATGTCCACATTGATTTTTGGCGTGTGAATATCATAAAGGTATAGACTTACGTGTTGACTGTGATACTGAATAAGAAAGTGGAAAGTGACTGAACGAGTAAATGCACTCTGCACCTGTAGTCCAATATTAAAATTAAAAAGTGAAAACAACATATATTTGATAATACATTATTCTAGAAAACTGTTACAAGTTTGCTATTTTTTTTCTTATTATTGATAAAGGGAAGAAAATATGGTGTTTGAAAAGAGTCATTCTCTTTCTTATCTCTAGGTTTTCAAATATCTGTCAGTTCCACCTGGAGAAGCTCTCCCTGCACAACCCCACCTCCCCACTCAAAGCTCATATTACAAAAGAAAAAAAAAATTCTATGATCACTTCCTTTTCTCCTCCAGTCTTTAAGGATCCAATTCAACTGCTACCTCCTTTGCAAAAGCTGTGCCTCACCCCCGCCCTCCCCACCTACCCACCCCTTCACTCCCTCAGCCCATGTTCCCACAGTCCCACAGGCATAGCTACCAACACACACCAACAAAATTAACTAGCTTTTCTGCCTTTTGCTTCCTGCTCCCATAATACCATGTCCATTTTCTTTTATATTTTACCCTTTTCTTTCTCTTTCTTTAATTTTTAAAATTTCTTCATTTTTGAATTCAAGGATAAGAGCTTTATAGAATTTAGAGGTGGCACATAGGAGCTCAGTTTTGAGTGAATGACTCAATATTTCAGACTTTGAGCAAGATGCTAGAGAAAAAAGAGAAAGAATCCTTAAATAATCATCACAGAGTTTTACACCCTGAATGTGGGAATATCATCTGGGAAAATTGTGCAAATACTTCGGGAATTACATCTCATCTATATATCATTTGTTGTGACAAGTTTTATTCTATGCGCTTTAGCTATATTAAGTCCTTTAATGTTTACAGTGAATGCCTGTGGTGGGAACATACATTATCTCCACTTGATAATAAAGAACCCACACACAAGAGGAATCAAGCACTGTATTAATATCTGATGACAACTCTTAAGGGGCAGAGACCTAAGACTTGGTCCAAGGCAGCTTAACCTTGGGTTCAGTGTGTTTGCTGATCACACTGAATGTTTGATAAGATGAAGGAAAGGGCCAGGAAGTGGCCAGGGATGACATTCTAGAGATACCATATAACATTTTGGAAACAAAAAGATACAAATAAATCTATTACTGTTTAAGTCTTTCAATTTTATATACATTTTCTCAACTATTTCCATGTGAGTCAGGATTTTATACTGGAAACCAGAGGTTCAGAAGAATCTTTTTTTTTTTTTTGTAATTGGGAAATTCATTTTAGGAGCTGTTTAATTGTGCTTCAAATGTTTGCCAAACATTGGGCTTGGAATTAAAGAATCACACATAAATCAACATCAATCTCCTCTAAGGGCCTAACACTAAATGGCAGATTCAGAGTTATTCATTTAACAAATAATGTTTCGCGTGTTATTATGCATTAGGTGCTAGAGTGAATGAGAGCTGAGCTATTCAGGTTGATGTCTGTGAACTCAACTCCATTCTGAACATGTCTATCCAGAAATAGCACCAGATCCTGCAGGTAAAAGGCTCAGTCCACAGAGCCCACCACATCAAATTGCAAATTGCAAGCCCAGGTTCTTAATAACTTCTGTAGAAAACTGCTTGCAAATAATTGTGTTCATGCTAAGTTGCTTCAGTCATGTCTGATTCTTTGTGACCCTATGGACTACAGCCAGGCTCCTCTGCCCATGGGATTCTCCAGGCAAGAATACTGGAGTGGATTGCCATGCCCTTCTCCAGGAGATCTTCCTGACCCAGGGGTCTAACCCATGTCTCTTACTTCTCCTTCACTGGGAGGTGGGCTCTTTACTACTAGCATCACCTGGGAAGCCCTTGCAAATAACTAGGGACAGGTAACTTATTGGGAGAGAATCTATTGAGTAGACTTATTGTGGACATGTGTTATAGATGAATAATCAATGTGTTCGTATAAAGGCTGACATACAGCTATAGGTCACTATTTTTTTTTTTTTTTTAATTTAAGTGACTAGAGATTATTCCGGAGAAGGCAATGGCGCCCCACTCCAGTACTCTTGCCTGGAAAATCCCATGGACGGAGGAGCCTGGTGGGCTGCAGTCCATGGGGTCGCTAAGGGTCAGACATGACTGAGTGACTTCACTTTCACTTTTCACTTTCATGCATTGGAGAAGGAAATGGCAACCCACTCCAGTGTTCTTGCCTAGAGAATCCCAGGGACGGGGGAGCCTGGTGGGCTGCCTTCTATGGGGTCTCACAGAGTCGGACACGACTGAAGTGACTTAGCAGCAGCAGCAGCAGAGATTATTCAGGAGCCACTCTCAGAAAAGAAAATTCATTCTCCTCTCCATCCTTAATCTGACAAGTTGAAACTTGGAAGGACCCTGACTCATGAGAAGCCAGGAAATTAATGAATATGTTCAAACGTGTAGAATCCATGCTGTTTCTGCCTGTACTGGAGGGGACACTCTTACATCTATATGATTTTAATATCATGAAAAAAGTATAAGGTCACCAAAACCCAGGAAATTCAGATCAGGAAGTAAAATCTTCTGAAACTTCCAATAATATGGTTTGGTTGAAATACAATTTTATTTTGAACAAATAACTTACACAGTTTTGGGCTCAGCAGATGAAGGATCTGCCTGCAATGCAGGAGACGTGGGAGACTCAGGTTCTATCTCTGGGTCAGGAAGATCCCCTGAAGGAGGAAAATGGCCACCCACTCCAGTATTCTTGCCTGAAAAATCCCATGGACAGAAGAACCTGGCGAGGTACAGTCCAAGTCCAAAGTGTTGCAAAGAGCTGGGCACAACCGAACGATTAAGCATGTGCTCACACGTGGTCTCCATGAGGCCAAGGGACAGTGGCAGGGGAGGTTCACACAGTGGAGTCCAATTGTCTATTTCTGCCCCCCTGCATGAGAAGCCAGAAAAGAAGAGATAAGGAAAGAATGATGCTGGGATTTATGCCTGTTTCATTAGGAAAAACCTTCTAGAGAAATACATTCCACGCTCTTAATGCTTTCCTCTCTCATCTCATGTTTCTTAAATTTGAGATGTTTGCTCTACATTTTTTGAACTGTATCAATAGCAGCAGGTATATAAATTAGCCTATGATCCGCTCTGAATTCACCTTCATTAGATGTTAATGAGAGATCATTAAAGGTCTAACTCAATTCCCTTACTTGTTCTTAATTTTTTTTTAAAGCTGGTAAATCAGTCGTTTTCAGAAATGTTAACAAATCGAGAGAACAAAATGGAGTTCATTTCTTTTGAGAATATTGATGATTTTTAGTAGAAAATCAGAACCAGCCTCAAGAATGAACACAGCAAATATTAATAGTAGTTCCAATTATTACATAAAAGAGCACTAGAATGGGAGTCAAGAGACAAAGTGTTTAGGGTTGGGCTTAACATTGCGGAGCATGGCTTAACCTCCCTGAATCTCTGCTGGTTTAGTCACTCAGTCGTGTCCAACCCTTGTGAACCCATGGACTGTAGCCTGCCAGGCTCCTCTATCCATGAAATTTTCCAGGCAAGAATACTGGAGTGGGTTGCCATTTCCTTCTCCAGGGGATCTTCTGGACTGGGGATCGAACTTCTGTGCTGCAAGTGGTCTCTTGCTTTGTAGGCAGATTCTTTACCGACTAAGACACCAGGGAAGGTGTCATGTCTCAACCTAGACACCATTGTCAGTTGAGGGGAATCCTTTGTTATGGGGGCTGCCCTGTGCACTGCAGGATGGTTAGCATACTGCCTGGACTATACAAGCTGGATGCTATGGCCACTCCCACTCAACTGAGACAACAAATTGTGACTCAAGAATGTCCCCAGACGTTGCTAACTGTTCCTGGTGGGGATTATCCCTGTGGAGAATCACTAAACAAACAGCCCCTTCTAGCTTAAAGTTTCTTTAATTCTTAATTACTGAACCCCCTCCTGAAAACACTTGAAAACTCTTAGTCAGAGACTCTCTCCTTGGGAAATAAGACAAGAAGGCAATATGTTTCCATGCAGAAAGTACTGGAAGAGGATGAAAGAAATTAAGGATTTTTTCCACAAGAATCTACAAAAGGCAAGAAGAAAAATCAAGGTTCTTAATCAAGGTGCGTTTAGTTTCTGCAAAGGCCTTGGAAAAGTGAGCATGAAAAGACAAACACGTTTCTATCTGCTGACCTTCACTGATGAGTCACCCCAGCAAATGCCTGAGAACTAAGGATATCTTTTCCCTAAGCTGCATGAAATCCACCAAGGAATTCATTAAGACCCCAGCCACCAGCTCCTGCTCAGAATTGCTTTCAAAGATTTTTGCATTCAGCACCCAATCACATTTGCATAGTTTTGACTTCATCTTGGATAATTTCCCTGCTGTGTCTGAGGAGGAAATCATCCTATTCTGGTTTTTCTCTCTTGTATTTACAGCCAGGAGTTACCTTTGAATTCTTCCTGGCTGTGACATTGTTTTCTTCTCCCTGTGGCTCTGATTACTTGATATATTCATGACATTGGTACTTGGATTTTTTTTTTTTTTTTGACTCAAGAATAAAGGAGAGAAGTCCTCAGTAGAGTAGAGAGCACGATTCCTGGTCCCAGGCTAGTCAATACATAGCTACTTGACTTATCTCAGTTTCCCCCTTTAAAAAATGATGTGTGTGGACAAAAAGATCTCAGTCTGAGATGGCCACGTGTCTGGAATTTTCTTGCACAGTCCTGTGTTTTCACATGCTGGTTGTACACTTGTTTTTAGCAAACCATACATTTCTAATTTTGAATTAGTAAACCATGGTCAATATATCATCAGTCTATCTTCAAAGCCAAATCTAAAGGCATGACAGTCTTGACAGCCCGGAGAGGCTGGGACATTGGTTTTTTCTCATTTTAAAGCAGAGAAGGCACAGAGAAGTGCTGCCTCTTTTTTTTTTTTTTTTGGTGTTTTGTTTTGTTTATTTGAACATTGTCTTAGGTGCTTGTTGGTTCCCGTGTTGATGCACACGTTTTAGGATCTGTCGAGGGCGTTTGGCACAGCACTGCTCCTGTGTCACTGAAGCTGAAGGGACAATCGTTATCACCACCAATATTTGTCTGCAAACCCTACCAGATTCAAACATGGAGTGTTGACGTCTGGAATGACTCCACATAGAGTCCATGTTGGGGAAACTTCCTTCTTTTGGACAAAGCCTCATTTTGTTGGTCTTAATGGTAAAATCCATATAGTTAATCTATCTGTCTCCCATTCCAGGTAAGGGGATTAATCTGTTTAGTAGTAAATGGATGTGTTTCCGGGAGCCAAGGAATTTAGCCAATGGGTCCATTTTCTAGTTTTAATCATGAAATATGGATACAGGGATTGAAGCCATCTATGCGGCCTCTGGGAGGTCAAAATAATTTTTCTTTCTAGGAAGAAAGAAATACCTGTGCTACTGTTACTCTGCCTACCCGCTTACACTTTTGAGTGTTTTATTCGTTTATAACTCTAGTAAACACATCTGTATAGCCTGTAGATAACAATGCAAGCATCAATCTGTTTAGCTAATCCTGACTTTCTTCCTAGTGAAAAAAAATTTTCTTTTTTTCCCCCTATGTTTTATCAGCAACAGAGCCATCCTGCCTCTCAACAGCTCCTTCCTAGCACTTATTTCTCTTCATTTCCCTCCTTAATAAATAGGCTCAGTGTTGAACACATGACTTTTACACCTCTATTAATCTTGGCAGGCTGCAGAGATGCTGAAACAAGCTGGCTAGGGGGAGGGAAGATGCCTTTCATGTGGCTTTGCAAGGCAAACATTTTGGGAGTGTGCAAGGCCTCTGTCATGTTGAACTTATTGGAGTTCCAAAGGGTTTTTTTTTTTTTTTTTTCCCATGGAGAAACTGGTGCTTTAGTGAAAGACATCAGTGCATGGCAGAAACATATTTTAAAAGTGCCTATGAGTGAAGAAAGAGAATTTCCCCCCTCTGATGGGGAGGAAAAAGTGCCAAACCACTTTAAACATGGATTAAAATGACTTTCTAATCCTCTCCACAGAAGGTTAAATTTTGTTTAGAAAACTGAGTTTAAGATAATCACTTTAAAGCAAAAATGTCCATCATGTGATAGAATAGTAAGGTTGAAGGAAAGAATGAATTTTCTGGGAAAACTTGAGTTTTTTAACCAAAATTACAAGAATTTTTCTTAATTAAGGTGATTATACAATTTTTCATTCAAAGTAGTTTTGTTTGTTTGTTTGTTTGAGAATGGGAGTGAGCACTATGAATACACAGGCTAAGACAGCAGGTGCAATCCAGGACAGTTCTTGGCAAACCTGGAAAATGGCAGCCCTGGAGTAACTCACTTGCTGACTCTGCAGAAGGGAGCGCCTATTTCCCGGCGGTCAGCTGGAAGGCAATTTAAAGACTTGAAGGACTTCTTCAAGGTGAAGGTCACATATATAACTCATTCCAGTATGTTTTTGTTTTCTAGTCATATTCTTCTTAATGGTATCAAACATGCAATACAGTAAATCTTCAAAGCATAACAGCCCTTTAAATGTGCAGAACACTCCATAAGTGAAAGAATCGCAGGGGGTGTGACAAACTTTATAAGCCAAAAGGCCCTTTTTAATGATTAAATACTGGCAAAAGTTCTTCAAAAGTAAGCAACATCTGTTTCTGTAGAAGCAAAGTCTGTACTCTCAATCATCTGTTTTCCTGTGTATCATGTTTTTCTGGGTTAAAATGTAGCCTGTGGTCAATAGTCACAATGAGCTATAAGGAGAAAGCTTAGGAAGACTGATGATGGGAGTAAATCGAAGATGCACAGAATTGAATATGAAACCTGAATACCCTCGTCCCAAATGCAGTGTGCAGTAATGAGTATCTCCTAGATAAGTTGCCTCTTCACTTGGGACAACCTCCCCTTTTAAGTTCGCTTTCACATTTAGGCAGCCTATTAAGTCTTAGTATAGTTTATCCTCTTTATTTTCTACTTTATAAAAAAAGACTATTTATTCTCTCATTTATTCAATCAGTCAGTCATTCATTTAACTAGTCAATCACATCTATCTACAGTATGTCTACAATTTAGGAAGATAGAACCACAATCCCTTTCTTGCAAATCCAAAATCCAACAAACTCGGAACACCAAGAGCTTTTTTTAACCTAAGTGGAGGCAAAATCTGACCTTAAAGGAACAAATTTTATGGAAATCCCAAGCAGAATTTATGTGAGAGTGGCTTTAATCTTTAGCTCTTCTTATTAGTCGCATTAGGAAGAAATCATGAATGTGTTTTACTCTAGCTCTGCTCCGATCTACCTGGTGTATTGTGCAACATGTAGTATATGTGATCTGAGTAGCTCTGAATTAGGAGTTACCTCTGACCTCAGGATTATTGGATAAGGGACTGTGGATCTATATCTTTCATAATATTAGGCAACTGAGCTTCTTGAACTCACATGAAATAAGATATTCCCCTCTTCAGCAAGAGAATATAACTGGAGAGCTTGCCTCATTCAAAAGTTCTCACCCAGACATGTATCCCTGGGTGGTGTTTTCTCTGTGTGTGTGGCTAACATTTTTTTTTTTTAAGAGTCAAAAGAATCCAAATCTCTCTCTTTGAAGGGCAGTGGACCCCTACCAAGAAGACACAGCAACATCCTGTCAAACAGTGGTGACCAGTCTCTGCCCATGTGGTCTAAAATAAAAATAATTGAAACATGGTGTTACTGAAATTTCTAGCTTTCTCTCACAGTCACTGAAAGGGAAAGGACAGTGAACCGGGTGGGTTTCAAATTTCAGACTTCCTGTCCCTTAGACAGGAACCAACTAGAGAATCTAAAATCGGAAGAAGAAAAACAAAAAGACACTGGAGTTATCAAGTAGAGAAGAATGTGGTAGTTGAAAGTCCATAAATACATTCTGAAGTGGCGCTGCATTCATACTCTGTTCTGTCTCTAGGATTCTCCAGCTTCTCACAGCTGTTGAAGGGTCTCAAACCACTGAGACTGTTGAGTTAATACACTAAAAGTCACTGTCAGAATAAAACATGAAGTGCTCTTTGGAATGCACCCGTCATGGCTGGAAATATGCTTAGCCCTCACAAGTTACAAAAACTGCCCCATCTCAAACCATTGCACTACAGCATGAATCATCTTGGGTAATCTTGTCCAATCTTCGCTTGGGTAGTTTCTAACTCAACTGGCAGAACAAAGAAAGTCAGTGAATCTCAACAATGGCACACACAGAACCACATGAAAGCTTGAAAGCCATGTGCAGTGGTGTTATTGCAAGTAAGAGACCAAAACTGATTCACTAAAACAAGCTCTTGGGTTCCAAATGTAATAGCTACATGTGAAGTTACAGAACCACATTAGGGTGAGGTGAATGACTCTGAGATTGTCTTTGCTGTGAACACTGCTAGTCAGAGCACACAAGTAGTCTAAGTGGTTTTGGAGAAGGGGCTTTCTTACAAATGGACTAATACCATTCATTCTTTTTGGATACAAATCGAAGCAGCTTAAAATAAAAAATGAGCCTTCTAGTTCAAGAAATCAAATGATCAAATAGCTTATTCCTATGTATGGATTTGAAGGTATTTAAAGTTAAAACAAACTGTTTTTCATGCTCTCTCAATTAATCATTTTCTTAATATGTAAAAAATAATAACTGCAGCACAGTAATTGGTTGAGACAGAAAGAAAAACAAAAGACTGAACAGGTTTGACAAGACAATCTTGCATCGCAGGTAATTAATTTAGTAGGGTGGTTTAGATACTTTGTGTACCTATGGAAAGTGATGCAAAAATTAATATGGACCGAACATAGCTGACCCTGTGCTTGACTTTCATGTGGATTCTAAGTGGTAATGCAAGCCTTCATACTTACAATATGACATAACATCCCCAAGTGATGTTTGGAGTGCTGCAATAGGGAATCTCATATGCCCAACTCACAAAGGTTCTTTCTCTAGGAGAACTGCTTCCATGGAGTTGGGTCTGTGGCAACTTTGTACACACACAGAAATTTCTGAATCTGAAGATAGGAGTGGACATGAAATGTAAATTGAACCTCTCTCTCCTAGTCTTTCTCTTGGGAAACTGGAATTGAAAACTGGAAGCAGCCTGCCTCTGAGTAGAGGAGACAGGAACCCAGGAGCTATGGGATGGCAGTCTTATCTGCCAGAGAAAGAAACAACTAAACCAGGGCAGAGAGAGTCTAGACAAACAGTGCTGTCTGGGATCCTGCTGGCTTTCCGCCTCCAAATCTAGCTACATCCTTGCCTTTATGTTTTGTAAAGCCTTTCTGTATTTTTTACAATATATATATTTTTAATTTTAGAAAAGTAGCTCTCAAAAACTTATCCTTAAGTTATCCATGAGCCCAGATGAAGTACATGTCAAACTTGTGAGGATCCATTGGCACTGCCAGTCTATCCAGCTTGCTCACAGCCTGTGCCCAATTATTCTTTCCTAGGGGGTCATGGGAAAGGGTTTGGTGCACTTACCGTGTGTGCGATCTCCCTAAATTTTGAGGATTCCACAGGATACACCTTTCCTGGTGGTGAGTGGCATTGTGTCCTCCCTGGAGTTAATCCTGCAGATAGATACAAATTACTTGAGCCAGACAAAAGTCCTCTTATATTTGCCGTGGTCAGACAGCGGGTGAGGTGGGAGACCTCAGGTGAAGGAATGCGGTGTTTCATTGGTGGCTCTCATCCCTCCTAGATTTTTTCTCCAGGCTGCCTGATGTCTTCTCCCATTTTCTCTATGAAAATGCAGTTCTAGTCTCCCTTGGGCCCCTCTTCCCATGGCCCTTTGAATGCTGCTGTTTTTGAGAAAACAGCTAACATCTATCATGAATTTACTGTGTGTGAGGAAAGGCTAAGATCTTTTATTTTTAATTCATTATTCCCTTGAAGAAGGTAATAGGGACTTGGCAGATGAGGAAACTGAGATTGAGACTGATTAACTCAGGCATATATTTGTAAAGTGGAGGAGGCCTGTCTGAAGCTAAAACACTAAGTCTTTTGTCTTTTGGGACCGGCCTTGCTGCTGCTGCCAAGTCACTTCAGTCGTGTCCGACTCTGTGCGACCCCATGGACTGCAGCCTACCAGGCTTCTCCGTCTATTGGATTCTCCAGGCAAGAACACTGGAGTGGGTTGCCATTCCCTTCTCCAGGGACCGGCCTTACCAGAGGTCAAAGCAAGTGACTACAATCCCAATGACTTTAGGGTGGAAGAAAAGCTCTCTTCTTCTGTAATTTTTCCCAGCTCAAAGTATGTGATTTAAACTTGAAACTGTTGTCTTGGAAACCTTTTCTTTGTAACTGAACTCAAGCATTCTGGGCAGGATCATATGGTGAATTCCATCATTATTGTATCTGTAGGAGAATTTGTTGGTCAAATTATTTTTCCCAGAGAAAAGAATTAAGAAATCAAAAACAAAAACACACCAAAAAAAAAAAAAAAAAAAAAAACCACCTCAACACCTACCTAAAGTAAGGGAAGATGAAAAAGAGAGAATGATTATTATGGACACTTCTGTTCCCTTGCTAACTTTCTGAAAGGTTTCCATGGACCATGGAATCCCCCTCATGCATGGATGTTCAGTCATCTCTACTCTTTGTGACCCCATGGACTGCAGCCCACCTGGCTCCCACCAAATTCCTTTCCTAGAATTTTCCAGGAAAGACTACTGGAGCAGGTTGCCATTTCCTTCCCCAGGGGATCTTCTCAACCCAGGGATCAAACTCTTACCTCTTGCATTTCTTGCATTGGGAGGAGGGTTTTTTACTCGTTGAGCCACCAGGGAATAGTATTACCTTAAGCTGATGTGATTCTTCTGAAACATCATCTCGTTCCTCAAGGAGCTTTCAGTATCTGCTAGGCTTCACAAATACTAACGTACAAAATGTACGTTTTCTCCTCTCCATCAGGAATATACCATTAATATGTGGGTTCTGAAAACATGAACTGAAGACCGGGATGACAGGGGTGCAAAGAAGACATCCCAAACCAGTAACTATGCTGTAGATTTAGATGAACTCTTTAAGTCTCACAACATCAGATGATGTACGAACTGAAGCCAAAATAGGTTAAACACTGTTCATAATAAGGTCTGAAATGTGGTTAATTACGAAGTCAGGTTTCAAGTCTGCCGGGGTCTATCTGTAGCTTCAGGCACCTGGATTCCCCTGGTACCTCCACTCCCAGCTCACAGTTCATTGATTCAGTTCTTCCCATTGACATTCCGTCTTCTCATGAGGTTTCCAGTCTTTGGGAAACTGCATCCGGTTTAGATAGTCAGGTGGACAAGTGCTGGTACTCCACGAGGACTCAGTGATATCCCTAGAGTGTTTCTTTCCACTAAAGTAAAAAAAAAAAAAAATCAAGATGAGAAAAATAACATTGATGATAAAAGGTTGCATAGTGGCAAAGCACAGATACATAAGACTGAAAGAAAAAGACGCATGAAGGGGACTTTGCTGCTGGTTCAGTGATTAAGACTCCACACATCCAATGCAAGGGGTAAAGGTTTGATCCTTGGTTGGGGAACTAAGATCTCACATATCCTGTTCATGGCCAAGATTTTTTTTTTTTTTTTTTTAAGGGATAAAGAAAGAATGCATTCAATTCACATCTGTGCAGTGCCTTCTGTGTGCCTGTGTGTAGTGCCTGGGAAATGTACACTACTTGCATATCCGTGATTGGTTTCCCTTCCCTGCCCTCACTTTATCTTTTATTTCACTCCCTCACTCTCCTTTGGGCTTTCCTGATAGCTCAGTTTGTAAGGAATCTGCCTGCAATGCAGGAGATGCCGGTTTCACTCCTAAGTCAGGAAGATCTGCTCAAGAAAGGATAGGCTACCCACTTCAGTATTCTTGGGGTTCCCCTGTGGCTCCACTGGTAAAGAATCTACCTGAAATGCTGCAGACCTGGGTTTGATCCCTGGGTTGGGAAGATCTTCTGGAGAAGGAAAAGGCTACCCATTCCAGTATTCTGACCTGGAGAATTCTATGGACTGTATAGTCCACGGGGTCTCAAAGAGTCAGACACGACTGAGACACTTTGACTTTCAACTCTCCTTTGGGTCGCATAGCATTCAGTTCAGTTCAGTTTAGTTCAGTTGCTCAGTTGTGTCTGACTCTTTGCGACCCCATGAACCACAGCACACCAGGCCTCCCTGTCCCTCACCAACTCCCAGAGTTTACCCAAACCCATGTCCATCGAGTTGGTGATGCCATCCAACCATCTCATCCTCTGTCGTCCCCTTCTCCTCCTGCCCTCAATCCTTCCCAGCATCAGGGGATTTTCAAATGAGTCAGCTCTTCGCATCAGGTGGCCAAAGTAGTGGAGTTTCAGCTTCAACATCAGTCCTTCCAATGAGCACCCAGGACTGATCTCCTTATGGATGGACTGGCTGGATCCAAGGGGCTCTCAAGAGTCTTCTCCAACACCATTGTTCAAAAGCATCTATTCTTCTGCACTTAGCTTTCTTTATAGTCCAACTCTCACATCCATACATGACTACTGGAAAAAACCATAGCCTTGACTAGATGGACATTTGTTGGCAAAGTAATGTCTCTACTTTTTAATACGCTATCTAGGTTGGTCATAACTTTCCTTCCAAGGAGCAAGTGTCTTTTAATTTCATGGCTGCAATCACCATCTGCAGTGATTTTGGAGCCCCCCAAAATAAAGTCAGCCACTGTTTCCACTCTTTCCCCATCTATTTGCCATGAAGTGATGGGACTGGATGCCATGATCTTAGTTTTCTGAATGTTGAGCTTTAAGGAACTTTTTCACTCTCCTCTTTCACTTTCATCAAGAGGCTCTTTAGTTCTTCGCTTTCTGCCATAAGGGTGGTGTCATCTGCATATCTGAGGTTATTGATATTTCTCCCGGCAATCTTGATTCCAGCTTGTGCTTCATCCAGCCCAGAGTTTCTCATGATGTACTCAGCATAGAAGTTAAATAAATGGGGTGACAATATACAGCCTTGACGTACTCTTTTTCCTATTTGGAACCGGTCTGTTGTTCCATGTCTAGTTAACTATTGCTTCCTGACCTGCATACAGGTTTCTCAAGAGGCAGGTCAGGTGGTCTGGTATTCTCATCTCTTTCAGAATTTTCCACAGTTTTTTTGTGATCCACATAGTCAAAGGCTTTGGCATAGTCAATAAAGCAGAAATAGATGTTTTTCCTGGAACTCTCTTGCTTTTTCGATGATCCAGCAGATGTTGGCAATTTGATCTCTGGTTCCTCTGCCTTTTCTAAAACCAGCTTGAACTTAGGCAGAGGGTAAATATAGATGAGAGAAGGAGATATCTTATGTGATTGGTACAGAGCTGACAGTGTCAGTGTATGACACCTCTTTCGTGGTTTATTGATAGAACTCTAGAGGCATCTTCTTGGAGTTATTATGACACGGGAGGGATTTTCTGGCTGGCCAGTTTTAAGTGTCACTCCTCTGGCAGTCCCTAGTCTGCCTTCATCTGTGCAATTTCTGGTTCATGAAAAACATACCCCTTAAGCCTTGTCGTGTATGAATTTCAACTTGTCCCAGTGTAGTTATTCTCTGGATTTTCCGGCTCTCGCCATCCTTTTTAATATTTTTAGGATGGAAAGTGGGCAAATGGTTTCAAAAACAGATTTTAATGATCTATTAAAAGGGTGACAACCTATTAACAACAATGATAATAACAATAATAGCAACTCGATCCTATGCCTAGATGGGCTAACATCGTCTTTGGAATGAGTGAGTACTGGGTATTTAGTGTTCTGTTTTTCATACTAAACTGAAAAAATTAGGAAAAGTTGTATTTAGTGTCCTTTTCCATTAGGAATTGTGCCAAAACAAACTAAGGCTTTATTCTATTCTCCAGTATCTCAAGGACCACAGTTAATCATAAAGAGTATAGTAACCACTTTTCACCCTCATTACTATCAGTCAAGAGGATACAACTAAGGGAATAGGCATACTAAGATGACAAAAAAAAAAAAAAAAAGTAGCTAAAGAGCAAGAGGAACAAGAGTATTTCTTTGTCTCTTGACTCCAAAGTTCAGGAATTAATCAAAATGAAACTTTTGAGAACTAAATAAGACAAATATGAACCACTCCTTTTAAAAGTTTATATTCCATAAGACAGAAGGCCTTAATCTGACACCTCATTCTTGGAAACATCAGTGCATAACCTGGTAATTATGTCATCATTCTTGAATTCTAATTGAAAGAAGTTCCCAAAGTCTTCAACTTAGGACATTTTTCAATATTGTTGTTGTTGTTTAGTAGCTAAGTGATATCTGACTCTTTTGTGACCCCATGGACTCCAGCCTCAGTTCAGTTCAGTTCAGTTCAGTCACTCAGTCGTGTCCAACTCTTTGTGACCCCATGAATCGCAGCACGCCAGGCCTCCCTGTCCATCACCAACTCCAGGAGTTCACTCAAACTCACATCCATTGAGTCGGTGATGCCATCCAGCCATCTCATCTTCTGTCTTCCCCTTTTCCTCCTGCCCCCAATCCCTCCCAGCATCAGAGTCTTTTCCAATAAGTCAACTCTTTGCATGAGGTGGCCAAAGTACTGGAGTTTCAGCTTTAGCATCATTCCTTCCAAAGAATACCCAGGACTGATCTCCTTTAGAATGGACTGGTTGGATCTCCTTGCTGTCCAAGGGACTCTCAAGAGTCATTTCCAACACCACAGTTCAAAGGCATCAATTCTTCGGCACTCAGCTTTCTTCACAGTCCAACTCTCACATCCATACATGACCACTGGAAAAACCATAGCCTTGACTAGATGGACCTTTGTTGGTAAAGTAATGTCTCTGCTTTTGAATATGCTATCTAGGTTGGTCATAACTTTCCTTCCAAGGAGTAACCATCTTTTAATTTCATGGCTGCAGCCTACCAGGCTCCTTTGTCCATGGGATTTCCCAGGCAAAAATACTGGAGTGGATTGCCACTTCCTTCTCCACAGGATCTTTCCAACCCAGAAATTGAACCTTCATGTCCTGCATGGCAGGTGAATTCTTTACCACTGAGCCACCTGGGAAGCCCCAATATAATTGTACCTCATTAAAATATTAAATAATCTAAAATTTTCACCAGTTTATACTGATCTTTATTTCAAGATGGTACACTCTTTTAAGCACTTGAGTTTTTGCTTTTGTTTTTGTTCTGTTTCTAAACTTTCTATTGGGAAGTAATCATAGACACA
The DNA here is from genome assembly GCF_003369695.1 of Bos indicus x Bos taurus. Taxonomy (NCBI): domain Eukaryota; kingdom Metazoa; phylum Chordata; class Mammalia; order Artiodactyla; family Bovidae; genus Bos; species Bos indicus x Bos taurus. Next base: position 90,481,613 of record NC_040085.1, on the reverse strand, counting down.
CAGGAAGTTGCAAAAAAGTACATAAAATTCCATGGACATTTGCACTTTGGTGTGAATGTGAGCATTGTGAAAACAATGTATTGATGCTTTTATTTGGTGGGGTAAATAGATTCAATGTTATATATTTCAAAGTCATCAGGATGTTTACAATATTTAGAGCATCAAGCTTTGCGTGGTTTCTGCAAAGGGCAATTTCAGTAATTCAGCTTTCATGAAGCCAAGTCTTATTACCTCATTTACACTGACTTATCAAGAGCATCAGGGATGCTTCATGTTTAAACAGAGAAGTATGATTGCAAGGAAATTTTATGTGTGTAAGAAATAGAGTAAAAATTTACAAAATGTATGTTTTCATAGATGATAAAAATTCTCTAGTTTTATACTATTACAGAAAACTATAATATTAGATTATCAAAAACTTGCATAGTTTCACAAATCTCATCCAATGTTTCAAGTATTCTCATCTATCAATTTCTTAAAATAAGCCAATGGATTTAGAGTAGCTCTTATCCTTCCCAATTTTTCAATGAAGTTGTAGAGGCTTTGAAAGAGCTCGAGTGATTCACCTTTGTTTCTGTAACTAGTTCTTAGCCCAGGTCAGAACAGATTCTACTACACTGCATGAACTTTTGAAAATGTGCTGTGGCATAATGAAGAATTTGCTAAATCAAGTGGGTTATTCTGGTGGCTTTTGTAACTTGTTATCACTAGATTTGAAGATTTGATAGAGGACTTCAACTGATATGAATCTTGTCAAATATGATAGATAGTGTTTCAAAATTAGCCATGGTGGAATACTTCTATCAACATCTGTTAATCCTTTCTTAAAAGATTAACTTAACAAGCATTGAAAAATATCTGAGCAGGGAAAAGAGTTGATTTTCAAATAAATTAAAATTAAATCCAAATGGAAGCAGGCAAACTCTCTGAACCTTCACATTTTGACCAATTATTGGTACAGTTTTGCCTGGAGTCAGGAAGATCCCCTGGAGAAGGAATGACAAACCACCCAGTATTTTTTGCCTGGAAAATCCCATGGACAGAGGAGCCTGTGGTCTACAGTCAGTGGGGTCACAAAAGAGTCAGATGCAACAACAATCTTAGGCCATGGAATATCACTTTTTAGCAATCACTTAAAAACCACTTACAAATTTTATAATAAAAATTTGATATTTTTTAAGGTTCAATATTTGTCTTCCATTGTCTTTCTAAGCAAGTGTTACATTGAAAGCAATTTGGGAAACAAAGCTCAGTATTCTCTGTGCAAGAACAGGTTTATCATACTTATTGGCGCTAAGAGGAGAGTTATCTACTTTTTCAACCATGTCAACCTTTAAGACTCAATTGGTCATTTGTGGTGACTCTAAGGATTACTGTTAGATAACATTCAGGAGGTTGATATGAATGCTTGGTAAAAATATATCAGTCTATGTATGGTTGGTTGGCTGGTCAGAGTAGGTTAGAAAAGATAGCTAAATATAGTTCAGGTCCCTGCATCTTAAAGACCATCATCCCCTGACCAATGCTTTGCCAAACAATGGACTTTCTGTGCTTCGGATCTGTTCAGTTGGAGAGGAAATGCACTAACTGGTCTCGACTACTAACCATGCACGGGGCTCTTGCCTCAGTTAGATGACTGTTTCTCAACTTAAAGCAAAGTAAGCAAAGTGCTGAAGGAGGGTCCACAGCACAGTGCCATGTTGGCGGCAATGCGAAAAATGTGTGATCAAATCTTTCTTCCCCAAGTTGTCAGTGGTTACATGTCTCCTGTGCTCTTACAGCAGACCTCTTTTGCTCCCTAAACTGTGCTATCCAGTGTGTACAAAGATCCTTCCCTTGACGATTCAGATCATTCAACAAGTATTGATGCACACGTTATCCCAGTTATGGAAAGACACAGTGGGGGATACAAAGACTTGTGGTACATGCTCTCTGGCCTTCAAACATTTAGGTCTGTGTTTATGCAAAATCGGTGGCCCTCTTTAACCCTACTCCCCTGTAGCATAACAAACAAATATGATTGCCTCACAGGAGAGAGGTGATGGCACATGGATGTAATTTATAAGTTTTAATTAGCACAGTCTACTGTGGCTGAGTAGTGCCAGCTGTGACACTTGCTTTCAGGGTAAAAATGAGAAAGAAGAAAGAACAGTAGAGGTCAGCTCCTTCTTAAGGGAGAGATTTGTGGTCACACACAGGTCACAGTGGCTGGCATATCAAACCGCTTCTTTTTTAATTGGCAAAAAAATCTTTGGGAAGCAAATTATAAATATGAACGCAATTAAAAAACATAAAATTCTTCATCCAAATGAATCGTTAAATATATTTGCTGGATGAAGGGGGGAGTATTTACACACCAAAAGTTATTCAGAACTTGAAAATACTTTTCTTATTTAAAAAAATCAATCAGTTTGCCTAATATGTTTTTAAAAGTTTCTCATCGACTCTCTATTTTAAATTAAAGCAGATGATTAAACTTCTCAATCATTATACAGAGTGAAGCCAGCAGTGGACAGAAGAGATTTATAGAAATATACAACATTTATTTTCTTTTAAGGGGCTTCCCAGGTGGCTCAGTAGTAAAGAACCTGCCTGCCGAAGCAGGAGACACAGGAGACATGGGTTTGATACCTGGGTCAGGAAGATCTCCTGGAGAGAGAAATGGCAACCCACTCCAGTATTCTTGCCTGGAGAATCTCATGGTCAGAGGAACCTGGCAGGCTACAGTCCATGGAGTCACAAAGAGTTGGAAATGACTGAGCACACACATGCACACACTCTTTTTTTTTTTTATCAGGAGATATAATATGTGTAAAAATACTACCATCACCTAAGAATTCTGACTTTAGTCTATGTTGAGCCAGAGTAGGATGATCTTTTAACAGGAGTTTCTTAATACTTAATTAAAATCTGTTGCTTCCTGTTAGGGTTGCAGGAATTCAGGGTCTGTTTGCGCAACCTTAAACGCCAACCAACAAGCACACATGAAGCTGTCGCCACCCATTCAAGTGCTGATCAGCCTTCATCCCTGGACTGAAGCCTGCATCTCCACACAGAAAGCAATACTGGAGGATACTCTGGAGAGCCACACACTTGGGAGAGTGGAGGAAACAGGATGGAGCAGAGAGAGCATTGGTACTGCAAAGCATCTGTAACAGTTGGGAGGAAACGTTTCCCTCGATCCTCTGAGGGTACTTAGTTTGGATCTGAAAATTAAAATGAGACAGATTAACAACGGAAAGGCACAGAAATTTATCTGATGCATGTTTTGTGTGATATGGGGGTTTCCATTAAGAAAGAAAAACCCAAAGAAACACACCTGGGTACTCATGCTGAGCTTGACAAAGGGTGCAGATTTGGGAGGAATGGGACACGAAGAGGGGTAGAGGTCATTGTGGTAAACCAGGGGAAACGCACACGGTCTGTTTGGACCCCTCTTGTGTCTTCGTCTTTAGAGATAAAGATGCTCCTCTCCTCTGGGTATAGAGAGGACTCCTCTCACTGAAGAAGTGGGCAGAGGTCACAGTGACTCCTTTGGGTTAGAGAAAGTCCATTGACTGAAACCGATCACCCTGGCCAGGCACCCAAGTAATCATTTGTGCGAGTTTTTTCACAACAGGAGGCTCTGGTAAGGAACACGGAAGTAACAAGCCACCACCAACCAGAAGAGTTTGGGAAAGGTCAGATGGAGACGCTACATGTCTGATCACCTCCCAGAATCCTTCTCGCTGACATCTTGCCTGAGCAACGTGTGCACCGTCAGGAAGGAGCTTGAGTAAGAGTGATCGGCCTGAGAAAACCCAGAAACAAATCTCAACACTACAAAACTCAAGACTGAGAGCCCCATGGCAAAGCAGTCCTGCTGGGTTCCCTGACCCTACTGCTCTTCACCTGGGTACCCTTTCCCAATAAAGTCAGATGCTGGGTCAGCCCTGAGACTTGTCCTAAACTGAGACCAGTCCCTTCCTTTCCCCCACTCCTGTTTCCCAAAACCATCCAGTCACACATATCTTTTAAGAAAACTATAGCCTCTGAAAAGTTAAACTCATGAAAATGCCCAAACCAGAATTTTCTTTTCTTTTTTTTAAATAAAAAGGCTTAGAACCAAACTGTTTATCTAGGACAGTGCCTATCTTAGTGCTTATCTTATAATTGTTGAACTAGCAGCACCCACTTCGGTGGAGAACTTGCTGGAAATGTAATTTCTTGCAGTGCACCCCAGAACGAGTGAATCTGAAGTTCTGGAATCTATGCTTTAACTACTCCTTCCAGGAAATAAAGCTTGAGAACCATTAATCTACTACTTTTAAAACATAATTCAATAATTAGGGGGAAAGCTATTCAAAATTTTGCAAAATTATAGGGCTGGGTTGGGACTATGAGAGAACATGTAGAAGCACATTCAGGGTTAGATTTTGCTTGGTGTGAATTTTACTCATCGTTTCTTAACTGTGCCTGTCTCACCTGGCTTCGGCCACGCATGCAAGTGACATCTGGATGTCTCATCTGGGGGGCCATACCCCTGTGGGAAAGACCAGACTTGTGGTATGTCCGACTACATCCTGAGTAAGTGCTCAGCTGCGTGGGAGAAACATCTTATTTCAGGGGAATCATGGGCAGAAATAAAGCAGCCTTAAGAGTGACAAGGATTTCCACTTTAGCAAGCCTCAATAAGGTCAGGAAATAGCTTGTCTGAGGTTTTATGATGATAATGAAGTCAAGATGCTTATGTTAGGCAAATTTCAGAGCATCCAAAGTATAAATCAGGATGGGAGACTTTTTTCTCCGGGTTTACATTCACCCCTTTCCTTGTTGGACTGTTCTTGCCTGTGTGTCGTTTGAGTGAGATTTCTTCTAGGATAATATCGTGAGAAGAACGTGGGTGGAACCTAGTCATGCAGTTGCACAGAATACGAATGGGGGAATACAGGAACTTTCCACAGTAGAAACCTGGCAAGGTGGAGAAACTCCCCAAGTGGTCGGGATTAAGGTCACTGGTGATAAGCTGCGTTGAGAGTATGTACAGACTTCCTTCCAGGTGGCCCCTTCCTCCTTATCATTGGAGAACTGCCCCAATGTGACATCCTTAGGGAATGTTCTGGGCTACTTTACCCTAAGTTATCTCCCATCTAGTTATAGTGCCTTCCAGTAAATTATGTGCTTTATTATCTCCTGAGGCTTTTCAATATCTGTGTGTGTCTGTGTGTGTTTTGAGAGTTGCTTGTTTCCTCACTAGCCAGGATTAAGAGATTAAGTAAACATTTTATTTATCCCATTCATCAGAGCTTCCCTGATAGCTCAGTTGCTAAAGAATCCGCCTGCAATGCAGTAGACCCTGGTTAGATTCCTGGGTTGGGAAGATCCACTGGAGAAAGGATAGGCTACCCACTCCAGTATTCTTGGGCTTACCTTGTGGCTCAGCTAGCAAAGAATCTGCCTGCCAAGCAGGAGACCAGGGTTTGATCCTTGGGTTGGGAAGATCTCCTGAAGAAGGGAAAGGCTACCCACTCCAGTACTCTGGCCTGGAGAATCCCATACAGTCCATACAGTCCATGGGGTCGCAAAGAGTCAACACTATTGACCGACTTTCAGGTCACATCCCATTCATCACTATCTGCCCAGGGCTTAGAACACTACCTGTCACACATTAGGCACTCAATCAATGCATTTTTCTTAAAAGGAATAGTCCTGAGCCCTGTTGTAAGAAACAGATATTAAATTTGCAATTTGAATTCAGTTTGACTCCAAAACCTATCTCATGTCTTCACCAAACTGTTATATACATAGTGTTATTATTATCACAATAAATAATAATTACTGATGCTTATTGATTTGCTGTGGGTTTGAAAAAGAGAGAGAGAGTTAAATTTCACAATTGTTGTAGGAGTTCAGGTATTATGGCCCTGATTTTATAGATGATTAAGCTGAGGTTCTGAGAGAGTAATTTTTTCCAAACTCTGAAAACAAGCAAATCGCAGAGCTGTCTCAACTGGACACTTAAATTCTTTGTCATTTTGTCAATGGTATTTAAAATTTAATTGCATCAGAATCACTTGAGAAGTCTTCCCAGTTTCTAGATTGCCTGGTCCTCCTTCCAGAGACTTGATTCTGTGGGCATAGATTATCTGCATTTCAACACACCCAAGGTTTTCCAAGGTAAGTGCCAAGTACTGCGTTTTCTTATAGATTCTGGTAGAGCAGACTGCAAATGCCATATGGTGACCGTGGCAGGGAGGTGAAGGGTGTACACTTCTGGAAATGATCCATCCCAAAGTCTCCATTGCATACAAGGAAAGGCACAGTTCAGGTAATGAGTCACAGGCCACCATCACCCTTCCCTGAGACCTTTAGGTCGAGTTCAGATCAAGTCTGGTTCTGATTAGTCTGTGGGGACAGGTGAGATCAGAGCCAGAGTGTGTCTGCCTTCAGGGTCATTGACATACCTCTCTGATGGAATGAATGGTTCTTCCCTGGGAAAGGCAACAGGAGAACAAGTTCCCTGGTGGTTGACTCTGGGCTGTAGAGACAGACAACAGGTTTTAATCTCGGTAGAGGGAGACTTGCTGCGACGCGCCTGGCTTTTGACATGAATGCTGCAACTGCTTGTGCTCAGACCTTAAATTGGAGTGAGGGAAAGGCGAGGGTCTGTCATTGGCTGATGATGGATTTTCATCAGCTTGTAACAAAATGGAATAACTCAGACAGCCTGTTGAAATAAATTTAATACAATTTTGAAAAAAAAGAAAAAGAAAGTAGATTCATTTTTGGCAGCTAAATTCAATCTTGTGAGAAAGTCAAGCTAACACAATTTGAAGTGCCACAAGGACCTTAATTCTCCCCCAGGATTTCGTGGCTTGCCCTTTTCTCTCTCTCTCCCATGACTGTCTCTCTCTTCCTTCAAGGATTCTGGTTTCCTATTCCTCGTGGCTTTAGTCCCTTCCTGAACTGTTTCCATTTCCTCTGGACATGAATCTAAGCTACACACCCTTAGTGTTGGTTCTAACTGTCTCACCTAAGGTTGTTCCTGGGGACTTCATTCTGCTGTCTGGATAGAAGGTGAGTTCATCCCAAATGGGCTCCATTTTGTCTCAGGTCTTTCTGTGTCCTTAAAGTGGCAAAGGATATGACTTTTCTATTTCCCCTGAGTTTAGTGATTGTGAGGTCAGTTGTTTGCCTTTGATTTCCTTCATTTTTATATCAATGCAAATGCATACCCATATCAATATTAAAAATACCTTTGTGAGCCTAAAGTTAGTTGTACTTATTAACATGCTAGGAAGATATGTATCAAACCTAAGGAAGATAAATATATGTCATATGTTTTATCACTCAGAGATGACCACTGCTAACATGGGGGGCATTATCTTTCTAGCCTTTTGTTCTATGTGTGATTTCATATGTATATGTACAAGCAGAGATACATTTTTTCAAAGGAATTATAGTTTCAATGCTAACTTACACTCTACCAATGTGCCGTTTCTTTAACTATTATTCTACAACATCGTTTTTGATGACTATGCAGCCATGGACATGCTATTTCATGAGTTAGGCCTCTAACTTTGGATATTTATGCTATTTGATCTTTTGGTTCTTCTATTAAGAAGTCTGTAAGGAATGTTCTTCTAACATATCCCTGCATTTTTGTTGGAGTGTATGCTTTTTTCTTCAATTCATAGCTTCCCATTCTCCACAATTTTGTCTACCAGTCGTTCTCAGTATGTTCTCATCCTCAGGACTAGGAGCATCTGCTTCGCCTGGGCATTTGCTCGGGGCTGGTGCACTGGGAGGACCCAGAGGGATGGTACAGGGAGGGGTGGGAGGCGGGTTCAGGATGGGTAACACGTGTACACCCGTGGCAGATTCAAGTTGGTGTATGGCAAAACCAATACAATACTGTAAAGTAATTAGCCTCCAATTAAAATAAATAAATTTATATTAAAAAAAATAAGATGCAGCACCAGACTCTACCCCAGATCTACTGAGTCAGAAATTCTGGGGGTGTAGTCAAGCAACTTGTGTTGGGACAGCCCCTCTAGGTGGTTCTGATACCTGCTACCACGTGAGAACTGTTGATCTAAGCTGTTTAGTGATTTTAAAGATTCTCGATCTAGTTGGCCCCTTTGCTGCTAGCGTGAGCCTGGGCAGTATAAGTCCTGCAGCGTTGCTGGAATGTGAAGATGAGAATATAGGCTTCCTAGGAAAACGTAGCTCTTTGCCTCAGGTTCTGACTTCGGGGTGAACTACAAGAATAGCAGCTCTTCTGGTGGGACTTTTGTGGCCCTTGTATTCCTTACATCTAGAATGACTGGCCTTCCAGCATCATTCATCTGAAGGACCACAGTTGCCTCCTGACATTTCCCCTTGTGTTATTTCTCATTCCTACAAGCTAGTCATCACTTAACAACCAAAGTTTTATGTTTCCTTCTAAAAGTGATATAAAACACAGCTGATAACCCCTACTTAAAAATCCATCAATTATTTCTCCTTGTCTATTGAATAAAATTTAAATTCATCAGTTTGACATTTTAAGCCCCTCACAGCCTGGTCACTAATTACTATTTGAATCTCATCTGTCATTACATGTCCATTCATTTTCAGCCGTATTAACCACTTTTGGTTCCTTCTATAAGTCATTCTTTTTCAGAAAACCGTGTCTTAATCCTTCACCTGAAATAATCTTCCAAACATTATCATGTAGAAAAATTCTATTCTTCCTTAAGAATTCAGCTCAAACATCATCTCTTTTGGAAATGCTTCTCTGTTATTCCAACCCATTGTAATTATTTGAATGTTTCTTTATTTATACTTCAATATGAATCTTTTATTCTCTTGTAAATTATTTAGTATCTTTTTCCTACCACATGAGTATAGGAATCAGATCTTATCTTTGCAAATTTCAATGCCAAGCACTTAATATATATTCAGTAATTGTTAAATGATTCAATGATTCATGAAAATTCAAATTTCTCAATATGTATAGATTATATTAATTCCAAACATTTAGATTCTATACTAATTTAGTATTATTGAAAATATCAAAGAGAAAGGACTATTAGTCCAATGAGAAATAGAATTTATAAATACATTATATAATAGAGTAACATTTTTTGTTAAAATTCAACTGAAAAAAGTTGGTAGAAAATAATTTGAGAGACAATTATTGATTTGGTGAACTATTTTTATTTTGTTTTGTTGTTCTTTTTTCATACAAAACCCCCCAAAGCTAAAATTATTTTAGCCTTACTTTATTGGCTAGAAAGTTAATTTGAGGATAAATAACCTTGCTATAAACGGCTTACTAGGTGGCTCAGTAAAGAATCCACCTGCAAGGCAGGAGACGCTAGTTTGATCCCTGGGTTGGGAAGACCCCTTGGAGGAGGGCAGGCAACTCACTCCAGTATTCTTGCCTGAAGAATCTCATGGACTGAAGAGCCTGGTGGGCTACAGTCCGTAGAGTTGCAAAGTGTTGGACATTACTGAAGCAGTTGAGCACACACACACACGAGACTAGTTATACAATTGAGCTGTTCATAATGGCATAATATTGTACTGTTGCAAATAGGCATTTAAAATTCTTGCTTGTAATCCCTTACCTTCCAAAGAAGCTCTTACTAATTGCACAATGCTTTACATGGAGAGATGATTTCTGCATCCTCTCTAAGCTAATAGCTCCACTCCCTTCTCTTCTTTGTTTTTATCAAGTTTTTGTGGCCTCACTAACTGGTTTCAAGGAAACCAATGACACCATGCTGATGCCATCAAGAAATGTCTATTTCATCACCTTCATCCATGATTGGAGGCAGCATCCAGTCTCCTTGGGCCTGTTAAATCTCTCTCTTCCACTGAAGACCACAAATTCTGCCTTCCAAATTACTCAGGAATTTGGGGCAATAAGCAGATAGGAGTTCAGGTAGTTTAATAATGAGGGAGTTTCTGCCACATCAAATGATCTTTCAAATGCCTCTCAATACAAAATCGTCACATGAAAGCCTGTGCCCAGCCCATGAACAAGGAATCAGAATGCCTGATGGATTTCAGTGTGTGCCTACTCAAAAAGTTTAATTAAATAATTAATATTTTAATGTCAAAAGACTCTCACATATTGACTCACAAAGTAAGCATTCAGTTTAATTTTTAAAACAACTGGGAAAAAGAAAAAAAAAACGAAATTAGCGAAGAAAGGTGAAAGGTCCAAAGTTAGCAATATTCCTGTATAATCACAGTGCCTAATTCCCTTGAAATAAGTGCACCGATCCATTGCCTTCTGCATTTCAGGTCTTTAGGAAAAGAAAGAGAAAGCCCAGAAAGTTAAATATTTTTGTTTTTCCTTTTGTTGTTGTTCAGTCACTCAGTCATGTCTTAACTCTGCTCAGAGTTGCAGAGTCAGACAGAACTTAGTGACTGAACAACAACTGCAACCCATGGCCCGCAGCACACCAGGCTCCCCCGTCCTTCACGATCTTCCAGAGCTTGCTCAAACTCATGTCCACTGATTCGGTGACGCCATCCCACCATATCGTCCACTGTCACCCCTCTCTTCTGCCCTTTCTCCTCCTGCCCTCAATCTTTCCAAACCTCATGGTCTTTTCCAGTGAGTCAACTATGTGCATCAGGTGGCCAAAATACTGGATCTTCAGCTTTTGAATCAGTCTTTCCAATGAATATTCAGAACTGATGTCCTTTAGGGTGGACTTGTTGGATCTCCTTCTTGTCCAAGGGACTCTCAAGAGTCTTCTCCAACACCACAGTTCAAAAGCATCAATTCTTCGGTACTCAGCTTTCTTCACAGTCCAACTCTCACATCCATACAAGACCACTGGAAAAACCATAGCCTTGACTAGACGGACCTTTGTTGGCAAAGTAATGTCTCTGCGTTTTAGTATACTGTCTAGGTTGGTTATAACTTTTCTTCCAAGAAGCAAGAGTCTTTTAATTTCATGGCTGCAGTCACCATCTGCAGTGATTTTGGAGCCTCAAAAATAAAGTCTGTCACTGTTTTTACTGCTTTCTCATCTATTTGCCATGAAGTGATGGGTCCAGATGCATCTATTTAATCAGTAAGGAGATTAAGCAACGGCAATTTAGACACCCTGGAAATCCTGCTACACCATCTAATATGGAAGTTTGTGTGGTCTGCATACGTGGCCTGTTGACAGAAGATCTACTAATGCTGAACATATGCGCAAGCTAAAACCCAGCAACACCAGTCTTAAGTAGATGCCCAACAGAAATGTGAACAGATGCTCACCAAGAAAATATACCAGCAGCACAAACCGCACACTTGCCAAGTACTCATCAATAGTAGATGAGATAAGCATATTTTGGTATATTTGTACAAAATGGAATAGTATACAACACAAAGAATAAACTACACATAGTAATTCAGAAACTGTCACAAATATGATGTTGAACAGATAAGACCAGAGCGAAAGAAAGTAGATACTGTAAAATTGTGTGTGTGCGTATCTGTAATTACCCTCCTACACTGGAAAGGCTCTAAATTCAGTGTGTGCATTGCTTTCAATTATGATAAAATCTTCAGGTAAATTTAGTGTGTGACTAAATATTAGAATTCTTCAACTTTTCAGGCATTTCCAATTAAGGGCAACTTTATGATTCCTTACCAAACTTTTAACTTTATATGGAATTCCAAACAAAATGATATAGAATATTTCATTATCATTATCCAATCACAGATACTATGCCATGAGTTATATATAACATGTTTGCTTAAACTGAGGTCAGCTACAGGCCAGAGGGTCTGGCATGAGCCATTTTATTCCCCTGAAACCTTCACATTTCAGAGGCTGTGAATCAAGCTTTTCTTCCCATGCATGCCGGTAGAACTAAACCCTAGGATCACGACAACTGTGTTTGGCAGCTTTGGTATGAAGTATGTCCTAAACCTACCAGAAGTCACACCTCCAGAGACTTCCATGTTACCCTGCAATAAAAGGGTGAAGCTTGAGTAACTCAGATCAGATCAGTATATAATATCAAGAGACGAGGCATTTTTAAGGGTCTGTGTGAGGCCTTCTCTTGAAAGCATTGTAAAGTCATTTTGAGAGGCTCACCCCTATGAGAAAGTGGAACATTGAAGCCCCTGTGGGAATCTCATAGTACCTGAAGGCTATTGAGTCTATTACTGTGAGAAATAGAATTGTACAAAAATATTGCTTATATAGACAGAGTCCTAGATGACATTTATATGCCTTCTAAAATAATGATTCAAAACCTTTACAGCAAAATCACCATCTTGCCTTGCTATTTCTGCCTTTAAGAATAAAGTATTATTGGGGCTTTTTTTTATTTAAACAAAGACATGATTAGTAATGCTAATCACCAAGGACATCATACTTACTCCATCCCCCATACTTCCAGCCCCCACTCCCAACAAATGCGTGGGATTGACTGCTATATTAAAATAGATAACCGACAAAGACCTACTGTAGAGGACAAGGAACTCTGTTCAATATTCTATAACAACCTAAATAGGAAACAAATTTGAAAAATAATCAATACATGTAGATATAAAATAAAATTTTAAAATGCATGAGTTTAAAAATATTAATGAATGGCAAGAATAAGAACCTAAGAGGGTTTATGTATTTATCAATTGCCAAGTAAAAGGTATTCTTTTAATGGATTAACAGTTTCTTTTATTAAGAAATAGGTCCAAACGCAGTAAATAGATTATGTGCCTTCATGTGTAACTGGATGTCATATTCACAATGCTCTCCGTATTTTTTAATACCATTATCAACCATTAATATAAAGTAATACACCCTGTATTCCCTATGACTGATATTCCTCGACAACTTTGATACCATTAACACATATGGTAGCTCTCTTGTGTACCTTAAATACACATTTTGGTACTTTAGAGCAAAAGCTAATTAAAACGTTCTTCAAAAATGTTCCCCTTTAACAGCCTGCCAAAAATAAAAACACACAAAAACCCCTCTAGTCCAGAACCTGCTACGCTGAATACAACTCACAGATTTCTTTTGAGCTTTCTCAACCACTTCGCCCTTCTTTCAACCTGGCCACTTACCAGAAACCCTGAGACCTTCAAGTCAAGCTTTCTCACGCTGTGTCATATTCAATTCTCAATCTGCTAAATGTCAGCCACAGCCCTAAACTCTCACAGACAGTGTCATGTCTTGATTAATCATTTGTTCATTTGAAAGCAAAGTGCTGTGTTTCCTAGTGGAGCAAACAGAAATAATCAGATGGCTTGCGTATTGTTTTGCCTAATTTGGCCCAGGGTCAATGGATGTAAACAAAGCAGAAGCTCAGAGTTGGAGAGAAAAACACTCAGGCTTCCGTCTACATCCAGCCTGTGTATGGCTCACAGAGCAGTACAAACTCTAAAGTGTTTACAAAAGAAATTCAGGTAAAACAAAGATGGGGACTCATTCTCAGACTCAAAGTGTTTTAAGCAATATTATAATTGTTTCAAATCAGACGCTTGTAGTGCTTCTGAATTATTGGTGTCCAAAAGGACAAATGAGTATTTGACTTAAGTTCTTAAGGAGAAATTGGGCTTCCTTTGTGGCTCAGCAGTAAAGAATCCGCCTGCAATGCAAGAGCTGCAGTAGACACAGGCCCCATGGACTGTAGCCCACGAGACCCCTCTGTCCATAGGATTTCCCAGGCAAGAATACTGGAGGGGGTTGCCATGTCCTCCTCCAGGAGGTTTCTCTGACACATGGATTGAACACAGGTCTCCTGCATTGCAGGCACAGTCTTTACCAACTGAGCCACCAGGGAAACCATTAACTACTCTACTATCAATTGGAGAAGGAAATGGCAACCCACTCCAGTTTTCTTGTCTGGAGAATCCCATGGACAAAGGAGCCCGGCAGGCTACCACCATCAATAACAACTGATTCAAGAAGTGAGCTCAAGAAACAGTCAGAGCTTGAGACTTTTACATGGAAGAAATACAGACACTGAGGAAAAAAGAAAGGTTTTCTCCATTGCATCATTATGCCTAAGCTTGCAAGCAGCCATATTCCATACCGCTGGGGAGATTTAATCTGCAGACAGAGAAAATGAGAGAAAAATACAGACAAGTAGAAACAAGAGCAGAGCAGAAGCCCTGTTCAGACTCATCTGTTCCATAAATGCAAAAATCTCTGAAAAGTAGTCTTTCCAAGTGGCTGAAAACATTAGTGATGACAAATTTTATTTCCAGAGGCAGCACATTATATTTTTTACAGCTCATATTTTCTTCCATATAATCAAATAAAAACTACTTCCCTTTAAATTCTATCCTGGTCAGATCTCCAGAACCATGGGATGAGGCTATTTCATCTATTGCATGACAGCCTTTTATATACTTAAAGATACCCTGCATTTCCCTGGGCCTTGTTTTCCCCAAGTTCCCAAGTGGCTCAGTAGTACAGAATTCACGTGCCAATGCACGAGATGCGGGTTCGATCCTTGGGTCAGGAAGATCCCCAGGATAAGGAAATAGCAACCCACTCACGGACAGAGGAGCTAGGTAGGCTACAGTCCATGTGTCACAAAGGAGTGGAAAATGACTTAGAGACTAAACTACAACAACAAGCATTTTTGCGCAGCTCCACTGCAAGAGACAAAGCTGGTTGGGACTGAATGTAAGTAGGGTCGAGTAGGACACATATTTTGTTCCTAAAGAGGATTCTCTGCCAGGACAAGGGTAATAACTAAGTAGACAGGATATTAGTTGCAGTCTGAGTATAGACGGGAAATATAACAAAAAAAGTAGCACATGTAAAACAGAGGAAGAATGGAGGTAAAATGATGTGAAATGGCCTCAAAAGTGATATTATTTTTATTTCTAATAAAATAGGTGAGATAAAATAATTGAGCAAATTTTTGAAATTTCAACAAAGCTCTTTGAGTGCCTAATAGTTGCTACGGAAGTTCATGAGAAAATCTTATTCAGTACCAAATTGAACATGGAAAAATGAAACAAATTTGAAAATTAGTGGCTGCTAGGGATTTTTAAGTTAATTGGCAGAAAATTCAGCTTGTTCTAAAACCAGGTTGCAGATAAGACATGAGCTTAAATTGAGAATATCAGAATATGAAAATCAGCTGAAATAAGAACATTTCACTCCTACTGGTAATTTAGATAAAAGCAGAGCATGATTTGTTGAGGGAGCAAGTTTCCTCTGCCTGACACTTTCTCCAACTCCAATGTCACATCGATTCCGAATGGCCAGGATAAGTCTTGGATCTTTCAGAGTTATAATAGTGGTTTTAAAATATCTAATATGAATTTGCAGTGTAGGCTTTCAGAAAATCAGTTTATTCCAATAATTGCACATGTATTTAAGATTAAAAGAGATTATTTTAAAATAGAAATTCTCTTAAACTATTTGAGACAATCATTTAGCCTTATAAATGAAAGTCTTTTGTATGGTTAAGCTCAAATGAACTTTATTTAGTCTGTTTTTTAGCTTTTTGCTTGGAGTGTAGTAGATGGTATTTCCATACAACCCCAGCGGATAGCATAATTTTTTTTTTCCTTTGATTTGTGAATTCGCACATTTCAAGGACTTAAGTTCTCTAGACTGCACTCCAGGAGTGCATCTCTGGCCTCATTTACACTGTAAACTCCAACAGTCATTGGCTTGGTGGAGAATGTACTGCAGGGCATGGATAAAGAGCAGACAGGTTCCAGGGCCAAGGTTTGAAGTCAGAAAAAGCTCTAGATTCAATTCTAAAGTCTCTAATTCACAAAGACCTCTGAGTCTCTTTCTTATCCATTAAACCAAAATCATAGTTTATCAACAGCAAAGAGAATTTGATTTAAAAAAAATGGGCAGAAGCTGTGAATAGACATTTTTCCAAGGAAGACATACAGATGACCAACACACACATAAAAAGATGCTTATCATCACTAATCATCAGAGAAATGCAAGCCAAAACCATATGAGATATCATTGCTCATCTGTCAGAATGGCTATCATTAAAAGAGCAAGAAGTAAGTGCTATCAAGGATGTGGAAAAAAAGGGATCCCTCAGACACTGTTCGTGGGAAAGTAAATTGGTGCAGCCACAATGGAAAACAGAATGGAGGTTCCTCAAAAAGTGGAAGCTAGGACCCCTATATGATCCAGTAAGACTACCCTGAATATTTATCTGAACAAAACAAAAGCACTAATTAGAAAAGATATGAATTCTTATGTTCATCGCAGCATTGTTTATAATAGGCAAGATATGGAACCAACTTAAAGTACCCGTCAGCAGATGCATTGGTAAAGAAGGTGTGATACACACACACACACACACACACACACACACGCATACACAGTGCAATATTACTAAGCCATAAAAGGAACCCTGCCATTTGCAACAGCATGGGTGGGCCTTAAGGACATTATACAAAGTAAAATAAATCATCACGCAGAGGTGTAAGCCATGTAAGCAAGGAGAAACAACAACTACGGAAATGGGGATACACCAAGTGGAATGTAGTATCTATGACTGACCATAATTCTAATATATCATCATCAGGATACTGCTTTGCTCAAGAAACAGTTTAAAAATACCTTTTGCCAGGCACTGTGGTTGTCCCTGGAAATTTGTAGCTCAGCAGTATTAAGCGGGTGTATATAGTTTTTCATTTAGTAATTCTGCTAGAACTCATCCCTTGGAATTGTCAGTAAAACCAATTCTTAGAGACAAAAATTAGTAATAATATGAATTGCTTCCTCTTGAAGAGGCTATGGTTTAGGAGCAGATGGGCAGACAATTTCAGATGTATGTGCTAATCGCATTGTTAGATCTATTTATAAGGCAGGAAGTGCTCTCGTCTTAGACTGGGTGAGGGAAACGACCATCCATGAATGGTCATTTTTTTAAGGAAGTAATGCAGAGGTTAGCTTAACAATAAGCACAGGAACTATCCAGGGAAGACCATCCTGGGGGCAAGAAAAATGCTGAAGAAAGGCACTGTGGCAGGTGCCATAAGCCCTTTGGCAGCGCTTAAACTGGCAGTTTGAGAGACACATTCTTTCAAAGTTTGACATTACATGAAATTCTCATGCTTTACCATCTTTCCAGGACAAACAAAAACTAGAAAGCATTGTCAGCATTCAAGATCATTCACAACTTAGAAAACACAGTAGCAATTTCACAAAAATTACCACAAAGGATGTCCGCTGTTATGCAATACTTTTATGGGCTGTCTAGCAATAAAAACAAAACAGAAATAATATTTATGGTTAATATCGGGAAAATATAAAAGTATTTGTATTTGATAAGAATGTCTTGTATTTAATAAGAATTTCTTTCTGAGAAATTCAAGAGAATCAATCTATTGGAACTAAGATGTAAATTCAATTTTATCTATGTAAGTAACAAAGGTACAAAACTTGATAGATGTCTTATATAATCAACAATCAGTTAGTCAACACATGCGGGGAAAAATTTCCACTCACAACAGAAGCCGCAACAAAAATGCTTGCAAGTCATTTAATAGAAACTCTTCGGAACTGAGCTAATCTGAATATATTTGCTGAGACATGTGGAAGAAGAAATTTTAAAATGATGAGAAATACCAAGTCCACAGATGGGAACTTGAACATGATAAGCCAATTCCTCTTTTTTTAGATTTTATGCAAATCTATTGTAGTAAAATGTTATAATGTGAATTCTTTGAAACCTGATAATATAAAGTTGTCATTAGAAAAACAATTGCTGAAAGTTACGGAGAAACATTGCTAAGTATAACAACTAGTATTTATTCAATCATACTATTTATAATCATTTATATATATATATATATATATATATATATATATCGAAACTACAACATTTAAAGCATTTCAGTATTGGAACCACCCCGCCCCCCCTACTGCCAAATCTACAAGTTAAATATTCACAAAATAAACAACCATATGAACTTACTATGTAACAAACCAGGAAGCAGATTCAGTGGGAAAGCAGAATATTGTTCAAAAGTAACACTCTAACTCCTTTAATTACAAGCTCTGCAAATATATTACAGAGAAAATGATATTAATGAAACCAATGCAACTAAAACAAGATAAGTAGACATTTATTCAATTTAAGGATGAGGTATGGTTTGAACAAAACCATAAGAACCAAGCAAATGATTTCTATAAACTATCTCATACATACATTTAAGATTGTTGTGCTTTAGAAAGAATGATAAATGCATTTAGAAGTCATATATGGAAAATTTTGTAGCAAAAGAAACAAAGATTTAATAGCCTTAACATGCTTGGAGAGATTTAATAACTGAACATAAAAGCTTGAGAAAAAGAAAAGAATCAAGGTCTCATAGATTATGAAGCACAAATGTCCAAGAGGGGCTTTAATAGATGGCTAGCCTGAGTGATTAGAGAAACACAGTAATTAAGTTGAGGCCTCCATTTATTTTGCTGATGAAATTGAAATATCTAATAACTGGTAGATATTATTTCTAAAGAACATATGCATTGTAAGTGTGATGATAAATGCACTTATACAATTTAATGAAATGCAAGTGCAGGAAGCATGAACGTGTGGAAAATGATTTGTTAATATATATCAAGAGATGTAAAAAGTTCATTAGCACGTGTCACATAGCTAGCGGGAAGCTGCTCTACAGCACAGAGAGCTCAAATAAGTGCTCTGTGATGACCCAGAAGGGCAGGAGGAGGGAGAGTGGTTCAGGAGGGAGGGGTATATATATACATATAGCTGATTCACTTTGCTGTACAGCAGAAACTAACCCAACAGCATAAAGCAATTATACACATTTTTTTTCAATATGCAAAAAATTCAAAGTTTGAGACTGAGTGATATTCTTCCTAGACTTCTTTATTAAGGAAATAAAAACAGAAATAGGTATGCAAAAAAAAAGTCTTCAGTACTTTATTTTTTAAATTAGCTTTTGATTTTAGAAAAGTTTTTGATTTAGAGAACAATTGCAAAGATCCTACAGAGTTTTCATACACCTCATCCACTACCCCTATTGTTAACCTCTTAAATTAATATCGTACCTTTGTCAGAGTGAATGAACCAATATTGACACAGTACTGTTAATTAAACTCTACACTCTGCAAATTTTCTTCAGTTCAGTCACTTAGCCGTGTCTGACTCTTTGCAACCCTATGGATCGCAACACGCCAGGCCTCCCTGTCCATCACCAACTCCCAGAGCTTATTCAAACCCATGTCCATTGAGTCAGTGATGCCATCCAACCTTTTCATCCTCTGTCATTCCCTTCTCCTCCCGCCCTCAATCTTTCCCAGCATCAGGGTCTTTTCAAATAAGTCAGCTCTTTGCATCAGGTGGCCAAAGTATTGGAGTTTCAGCTTCAACATCAGTCCTTCCAAAGTACCTTCAGGACTGATTTCCTTTAGGATGGACAAATTTTCTTAGCTTTTATCTAATGTCCTTTTTCTGTTCCAGGATCCAATCCATGATACCACATCACATTTAGTTGACCTGTCTGCTTAGGCTTCTCTTGGTTGTGATAATTTTTTAGACTTGCCCTGTTTTTGTGTGACCTGGATAGATTTTTTTTTCCGTTTGTTTGTTTTTAAATTATTATCACTTGGGGCTGTGGTGGGTCTTTGTTGCGGTGTGTGGGCTTTCTCTCCTTATGGCAAGCAGGGGCTTCTTATTCTTCGTGAGGGCTGCTCAATTGCAGTGGCTTCTCTTGTAGGACATGGACTCTAGGCGTGGGCTCAGTAGTTGTAGTGCTTGGGCTTAGCTGCTCTGCAGCAAGTGGGATCCTCCTGGACCAGGGATTGAAACTATGTCCCCTGGATTGGCAGGCTGAACCAGCAGAGGAGTCCTGACCTGGATAGTTTTGAGAAGGACTGGTCAGATGCTTTGTAGAAAGAAGCTCCACTGCATGTGTGTCATGGTTTTTACAAAACCATCATTATTATGAGCTGTGGTTTTTCTAGTAGTTAAGTACAGATGTGAGAGCTGGACCACAGAGAAGACTGAGCACTGAAGAACTGATGTGTTTGAATTGTGGTGCTGGAGAAGACTTCAGAGTCCCTTGAGCTGCAAGGAGATCAAACCAATCAATCCTAGAGAAAATCAACCCTGAATATTCATTGGAAGGGCTGATGCTAAAGCTCCAATACTTTGGCCAACTGATGTGAAGAGCTGATATTTTGGAAAAGATGCTGATGCTGGGAAAGACTGAAGGCAGGAAGAGAAGGGGACAACAGAGGATGAGGCAATTGGATGGCATCACCAACTCAGTGGACATGAGTTTGAGCAAACTCTGGGAGATGGTGAAGGACAGGGAAGGACAGGGAAGCCTAGTGTGCTGCAGTCACAAATAGTCGGATGTGACTTAGTGACTGAACAATAATGAGTTTAACAGTTTGGGGAGGAAGACCACAGAGGTGAAGTGTCATTTTCATCACATATCAAGTTTAGATACTGTGCCTCATTGCTATTGATGTCCCTCTTGGTCTCTTGGCTGAGGAGGGGTTTGTCATTTTTCTACAGTTTTTACACATTTTACTCCTTTAATTTACTGTACTCTGGAAGGAAATCACTCTGTGCAGTCCACACTCAAGGAGTGGGGAATTTTGTTTTTTGGAAAAAAAAAAAAAAGTCACCTTAGCTCTAGAAATATAACACTGGTTAATTCTGATATTTATGTAAAGGGAGTCATTACATAAGCATTTAAAAATACCATTAATTTTTTTTTCTATTATCAAAAAATACTCATGAGAGAATAAGTGAAAGAAGCCTGCAAAATAATATGAAAGTACATAAATATGCAGTAGTTCCCTCCCCCTCTGTAGTTTGCATGGTTTCAATTTCCCAGTCAATTTTGGTCCCAAAGTATTAAAAGGAAATTCAGAAATAAAGCCAAAGTTCCGACTCGCACGTCATTGTAAGGAGCTGATAACTTCTCTCACTGTCCTCCTCTGTCTGGCCTGTGACGTGAACCATCTCTCTGTCCAGAGAATACTACCTGCCGGTCACTCAGGAGCCCTCTTGGTTACTAGGTCTCCTCTTGCAGTATCACAGTCCTTGCGTTCTAGTCACCTTCTTTTAGTTAACAATGGCCCCAAAGTTCAAGACTAGTGAGGCTAGCAATTGGAATACACCAAGGAGACATCATAAAGTGCTTCCTTTAAGTGAAAAGGTTAAAGTTCTCAATTTAATAAGGAAAAATAATATGCTGTGGTTGCTAAGATCTATGGTAAGAATGTGCGTGTGTGTGTGCTCAGTCACATCCGACTCTGCGACCCCATGGACTGTAGCCCACCAGGCTCCTCTCTCCATGGGATTCTCCAGGCAAGAATATTGCAGTGGATTGCCATTCCCTTCTCCAGGGCATCTTCCCGACACAGGGACGGAAGCCAGGTCTCCTGCATTGCGGACAGATTCTTTCCTCTGAGTCACCAGGGAAGCCCCAACCTTTCTCACAGGTATGTATATATAGGAAAAAGTATATGATGTACGGAATTCGATACCATCTTTGTTTTCAGGTATCTACTGTGTGTCTTGGAATATATCCTCTATGGATAAGTGGAGACGTTCATATAATAAAACATTGTAAAAAAAATTAGTGTTTATAAGGTCAGCTTAAACATGCTTCCTTTTATGTTTCTGAGTTTCCAAATTCTCAAGTTCTTACTGCTTTTTAAATCAGAAATGTAATTTTCAAAAGCTAAATGAAAGCATTTTTCCCATGAAACAGATATGTTTACCAGTTGGCCTGGGTGTGTTTATGTTGGCTGAACAATATATTCACTCCTGTAGACAGGACCAGAATCCACAGAGTATAGTTTTCTCTGTTTCCTCTGTTCATTCTGAATAACTCATCCCCAGATGCTCAAACACCCAGATTCACATTCACACAAAAATACACATTCTTGGTTTGGGTTTGTTAATACCATACACATACAGCACTAATGTTCATTGTCATCAGTGTTCATTGGCCAATGTCCTCATTGGCTACCCTTTTACAGACTTACATTAAATGCAGGCTCTTGCCCACTTAAAATATTTTTATTGGTTTCTGCCAAGATTAGCATAGTGTTAAGTTTAAGGTCACCCTCTTTCTATCAAAAACTGTTATTAAACTTTTTTACTTTAAGCACGTTGTCAATCAACAGACTGTTCTAAAAAATAATGCAGAGACATCTCAACTACCTTTTATCCAGTTTCCCCCAAGAGTAACATCTTGTAGGAGTGTAGTACAGCATCATAGCCAGCACTCCAGCTTTCATACAATCCTCTGATCTTACTCAGATTTCATCTGTTTTACTTCTTGTCATTTGTATGTATTTAGTTCTATGCCTTGTTTTATCACATGTATAGGTTCATGAATCTGCCACCATCATCAAATACAAAATAGCTCTCTCAACTCAAGGGTCCCCCTTGCTAACCTTTTATTACCACACCCCTCTCCTGTCTGACCCCTGTGCCCCTTCTCTAATTCCTGGAAACCATTAATCCTTTCATTTCTATAACTTGTCATTTCAAGAACATTACATAGATAGATTCATATCATATGTGACCTTTTGAGATTGGCTTCCTCCCAATTAGCATATAATTCCCTTGAGTCATTCAAGTTATAGCGTGTATCAATATTCCCTGACTTTTTATTGCTGGGTAGCATTTCACAGCATAGTATGCACAATTGCTTGTTTAAATACTCACCCACTGAAAGACAGGTAGGGTGACTCTTTGCTAGTTTGGACCATTATGAATAATGCTACTCTAAGCATTTCATGCAGGTTCTGGTGTGAACATACTTCTGTCTTTCATGGGGACAAATGCCTATGAAGGCTGAGTTGCATGTTTAGTTTTGAAGGATTTACCAAACTATTTTCTTTAATTGAGCCTATTCTTTCCACATAGCCCATTAGGAAAAACACAGAAAAATAATGGCATATCTAAAATGCTTCCTACAAATTGTCAGAATTGTCAGAATAGATATAAATAAAAAATCTTTAATACAAATTTTATTGATGTATAGTATGCAACCTGGAATGTGCATGATCATGAAGTGTAGCTTAATGGTTTTCCATAAGCTAAACACATGTGTTATCAGAACACAGGGCAAAGAGCAGATGGATACCTCGATCTTGGAAGGAGCTCAGTCTCCTACCCGTAACCCATGCCCCCAGGGTAACCATAGTCCAGATCTCTAACTACACCAGGCTCCGGTCTACTATCAAAATTTACATGCAGGGTTTCAAACTGTATGCATTTTTACATCTAGTTCCTTTTGTTGAATCTCGTGTTTCTGAGATTAATCAGTGACTTGGCATATATGCATTTTTACATCTAGTTCCTTTTGTTGAATCTCGTGTTTCTGAGATTAATCAGTGATTTGGCATATGCGGCATATAACAAAGCTCATCCATTCTCATTTCTGTGTAGTCCTCCATCGTACGAGTTTACCACCAGCTAGTTACCCATTTTACTTCCAGTTATGTTTCAGTTGATCCCAGTATTTAGCACTTATGAACAGGACTGGTGTGTGTCAGTCTCCTATGTATCTCTTGATGAGCATATAGAAGCATTTCTTTTGAGTGTAAACTGCGAGAATAGCTGGCTCAGGTGATATGCATATACTCAGGTTCAGCAGATTTAAAAAGGGGAAAAATTTCAGGAAAAAAAAAGCCAAAGGTATCCCTGGGGATCTGTCAGATATGGAGGTTCTTAATTTGAGATGTCTTCTAAACAATTTACCAAATGGTTTTCTAAAGTGACTGTGCTACCAAATGGATGGACTGAACTTTTGGGAGGGTGGGCTGCAGAGTGACTGGAAGGACAGTGTATGTTGATGAAATTTTAAAATAGCCCTAGAGTAATTTTTTTTCAGATTATTTTATATCAAAGAGAAATAAACTTAATTTGTATAAGCCACACAAAAAAATGCACAGACATCACTTTGATGACAAAGGTCTATATAGTCAAAGGTATGGTTTTTCCAGTAGTCAGGTACAGATGTGAGAGTTGGACCATAAAGAAGGTTGAACACTGAAGAGCTGATGCTTTTGAACCATTGTGCTGGAAAAGACACTTGAAAGTCCCTTGGACTGCAAGGAGATCAAACCAGTCAACCCTAAAGGAAATCAACCCTTAATATTCATTGGAAGGACTGATGCTGAAGCTGAAACTCCAATATTTTGGCCACCTGGTGTGAAGAACTGACTCATTGGAAAAGACCCTGATGCTGGGAAAGATTGAAGGCAGGAGGAGAAGGGAACGGCAGAGGATGAGAAGGTTGGATGGCATCACCGACTCAATGGACATGAGTTTGACCAAACTCAGGGAGATAGTGAAGGACAGGGAAGCCTGGTGTCCTGCAGTCCATGAGGTTGCAAAAAATCAGACACAATTGAACAGCAATAATAACTAATAGTTTAGTATCTTGTCATTTAGAGAACAGGCTCTTTGAGAGTAAATATATTCTCCTACCCTATCTCTCCCTTTTCTCAATATAGTTAATAACCAATTAAAATGGTTAAATTAATTGACATCTAGCTATATTAAAATGAAATTGGTCATCTAAATTTTAAATGATTTAGCAGGCCAATGGCAAGCAAAGTCTTGTAACACATAATGTAGTCAAGTAAGCTTTATATATATGTTCTGAAATTACAGACACATTGAATTCCAAAATAATAAGTGGATCTACAATTTATCTTGCAATATTATTTATAATTTACTGAATTCAATATATTTGGACCAAATTAAAAAAAAAAAAAACTCTGATCACAAGTGAAGTGAAATATATTACTTGAGAGAAATGCAAATTAAAAGTAATAAGTTATATGCTGAGTTAGTTTCAGATGAGATTTGAAAAATAGATGGTCAATTAATGAGATAGAAACTATCTGGCAATAATTATTCTCAATCAATCATAAGGTTTACAAGGGAAGGATTTTTACCTCTGGAAAGGAGGAGATTTTGTTTAATTTATATTTGTTTAGAGGGTACCTACTACATATATCAGAGTGTTTTAGATGCTTTTATTCGAATCAACAAATGGAAGAAGGAATAAGTCATCTAAAACTATAAGAAACTCAAAGAAAACCATGGACAATAATGCGTTCCAAAATTTCTAGCACCATTTATATAAAATGGCCTTAGTCTGAGATCTTTACAGCTTCCTATTAGGTGTGTAGGATGGTGCCATATAAAACTGTACACTAAATAACCTCTGCAGCTGGTGATTACAGCCATGAGATTAAACGACACTTGCTCCTTGGAAGAAAAGCTATGAGCAACCTTAAGACAGCATATTAAAAAGCAGAGACATTACTTTGCCAACAAAGGTCCGTCTCGTCAAAGCAACGGTTTTTCCAGTAGTCATGTATGGATGTGAGAGCAGACCATAAAGAAAGCTGAGCACCACAGAATTGAAGCTTTTGAACTGTGGTGTTGGAGAAGACTCTTGAGAATCCTTTGGAGTGCAAGGAGATCCAACCAGTCCATCCTAAAGGAAATCAATCCTGAAGGTACTTTGGAAGGACTGATGTTGAAGCTGAAACTCCAATACTTTGGCCACCTGATGCGAAGAGCTGACTCGTTGGAAAAGACCTTGATGCTGAGAAAGATTGAAGGCAGGAAGAGAAGGGGCTGACAGAAGATAAGATGGTTGGATGACATCACCGACTCGATGGACATGGGTTTGAGTAAGCTCTGGGAGTTGGTGATAGACAGGGAAGCCTGGCGTGCTGCAGTCCATGGGGTCGCAAAGAGTAGGACATGAGTAAGTAATTCTTATGTGTGTCTATATATATATATATATATATATATATATATATATAAGAGTTACACATATACATGAAGTAGTGAAAATCTGCTTGGATGAAATAGAGCAAAACACTCCGGACACTAATCAAGCCAATTTACCAGGAAACGGCTTTTCTCCCAAGGTCAAACAGCAGATGGAGAATGCCTTGGAAAGCCCCCTCTTTAAGTGACTGTGATTCTTTCCAGTGTTGTCCCCAGTCCTGCTTTATTACGTCCCTCCTAGGAAGACACCCACGAGCCAGTCATCCCATGTCTTCATTACTTCCCGTCCCTAGTACATTTCACTTCTCAGCCAGCCTGAGAAGCAGGAACCAATCTAGAACTGATCCCAGCTTCCTCTAGGCTCCCCTCACATTGCTTCAGTGGGTACCAAACCATAGACTAGGGCCTTGCCTCCTTTCATTTGTCAAGAGCATCCTGCGGTTCCTCTGGTATGCCGGCTCTTGATTTCTTGAAATCAAAAAGATAGATTTTGTAAGAGTACAGACTTGCTCCCAGTCTTTAGTAATTTAGATATTAACAATAATGTGAACTTATACATATATTTAGAGATGTATGCATGTACCTGTCTCCTTAGTTACCTATTATCTAACTAGGTAAAACAAAAAGCTCTGGAGGGTACATACCATATTTAAGCAGGTGTGTGAACAGAAGAGGCTTGGAGAGAGTTTTCATTGATTACTTAAAATTTTATTATTATAGGGTTTACAAATGATGTGTATTAGTGTTTTCTTTCTTTTTTTTTTTTTTTAAGGAGGAGAAATTAGTGAATAAAAAGCTAATTCACTTCAGTCAGCTTTCTGTCTCTGTACAAACATACCCAAGCACACACTCACATATTCACACACTACTTTGTAGTAAAATGAACATCTTGAATTTAGACTATAGAAGCCATAGATTTGGAGAAGGAAATGGCAACCCACTCCAGTGTTCTTGCCTGGAGAATCCCAGGGATGGGGGAGCCTGGTGGGCTGCCTTCTATGGGATTGAACAGAGTCGGACATGAATGAAGCAACTTAGCAGCAGCAGCAGCCATAGATTATTATAAACAGCTATTCCTTTAACTGTTTTCAAAAATCAAAATCTGTAATTTTAATCTGAAATGTATTTTTTTAAAGAAAAACTATTAAAATAAGCAATAAAATATATACAAATAATTATTACCTGTAACTTTACTGCTTTTTTATTTATATATGTTGCTTATATATTACATAATAGACTTTTATTACTTAATGACCATCTATACCTATATCTGTATATAACAATTGTGTGCTTAAAAAGTTTTGAACTGAGACTCAGTGTAGAGTTTTACTGGCTCAGGTCTTAGTTAAATTTATCTCAAGGTGTGAGTCTTCCATATATATCTGGCAAGGAGCATGTGGATTAGAAAGAGAACCAAGAGTGGTAATGGGCCATAGTCAACCTTAATTACTTGCCATTGCTGTTCTCTCTCCTCTAAAAGGAAACACAGATGGAAAAGTAATTAATGCATAAACTAATTAGTCATCTCATTTGCCAATTGAACATGATAAATAAAACAGATTGCAGGAAATACTTAGCAGGTTGAAGTAAGGTGAGACCCGTAGGGTGAGATAAAGAGATACTTACGGTTGCACTGGCAATAAACCATAACAGCAATTATGCATTTTCTTACATTTTGCTTTAGCAGGGAGGCAATAGAACAAAAACACAAATCATGTCAGTTTTTTTGGTTTGTTTTTGTTGCTTTGGATAAAAATATGACCGAGGACATCACATACTATGTTAATAAGTGTTTTGGCAACAAATCAGATTCAGTGTCATAATTATTACACATAAATCCAAATTTGAAAAAAATCTATCCACCATCCAATCTACCATTATAAAACAGCCTCTGTCTTTTTATAGTGCGGCAAATACATTTGCAACATAATAGTCAAAGTATAGTTTTTGCAATTGTGACTTCTCTTTAGAATCATTTAGTCTGAATTTATTTTGTTCAGAAAGAATATATCATTATATTACATATTTATATTAAAACATTGCATGACTGTTTGAGCACAAGGTGATGTACTACTCTTGTGAGTGGGTTTTCCATATACTTCACTAAAAGTTGTAGAAACTGATAAAATCAAAATGTGTGATAAATATCTGTTCTTAAATCACCTTTCTTTCCATGTTGTTTGCAAACAGTTGAGCTACTGGGTTCTTTATATTTAAGTGAGAAAAGTTTGGAAGCATGTGGGGGAAAAAGTCAAGACAGTGGACAACTGAGAGATGCCACTTCCCGTGAAGGCAAGTAAATGAGTGGTGGGTACAGAGAGGATTTTGGACAGTTTGCAGTTTACCTTCCACCTCACTTCTCATTTTAGGCATTCCTAGGAACACCAAGCCAGTTACCTGAGTATTGCATACTGAAGTTGGTGCTGTAACATGCTAACTTATGACAATGGATGTGAAAGATTTTTAAATTTCAAAATATCATACAAATATGAGATGTAAATATCACGTACCTACCTGGATTTTGAACATAACGGTATATTGTTGTTATCTATTTTCTCAGTAGTCAGTAATGCTGAACAAGATTGATCTTCAGTTTTCTTCTAGAGAGCTATTATGCAAGGAGTCCATTATGTTGTCTGGGAGAATGCAGTTTGATGGATTCCAACTGCATACCTCAGAGACTAGAGACCAGATTTCCTGTGAAATGCAGAGACAAAAAATTGGACCTTTGATTGAAGCCCCACAATTCTCAGCTTTGCTTAAAACAGAGCAGTCCTGCAGCCATCTTTATTCATAATAGATTCTTCTTATCCCTGAACAAAAGATTTTATAGTTTAAAAAGTTCCTACAAGTATATTTATGGAACATATATTCTGTATAGTTTACAGCCTTTTTTTTGTCTGATTATAGTACAGCCTAATTATAAAAAGAAACCGAGCTATAATTTTGTTTTCTATGTACAGTAAAATCCTCCTTAACCCCAAAATTAAAAATAATCACTCTTATTCTTCCAGAGCTTTCATGTGGATATGTGCTTATGTGAAAAAGATTTCACTCTGTATAATGTAGAACATAGGGTGCAGATATTGACACATCCACTTAGTCTATTTCATCCATTTTTATGAACCTACAATTTCTAATTTCTAAATTTTCTTTCTTTGCAGCTATTTCATATGCATTTAATATCTCATCATACACAGAGTTTGCACACTATAGTCTTCCATTTCACATACTACTTGATCATTAAAAGATATATTGTTGATAATATTAGGAAACAAGAAAGCAGGGACGTCCCTCGTGGTCCAGTGGTCAAGAATCTGCCTTGCAATGTAAGGGACCTGTAGATCCTTGGTCAGGATGCTTGAATCCTACATGCCAAGGAGCAGTTAAACCCCCACCTCACAGAGAAAGATCTCAGATTACATAGTGAAGATCCTGTGTGTCCCAATAAGACCCGGCACAGCCAAACAAACAAATATTGGGGAAAAAAAAGACAAGAAAGCAGTGCTTGTGGATTATCTAATTTGGATAAAAGGAAATATTCATGCATAGAAATTGACGTAATTAGAACCATTAACCAGAGTGTTTTGACAAATAAGAGAAATCTATATGCCTAAGGTATTTTATATTTTCAGAAAGGCTTCACACGTACAGTCTACAAAGTTACCCTTTGTGATTTGAAGGGTCACTGTTACTGTAGCCATTTGACAAATAAGGAAACTGAGTTCATGGAAAAGGTGGAAGTGGCATGGATTGAATCCTCCCTCAGATGTTTAAATTCCTTCCTTGAATGGCTGACATTATACTGGTGTAATCACTGAAATATATCTGATAGCAAAGTTAACTGATATTCCATTTTGAGACTGAAGAGTGATAATAAACACCCGGACATTATAATTTTAAAGTTTCACATATAATCAAAGTCAAGTTTTTTTTTTTTTTCAAAATTATATTGTAACAGCAGGAAGAGTATGCAGCATATTTAGGGTGTGCAGTTCAAAGCGCTACTTCACTTAACTCTAGCAGTCATAACACAACTCATTAAGACATAGGTGTTAGGCTCTTAGAAATGGGCCAGTGAATATGCTAATCACTCATATGCATTATGTGTTTTAATCTTTACAACCACTGTATCAGAGTTTGTGTTATCTTCTCTACTTTACAGATGAGAAAACTGAAGACTGGAAGGTTATACTTTGTCCCTTGTCCCTCAGTTAACAAAGAAGTGCCTGTCACATTCTAGACTCGTGGAATAAACCACTATTTTATGCTGCTTCTCAGTAGTAAAAGGCTGCAAATTACTGACATATTTAAATCAATGAAAGAGCCCTCTATCTAGATCCTAAGGAAAATCCTAGAATGAGGGTCTAGCATAGCAGTGTGTTATTTTTCATTAGAGCAAAAAGAAGATAAAGAAACAAACAAGACTTAATGATGACAAAAACAAATATTTTATTAATTGGGTCACAGAATTTTATTAATTTTTACTTTGTGCTAAGCACCTCAGTGGGGTTTCCAGGTGGCTCAGTGGTAAAGAATCTATCTGCCTGCAATGCAGGAGACTTGGGTTCGATCCCTGGGTAAGGAAGATCCTCTGCAGAAGAAAATGGCAACCCACTCCAGAATTCTTGCCTGGAAAATCCCATGGACAGAGGAACCTAGCAGGCTACATGGGGTCACAAAAGAGTTGGACATAGCTTAGGGACAAAACAACAATAAGCACCGTAGTAATGCAAATATCGCTCAAAGTTCAGTCCTCAAAGAGCTAAGGTCTTATACATGATACTGAAGTTCTAGCAGCTCACTGAATACCTCTGTTCTCTTCAATGTGCGGATATCCCGCTTGAACACATTTGCAAGCTCTCGGACTACTGGCAATATTTCAGGGCTTTGTGGAGATTTTTCTGTTTGTCATGAGCTGTGTTGTATCAGACAACAGGGTACATGGGCTGGAATAATTACATTATTTCTATTATTTTGTAGTGAAAACCTCCTTTTGAATCTGTCTTTTCATTTTTATTTCTATCAACCCCATTCCATTTCCATCATCTTCTTTACATCTTCTCTGCATTCTACTGATAGAAAGTTGACCCAGAGACAGGCAAGTTTAGCCTTACATGAAACTTCTCATTTAATAGAGGTCAGAGAAAAGCCAGACATTTTTCTCTTCATTTTTCATGAGTGGACTGCAGGACTTTCTGGGGAATATTTCTTGAAATGCCAAACCAGATGTTGTAAAATGTCTTCTACCCAGTGCTAAAACCTTTTCTCCTAAAACCTCTTAAAATTTAATAGCAGAAATATATCATATTAGCACCCAGACTGCTACATTAAAGTAACATTACTGTTCTTGAGTTACACCCTCCATGATCCAGTAAATTCTGAGAAGTTTCCATTCTTGCTTTGAGCATCAACATTCAGTATTTAGTGTTTATGAAGGTGGACATCCAGCACAGGAAATAATTTATATTCACCAATAGGCACTGACAAGTTGGGCCCAACGAGGTCATATATTATAGATTTCAACAATTGTCAGAAATATTTATTGAGAACCCATTGTGTGTAGATCAGTGAAGTTCATGCTCTGTGGGGGCACACAAAATAAAATAGATGGCGAGGACCTTTACCCTCAACCAACTTGAAAAGTTCTCAGAAAGGATCCGTAAATCAAGCTGAAGATTATACTAGATGACTGTTACATTTTCTTCAACTCTAAACTTCCATGAGCCTTTTATTGTGTCTTCCTTTTATATATTTTAATGTAATTCCACTTGACCAAAAAAAAAAAAAGACTCGAGATGGCTTGTCACAAGGACTCATTTATTTAGTCTAGAAGACTTAAAAGTAATTGAGTAATTACCATAGGAAGCTGAGACAAGTTGGTTACTTAAATGGAGCATTAAATTATGCTTACTTTTATTTATGGGAGTGATTCCTGAAAGGCTTAACATTCAACAGTGGGGCAGAAAGAAGAAAAAGAAATAAAGCAGGCTTTCTGAGACTTTTCCATCTAAGACTAACTGGATTGTTGCTTTGAGAAAGGGAGTTCAGAGATTCACGGGATTCCATGCAACCTGATTCCCACTTAAATCAGGAAAAAAAAAAAAAGTTGAAGTAGAAAAAGTCGGAACATGGTGGTGTACATCCATCTATGAGTCTAGAACTTCCTGAGCTGTGGAACACCTGATTGAAAAGTGGGAGGCAGGCTAGAACAGGCTTCAAGTTGTATGTGCCTGAAAAGCACACTGTTTTATCTCAAGGATTTGTTATAGATTGATATGCTAATCAAGATTTATAAAGATGTGTTTTTAAGTCCTTGTAAGATGTTGGTAAAACAAACATTCTCCATATCAAGAACCATTGTTAAGATTGTTTCTGGAGGGCTGGCATTGAAGGGATAGATGTGGATCTTGGTGGTGGAGCTAGGGGGCAGAGCCCATCTGTGGCCACCCCTTGCCGCACCATCTCCATTTCAATCACCTGTCAGATAAAGAGAAGTGTTTCAGGTCTTCAGAGAAGACTCTTTCTTGGCGTGGAATTCTATGAGCCATTTATAGATTGGCAATAATTTAAGGCACTTTGAGGGACATACTAGAAAATATCTTCAACAGGGACTTTGCAGAAGATACAAATGCGTTTTTCACATGGTTGCAGTTTTTAATGAGCTTTGAAAAGTTTTAACGGTAGAATAGCAAATTGTAGTTCTGGTAAATAATATCTACGTGTTCCTTTAAGTCTGAAAGAAAGTTAAAGGAATAAGTTCTTAGAAACTCCAATAATATCCCCATTGAAGTATTTATTGGGTGACTTTCTTGTTTTAAATTAGAGGGAGGAGAAAGGAAAACACTGACATAGTTTGCGTGGTGCTAGGCGGGCCAGGTGGGCACGGCGTTTTCCAATCCACCTTCTCCCTGGATCTTGTTTTATCAATGCACCAATCTTAGAGGGGAGGCTCACTCTTTTTGTCTTTCAGATGCAAAGCTATAGGTTCAGAGAGCTTAAGTGATGTGCCCTAGATCAGATTGTACCTGAATAATATCTACGTCAGGGTGACCTCAAAACCACAAGACTTTAAAATCCAGGTACTTTCTTCTGCAAACTGGCTCATCTTGATGACAAAATGCTTTCTGTTTTTGGATCTCCTATGACGGCTACCTTTCAATATAATATTGATTATATTTAGTCCCTGATTATAGGTTGTAAGTCCTTTTGAGAATAAAATGAGTATAATTATCATGATCCTTTCTCCTACAATTTCTGCTCCAGCATATATATATATTGTAATATAGCCACTGTTCACATGGGGAATCCTTCCTCTGTACTAATTTAAGAAAGTACAGATGTGATTTTTCTGAGGGAAACTTGTGGACATTTATTTGTTTAAAACAATTTTAGACAGAGGAATTGTAGAGTAACAGTTATAAATCAACGTGTCAACCAGTTTAAATGCAAAGTAGTTGGAATTAGTCACTTCAATGCTGAAGGAAGGGCTTCATGAAATAAATACACTACATGCCAGTTTTGAATAAGTAGATGAAAATGGATTGCTGGTGGATATGGGAATTAAATCTGATGATTTCAGATTCAGCCCTGAAATTATGGAAGGACTGATTCACGTTTTCAAAGAAAGAAGAGATCATTTACAAAGCTCACCTTGACAATCAGGAGATTTCAGACTACCAGGAACAATGATGACGACAATAGTTGCAATTTACTGAATACTCCCCTGTGTCAGACACTATGGGCTGCTCTTTGCTAATCAACTTTTACTGATGCCGCAACACAACCCCAAAAGGTTGATTTTTTTTTAATTATCATTTTACAAGCAAAAATATTAAGATTAGAGTCTACAGGGTTTTTTTTTTTTTTTTCCATCTAGGGTTCTATAATTAATAAATGCTATAGGCAGGCTTTAAAGCTAGGTCTGTTTGACTTCAATATCCAAGCTTTTACCCTGGAAAGCAATGTTGAGTTATGAATAAGAATGCTGGCTCTGTTTCACTGTCTGGATCTGAATTTCTACACTGTTACAACTTATGTGACTTTCCAGCTTCCCAAAGTCTCCGTTTTCTCATTTTGTAAATTGGGGGTGTTGCAAAGGTTAAAATGAATTAATGCGCATAATGTGGCTTCCCCAGTGGCTCAGCAGGTTAAGAATTCACCTGTAATGCAAGAGACAGAAGGGAGATGGTTAGATCGCTGTGTCACATGGATCCGGTGGAGAAGGGAATGGAACGCACTTCAGTCTTCTTGCCTGGAAAATCCCATGGATAGAGGAGCCTGGCAGGGCTACAGTCCAAAGGGCAGCAAACAGTCAAACAAGCCTGAGCGTGTGCATACACACACATGAATGTGCCTCTTAACACAATGTAAGTGATCGATAAATATGACTTAAAGTGATGATGATGTTAGTTATGAAATTGGAGATGATGAATTTCTAAGCTGGTATATTAATGTTTATATCTATAGTAACTTGCACAAAGTTTGGACTACTTTTTATTCCTTTTGCATAGAAAAGAACTAAGCAAACAGGGCTAAATGAAGAGCATGCTCAATAGATGTTTGCTAACTGAGAACTGAGAAGGTATAAAAAAGTTATGAGTCTTATTTGCATTTTATTCCCATTTCGGTAGAAAATCATGCCCATAACTTGGGAACCTGCACATAAACTCATTTTAGGTAGAAGTCCTATGAATCATCTTATTGAGGCTTCGAAGGGAACATTTCCAGATGTTGTAAGATTCAGTTCAGTTCAGTTCAGTTGCTCAGTTGTGTCCGACTCTGTGACCCCATGGACTGCAGCATGCTGGGATTCCCTGACCATCACCAACTCCAGGAGCTTGCTCAAACCCGTGTCCAACGAGTAGGTGATGCCATTCAGCCATCTCATCTTGTCATCCGCTTCTCATCCTGCCCTCAATCTTTCCCAGCATCAGGGTCTTTTCAAATGAGTCAGCTCTTTGCATCAGGTGGCCAAAATATTGGAGCTTCAGCTTCAGCATCAGTCCTCCAATGGACACTCAGGACTAATCTCCTTTAGGATGCACTGGTTGGATCTCCTTGCAGTCTAAGGGACTCTCAAGAGTTTTCTCCAACACCACAGTTCAAAAACTTTAATTCTTCAGTGCCCAGCTTTCTTTATGGTCCAGCTCTCACATCCATACATGACCACTGGAAAAATCACAGCTTTGACTAGACAGACCTTTGTTGGCAAAGTAATGTCTCTGTTTTTTAATATGTTGTCTTGCTTGGTAATAGCTTTTCATCCAAGGAGCAACCATCTTTTAATTTCATGGCTGCAGTCACCATCTGCAGTGATTTTGAAACCCAAAAAATAAAAGTCTGTCACTGTTTCCATTGTTTCCCCATCTATTTGCTATGAAGTGATGGGACTGGACGACATTATCTTAGCTTTCTGAATGTTGAGTTTTAAACCAACTTTTTCTCTCTCTTCTTTCAGTTTCATGAAGAGGGTCTTTAGTTCCTCTTTACTTTCTGCCATAAGGGTGGTGTCCTCTGTGTATCTGAGGTTATTGATATTTCTCCTGGCAATGTTGATTCCAATTTTTACTTCATCTAGCCAGCATCTCACATGATGTACTCTGCATATGCATATATGTTAAATAAGCAGGATTGGAACCAATTATTACAGTAACTGACCTTGGCTAGGAGCATAGATAGTTATTAAATTTCTACAAGAAAAAAATGGGTAAGTGTTTTATTGGATTTTATACAGAAATCTTCCTTCAGATATTTAGTAGGACAATGGAGAGTTGAGGGAGATGAGATACAGAACAGAGAAGAATTATTTACTAAACCCTTAGAGAAAGTTTTTTGTCAGATCTGTTTGAGAGAATTTTGCTTATATTCCTTCTTGAGCATTGTTCATAATGTTTCTAATCCTTACTTAACTTAATTAAAACCACCAGCTTCATAATTCTCCTCAGGAGAACTTGAATTTTGTTTTGAGAATAAAAACAATTAAAAAAAAAGTTTAGGGTAAAGACAAAGCATTTTCACCAGGTAAACTACATATTTGGGATGTAAGACTCCCTCTTCTCAGTGCTGACGGGACCTTGAAAGGATTCCATGGACTGACCCTTGACTAACTGTAGTGCTCACAGGGGAATGCTTATAAAGCAGATAACAAATGGCTACTTGCTGGGAATAAGGACAGTTTTCCAGTGTGTGTGTTGCTCTCAGTGTCACGTCTCGTTTCCCTGAAGATTTCTCCAGATGTCTCACCGCTCTGTAAACTGACTTAATGCCAATCTTCATGGACAGACCTATCTTTCTCCTGTTCCCCCCATCCCATCACGAGCTTTCTGTCTGTCTCAGTTCCCTCCCTCGCAGCACCATCATTCTCCCTTCCTTCCTCTGTTTGAATAGTAAACACCATGAAGCCTTATTTTGCTCAAGGTGCCATGGAGTGTGTGGGGTAAGCAAACATGAGTGTCCATGGTCCTGTTCTTCATGGCCATGTTGACTGGCCAGCAAGACAGAGGATGAAGCAAGCAGGAAGAAGGTAAGGGTCAGGGTACAGTCCCTCAGAGAAGTTATTCTAGCGGCAAACGGTGTCTCAGGGAGAGGAAAGAGACAAGATCAGTCAGGAAGGCAAGACAGCTTACTATAAGAATGTGCATTTTTGTGCAAAACACAGCAAAATTTTTCTACCACTTCACATTCTTTTTTTATATTTTCATCTCCCCCCTGCTTCCCCAGGCTCACGGAGTGACCAAAATTGTATTAAAATATGATTGCAGCATGTTCTTCTCTTTTTGACATCTGTGCTCATGCATCTGACCCCTCCATGACACTTGACACAGATAATCACTACCTTCACCTATAAAGACGTTTACCACTGACTTCCAGGACGTCATGTTCTTGCCATCTGATTTTACTTTTTCTCAATCTCTTTTGCTGGATCCTCCTCATCTGTCTTGTATTTTGCATTTTTAAAAGTCCAGAACTTACTCTTCAGACCCCTTTTCTGTCTATTTTCTACAGTTTCTAACCCATCTTGGTGACGTTACCCAGTTCAAGACCAAAGATACTCTGACATGAGTCAAGACTTCAGATAAGAAGTCCTGATTTGTTTTTCTCCTAATACCTAATACTTTCTAACACCATAGAAGAATTATTTTGTTTATTTTCATTTTTTTTTTCTCCTTAAATGTAGGCTCTACAGGAATATTGCTCTGTTACTACTTCACTTTTTAGACCTTGGAATAATGCCTGTTTAGAACAGGGCCTTAAAAATGTTTTGTTTTGTTTGGGGACTGCATAAGGAGAGTCAGAATTCTTCAAGACATACAGATAGTCCAGCCTAGTTTGATGACCAGGAAATGTATAAAATCAACCACAATACAAAGGTAATTGGTGTAATTCTTATTCATAGCTGCCACTGAGTCCATGATAAAATAAAAGTCAAGAACTTTCTTTTTTAGATTTTTTTTTTGTCAGTTCAGTTCAGTTCAATAACTCAGTCATGTCCAACTCTTTGCAACCCCATGAATTGCAGCACGCCAGGCCTCCCTGTCCATCACCAACTCCCAGATTTCACTCAAACTCACATCCATCGAGTCAGTGATGCCATCCAGCCATCTCATCCTCTGTCGTCCCCTTCTCCTCCTGCCCTCAATCCCTCCCAGCATCAGAGTCTTTTCCAATGAGTCAACCCTTCACATGAGGTGGCCAAAGTGTTGGAGTTTCAGCTTCAGCATCATTCCTTCCAAAGAACACCCAGGACCAATCTCTTTTAGAATGGACTGGTTGGATCTCCTTGCAGTCCAAGGGACTCTCAAGACTCTTCTCCAACACCACAGTTCAAAAGCATCAATTCTTCGGTGCTCAGCCTTCTTCACAGTCCAACTCTCACATTCATACATGACTACTGAAAAAACCATAGCCTTGACTAGATGGACCTTTGTGGGCAAAGTAATGTCTCTGCTTTTGAATATGCTATCTAGGTTGGTCATAACTTTCCTTCCAGGGAGTAAGTGTCTTAATTTCATGGCTGCAGTAACCATCTGCAGTGATTTTGAGCCCCCAAAAATAAAACCTGACACTGTTTCCCCATCTATTTCCCATGAAGTGATGGGACCAGATGCCATGACCTTCATTTTCTGAATGTTGAGCTTTAAGCCAACTTTTTCACTCTCCACTTTCACTTTCATCAAGAGGCTTTTTAGTTCCTCTTCACTTTCTGCCATAAGGGTGGTGTCATCAAGTTTATTTTTTAACACGAAGTTATTCTGAGGGAAAAGCTCCCTGAACATTTACCAACAAAAAGTTGGTAAGAGTTGGTAAAAGTTCTTCTGCTATCTTGAAAATATTGGTCCTCCATTTCCTTTTTACGCATTATTTTCATTCACATTTAGGAGTTACCCTGTGTCTAACCCACACTCACATTCTAGAATGTGAACTAAGACAGCAGATGTGTATGCATCTCACAGTGGCAGACTTTTTTTTTTTAATTCTTTATTTTGTTTGGCTACTGTCATCGTATATGATATATGAAGTGGCAATTTGCATACCGACCTGGGATGGTATATGTGGAAATGAGTAATACCTTCTCCAGTTGGTCCAGAATTATTCTGTCTCACTTTTGCTTTGAGGAAGTCTGTTCACCAGGATGTAACAGTTAGTGGAACAGATCTGCCTCTGGCAGTTCATAATTTAGCCAGTGGGATTCCAGATTGATTCTCAACTGCCAGCCGAAGAGAACAAAACAGCTCCATAGGGCCAGATGTGAGAGTGGGGCTAGATTTCCCATTTGTTTTTTTGTTTTTTCTTTCCTTTCCTTTTTATAAGTATTATAATCATGAGTCATCCACTGAGGTCTAGAGAGATCCAGCAACTGTTTCTTGTACTCAGCAATGAAAAAGATATTAGACTGGCTGTTTTTGTTGTTCAGTCTCTAAGTGACTTAAGTCACGAAGTGGCCAGAGTATTGGAGCTTCAGCTTCAGCATCAGTCCTTCCAGTGAATATTTGGGGTTGATTTCCTTTAGGATTGATTGGTTTGAGCTCCTTGCAGTCCAAAGGACTCTCGAGAGTCTTCTCCAGAACAACAATTTGAAGGCATTAGTTCTTCAGTGCTCAGCCTTCTTTATGGTCCTTATACCTGTGGCACCTGACTGCTGGGAAAACTAGGCAGCTGTGCTAAGTCACTCAGTCGTGTCTGACTCTGCGACACTTTGGACCATAGCCGGCAGGCCTCCTCTGTCCATGGGATTCTCCAGGCAAGAATACTGGAGTGGGTGGCCATGTTCTCCTCCAAGGGATCTTTCCAACCTAGGGATTGAACCCATATCTCAGATCTCCTGAATTGGCAAGTGGGTTCTTTACCACTAGCGCTACCTGGGAAACCATAGTTTGACTATATGGCCATTTGTCTGCAAAGTAATTTTCTGCTTTTTAATATGCTGTCTAGTTTTGTCATAGCTTTCCTTCCAAGGAGCAAGAGTCTTAATTTCATGGCTTAAATCATCATCAGCACTGATTTTAAGTGATGCAAATATTCACACTCAGAATCCAGGGGTTTAAATTATCTCTTGAATACGCCTCCCCACCCATTACCAAAGGAAAACTAAACCAAACAAAAACTTAAATGAATAAAGAAGCACCTAGACTCTTGCTGTGCTTTACTTTTTTGCTTTTAAATGGTAAGTCTACAATATTTCATGATTTTTTTTGGTACCCTTTCCTTGGAAAGTAATTATTTTTAATGTTGCATATTAAACATGATCATAAATGTACTCCACCATTGCTGTTTTAGAACCACATCTCACAATAAATACCAGAAATATCTATATGTAAATGATGGTTTAAAAAGCAAACCCTTAAATAATCCTCATCGGAAAACTGGAAATTAATTATCACACTATAACTAGTTAAGTGGAAATGAAATAAATAAGGATAGAGGAATAATTGCCTCTTTAGGTTAATTCATGCCTGCAATTCACCCTGAGACTAAAAATTTCCCTTTAAAGTGCTTTATAAAGTTTTATCATACTGTGAAGTGCAACTTTTTGAAACAGTAAATAGCGTAATTTAATACTCAAACCCTTTGATCATATTCTCTCGTCTACATATTTCAATGGATCCTCAGCTTCTGTTCCACCAAGCCGTACTTACTTATCAAGCTGTGATTTCTTTATCATTGCTATTGAACATTATTTCAGACACTGATAATTTTGGAACATGTACTTCACTCTTTAAAAAGAGCCCGGCAATCTTTGGTTCGCTGTTGGAATATTCTTTTGGGCTCTTCCATGCAATACTTGTTCAACACATTGTGTGTGTTACTCTAATGGTCTGATTTCAACCACCTTTCAAAAAAAGCAACATCCACTGGCTGTTAAAATTAGAACTATTTCTGTCAATTATAATATTGAGATAGGGAAACAGAGAACTTTAAAAATAAAACATTGTATGTCCAGCATTCTGCTCAGGGAGCAGCTTCCTCAGCAGGGTCATACTTCTTTTG
The DNA here is from genome assembly GCF_003369695.1 of Bos indicus x Bos taurus. Taxonomy (NCBI): domain Eukaryota; kingdom Metazoa; phylum Chordata; class Mammalia; order Artiodactyla; family Bovidae; genus Bos; species Bos indicus x Bos taurus. The sequence continues at coordinate 90,441,377 of NC_040085.1, read as the reverse complement.
GTGTTTGGCCCAACCACAGATCCATTTTCATATTATTACCTCCCAGGGTGGAGTTTATCACCTTTACTGCCTCGTTATATGTTTCCTTCCTAGATTATATGATTCCTAGTTCAATGTCATGTACTATTATAAATATTGAGTTTGGCTTTCCAGGCTCACAAGACATGTGTTAATGTTCTATTTGGCAAGTTAGTGGTCAGATCTAGGAAATAAGTAGGACTTGAATACATTTCTGTATATTAAGATGTTAGATACATTTAGATACCTTCCTTTCAATAAGACTTTCAGAAAAATAAATAAATAAAACTGAAACAATGTGGCATTGAAAGTGCACATGGATTTAAAATGTATTCTTATTTCAGAAAAATTTAAGTTGAAAAACATATTTTAAAAAGAAATAAAGTGATTGTTGTTGATAAGCCTTGATTGTTTGTATAACATTGAAGGGAAGATGAAATGCTTTTCCCTCTCCCCCGCTTTTTTCTTTTTCTTTATTTTTCTACTCTAGGAATTATTTCTCTCTTTCCTACAACTGAAATTCTGTCACTCAGGAGGCTGAAAGGTACTTAGAAAACAGAGCTTGGGTAGATCTCACTCTTCTTAATGTTTGTGTTTTGCAGAAATGTTGAAAATTTTGAGATTTGTTACTGTTCCCTCAGTAACACAAGTCTCAGACACTAAGAAATCATTTGTAATGAAAAAGAAGGAAGAAAAAAAGAGCTTTTAGAATCTGAGGCGAAGGCCATCCACCTTGGAATTTACAGACTAGAGCATACCTTGAGAAAGCATATTTTTATGGCCTTTGAGATTTATGATCTACTGGTACATTGAAAATAATTGACCGTGAGAATTCACAGGAAGCTACTTGTATAGCACCCACTGGGTGAGCTCATTTTATTCAGCCCATAAATCTCATTGAAAAAAAAATTACAGAAAGCTGATGAAAAGCTTTGTACTCTGAAAGGAAAGCAAAACTAAATAATGCAAAATTCTCTCAGAAAAACTGATGATCCCAGAGAAAGGTAATGTCATTTTTCAGAATCACCTCAACAAATGCCTTCAAGCCAACAGCAAGTAGCAAGAAGTGGACATTGAAGACACATTCTTGTTGCTCAAAGCCAATGTTCAAGCTCAGGAAATTACAACAGAAAATGGAAAGGAGTCTCAAGAGAAACAGGTTAATATGTAGTTTCTTAGAGTGAATTTTGAAGTTCTTTGAAATAAATGGCATAACTGCTAAGGAAATATATATCTACCTGTGAAGATTGTACTTGTTATAATTTACTGTCACATTCATAAACTATTCTATTACCACATGATTGATTGCTACTCGACTTTATTTCATGATAAGTGAAGGTATAAATAGAGATATGGGTACAGATGTATGTAGGGAGATAAAGCTATAGAAATTGGCCTGTAAAACCTTTCTTTGTTCTTCAGTATCACATCATATCCAAATTTCCCACATTGTATGAGTGAATGAAGCCCTGGGGAAACTTTAGCCATGAATTACATATCAATCTTTTAAAACCCTGGTGATGAATGACAATGTATTGTACTCCATACAATAAATGTTTCTAGCCCTAGCTTAAAAAAAAATGGATTCATCCTTACAGGTGAAAAAAAGAAAATGAAAGCATAAAAAGACTAGCTCTGCATTACTTGGGTCAAAATCTCAACCTGGTGTCTGTGAAGATTCAGTTTGTAAAGATTGCTGACTCCTAGGAAGGAGTGTTCTGCTTTAACCAAATTTATTGTTTTTAGGTTGCTCAGGGCTGAAAAGGAAATTTCCAGAAGCATGCTATTTCTTCATTTCCTCCTGCACTCCGGAAAGATGATCATTTGTACTCTGTCAGAGTGAAGAGAATCAGACTTCTTACCTAATTTGCCTTATCCTAGTTGTACAGAATGTACATTACATGTTGCATTCATAGCAGCAGTGTATGTACTAGTGGGAAGTTTCTAATCACACCTACTGGATTTTGTCTTTCAAGTTTAGTCACCATTAGGATAAGAACAAGCTAAAGCTAAACTGATTATTCAGGAAAAAAAGACTGACTTTTTAAATTTTTTTTAAAAAAATCACTAACATCCTCTATGCAGACATCTAGATTTATTCTAATTTAGAAAAGTTTCAGTAACTTTTCTTAAAGAGGGCAAGATGGAAAAAAAAAAGGAGAGTTCATAGGAGCTTTTGAATGACTCTGTCTGCAAAGCAATCTCTAAGTTTGCCAAATGTCCCATTCTCTTGAGAGGGGATGAGAACTAAACAGAAATTGTGGTTGGAGAGCAGAAGCGAGCAACACATCAAAGGAAACGCAGTGACACTGATGAAAGCTCCAGGCAGGAGCACTGAAGGAGACCCGAACTGTTTATGCAGATGTGCTTTTCCCTGGAAAGCCTTGTGAGCCTCAGATGTGAATCCGTATCCTTAGAAATAGCTGTTGGAGTTCAAGGACCATAGGGCACAGAGCTGATGTTCCCAAATGGAATACCCCTCCATTTTTTCATGGCTCCACTGACAATATTGCCATTTCCGCTGACTAATTACAGAAAAGTGTCTATTAGGAGAAACCATACATTACGAGCATTTTCTTAAATAGAAAAATAATAAGAACTCTGCATTCAGATGAGATTTTTCCTTCAGAGTCCTTGGATTGAAAAGATTTTAACCTTAATGATCAAGATAGCTTTGCAAAAAAAAAAAAAAAAAAAAGAAAAAGATGTCTTTGCAACTTCTCAGACATTAAATGGACACTGAGTGCTATCCTCAGTATTGAAATTATGCTAAAATTAAAAGGGTGGAGCTAAAGTGTGTTTCCTGGAGTTGTCACATGTTGAAGATATTTAAATAATCATGATAAGTAAAACCATACATTCCAATAGACTCATGTGTGTGTATGTGTGTGTGTTTTCAATAGACTGTCTTTTAATGAGAAAACGATAAGGATTTAGAATCGGAAGCTCTGAGGGGGAAGTATTTTAGGAACAGTAGGACCAAAGGCAAAGAGATTTCACAAAATACTAGTCCTGGAGTATTGCCGACAAGGTTCTTGCATTAGGACATGAGGTTGGAGGTGTTGCCTCCTCACTGATAAAGGAATTTTCATATAATGTTTCTCACCTGTAAAAGAAAAGTATCACTTTTTCTTCCTGTACTTTTCTAGAATTACCTCAGTTCAGTTCAGTTGCTCAGTCATGTCCGACTGTTTGCAATCCCCTGAACTGCAGTACATCAGGCCTCCATGTCCATCCCCAGCTCCCTGAGCTTGCTTAAACTCATGTCCATAGAGTCAGTGATGAATTACTTGGAGAACTTAAATGAGATGTATGGATAAATGTTTTACAAAATAAGAATTACACAAATATTACATATAAATCATCAAAAATGTAAAAGCAGTACTCAGTAGATTGCGGACAAATGCTCCATAGGCATCCAGCATAGGTGTGTTAAGGCTTCATGAGCATGGGGAAGCTTGGAGTTGAAAGAATGGAGGGACAAGGTTGCAGGAAGGGAGTGGGGAGGTGGTTTGACTGGGATGATCTTATGGAAGAAGACTCTGAGGACCACTGCGCCTGTTTATTTCACTGCATGTCAATCAGCAGCTCTTGCGGCATGGTGCAGATCTGTTCTAGAGATTTCCCTCTCAGATGCACATCAGCTTTGAAATGCTAATTTCTCTCTTCCTTCGTTTATATTGTACAAAGAAATTTCCTGTAACCTTCCATCATTTGACTCTCGGTAGGGAAGTGTGAACCCTGTGTACTCACTAATGGATAACGTGGTTCATGAAAGGCTGTACAAGCACCATTTCTCCATTACTGATGATGTTGTCTGGACTTTGTTATCATCGTTTAAATACATACCATCTAAAATAAGTATAACTTGCTTTTTCCATTAGGCAATGTGTATTTGACTCTGATTATGCTTTGAACCAGCTATTGAACTGTAGACAAATTGAACTCTATATGCCTCATTTTTTTGTGTGTGGAAAATGGAGATAATAATTTAATAATTTCTTCTTTATAGACTGCTCTAAGTAATAATATAAATAATTGTTAAAGGTCATAACCATCACTCAGAAAAAGTTCTCCATTATTATGTATGGTGGTAATCCTAATAACACTTGGTCTAGATCTACTGCAGGTGGTAATATTTTATACAAACTCTTTCATTTGGACCTGGTTTTTATAGATTGTGATAACAATGAATGCAATCTTCCTAATGAAATGGCTTATCAAAGATGTTCTCAAAATTCTGTCTTCTTGAAAGTGAGTTCGAGCCAGAATGAACAACTGGGAAATTGTGAAAATGACCAAAATATTTTACAAATAGTATCTCAAAATGTCTTTTGTGAGCTCTTTGTGATTGGCAAGCATTTAGACTTACAGGTCTTTAAATCTCAGATGACTACTGTCCACTCACTGCTTGTGAAATAATGAGTAAAAAACTTTGAAGACACAAAAAGGAAACTGGCAAGACTGAGGGGCTTTGCACTACTGAGAGGCTTTGTCATAACTTTCTTACCTTATTCACTATGCCTTTAAAATAAAGATACACTTACAGAAGACAATGGAAGAGAATACTACCTGTAATTTCGGGAATGGGAAAGTTCTTTCTAAGCAACACAGGAATAGTAGAAAGTCCAAAGAAAATATTAGCAAGTTTTTATGTCTGAAAGTGAAAAGTTCAAACGATGAGACTTAGACAAGAACCAAATGATAGACTATAAGAAATTACCTATATCTCAAAAACAGGGTTATTATACAGAATATGTTTATAGTTCCTATAGATCAATTTTTTTTTAAAGAGCAAAACTGGGCTATAGGTAATTCACAGAGGGAACGTAAAATGATCAGTCAGCACAATTGTTGTTTAGTCGCCAAGTCGTCCGGCTCTTTTTCAATCCCATGGACTGTAGTCCATCAGGCTCCTCTGTCCACGGGATTTTGATAAAGATATTTAGTGATATTGTTGACAAAAAATCAAACAAGATATTCTATACACCACTTACTAAATTGGTAAGAATTAAAAGGAATAATAGAAGCCAGTGCTGTCAAAATGGCCTTTGATAATTTGTTCATTTATTTTCTTTCATTCGTAGGCTAAACATCTTGCATGTTCTAAGGTAGAGAAATAAAGGAAGAAATAAGGCAGCGTTAGAATTTATGATTTGTATTTTTTTGGTGGGGAGCAAATAATGTCTTACTGGAGATTTTTTTGTAAATATCACTAGGATATTAGTTCACAATACTCTGAAGTCATAGACTGAGCAGAGAGATGATGGAAGTGATTAGAAAGAATATTTCTAATCAAAATAAAGAATAACACCTTTTTTTATAATCATTTAAAAATACTTCAACATTTTTGAAATAAATAAAGTCACTATAGAAATATTTTGGGGAAAAAGAAAAACCATCTTTATTTTCAGCATCCAAAAATAACTTCAACTCTTTTCAAGTTTCATGTTTTAAAATGCACTTGTATCTCTAAATAAATGAAACTAATTTGTTTAATTAGTTTAAATTGTGCTTTACAATCTGCCTTTTATTCAACAATTCATTGTGTAAGTTTTATGTGTTAATAACTATAGGTCCTCATAATTTTAATGACTGTTCAAGATCCCCTTCTATGAAAATAGCCCATATTATTTATCTAAACTTTTATTGATGGGTATTTGAACTAATTGCTAAAGAGCAGCTCTTTAAAAATTAGACATAACAGACTTCCAAGGAACTGAGCACCCCATTGATGAAAGACATTCAAAAGAGAATGATGGGATTGCTGGCTGGATAACAGTGTGGCCTGATCAGCTCTGAGAGTCCTGTAGAGATCAAGATGCTGTTGCACTAGGTGCCCTGGGTTGAAAGAGTGTCTCCAGCTTCCTCTCCCCAAAATTCGCATCCTTCCCAGAACCTCCGAATGTGATTGTATGGGGAAATAGACTCTTTGCAGATGTAATTAGCTAAGATGTGGTCATATGGAGCAGAGTGGACCCTTAGTGTCATATGTGTCCTCATAAGAAGAGGGAAGACACACAGAGACACAGATACATGAGGGGAGAATGTGAGGAGGGAGACCCAGGTCAGAGCGACCAGTCTGTAAGACGGGGAAAACCAAGGATTGCTCACAGCATCCGAACTGAAGAGGGAGGCAAGGAGATTTCCCTGGTGCTCCAGTGGTTAGGACTCTACCCTTCTGCCACTGCAGGGGGCACAGGTTCCCCCTGCTGCTCCAGGAACTCCCACAGGTCACGGAGCGTAGCCAAATAAAGAAAGGGAGGCAGGCATGGAGCTGATTCTTCCCTGGAGACTTTGGAGAAAGCGTGGCTCTTTGACACCTTGATTTCCATCCTCCAGAACTGTGAGAGAATACATTTCTGGGTCTTAAGCCACACGCTTTGTAGCAGTCCGTTAGGGCAGGTTTAGGAGACTAATACATGAGGTAACTTTTGGTAGACGGGCTATGAAATGGGTGTGGACAGATCCTCACCAGAGCCTTGTGCTCAAGGAATTCATAACCAGCTGAGGTAAGCTGCTGGAATAGAACTCCAGGCAGAAAGAGATGAAGCATGGCTTTAGCTGTAAAACTGCTTGTTAGTGGGCATTGGGAGTCTGCAGAAGAGCGGCTCACAGAAGAGTGGAGTCTGACGTGGGCGCCACAATCTAGTCTCTTCCTGTGTGTCCTTGACTCGGAGTGTCTTGAGGAGAATTCCATAACCCTCTCCTTCAGGCAGCCCACTGAATTACACACCACACTGGGGTGGGTTGGGAGAACAAACAAACAAACATGAAAAACTAGGCTCTGGGCCAAACTTTGGGTACGATTACATTTTTCCTTCACTTTAAATAAATTAGGTTGGACCCTTTTCCAGTCATCATTTCAGTCTCTAGCACTTTGGAACGGCTTGCCACAGAGGAGGGCCACGGCCAAGAGGCCATGCTGTTGGATAAGAGGAGGCCCAGAAAATCAGGTTGGGCCAATCAGATGGACTCTTCCAAGAAGCTGTAATTGACCGAGAGACCAAGACACGTGGCAGAGCCACATAAAGTACACTAACTCTGCTGCTCAAGTTCAGGTTATGGCTTTGATGCTTCTCTGGGTTCAATTTAGTCGTTCTCCCTCAGATTCTATAGACTCCCTTTCTATCCTCTCAATAAACATCGGTTTTCACTGAAGCTGCCCTGAATTGGTCTATCAGTATGATAAACAGCTACAATGTCTCTGGAGCAAACAGCAATTAGCGTTTGTCTACCCTGAGAGTGTGCGGGTTGGCCAGGAGTGAGCTAAGCTGGGTTGGGCTGGGCTGGGTGTACCTCATGTTTTCTCCTGTTCGTGGTCTCTTTCTGGCGTCAACAGGCTAGCCCAGGCATGTTTTTCTCATGGAAGGAGAAGCAGTCAAGAGAAGAAATGAAAGAAGGAAGACTCCCTGAGGTTCTGATACCATGCAGGGCCCTGTGGGGCTCCTGGGTGCAAGGCCTTGAGGTCCCTCATTTCTTTGATTGTAGGAAACAGCCCTCATTCAGCTTCCATGACATTTCCTGAGTCCTGATGGACGGATTGAAGAGACTCTTAACTAGAGAAGGCAGGGGATGTGAGACCAGGGAGAAACAGTCAAGAGCAGCCTTGGAGCAAAGTCCTGTTTCCACATCAAGGGATACACACAGTAATATCCTTGAACTGTTTTGCAGATACTGAAACCCCCTCCATTTTGGAGAAGTCCATGATGGTATGACACCCCCAAGTATGTAGACCCCAGAGCAGTTGCACCTGAAGGCTGATGATGCTGACTCGGACTTACCTCAACATCAACCCATCAGAAGAAGGTCCACAAGCTGATCACTGCCTCTTCAAACAATTACTATAAAGCTTCTCTCTTTCCCAAGTGGGACTCATGGTTTTGAGGACATTAGCCCACTGTGGCCCCCTTTGTCTGGCAAAATACTAAAGCTACCCTTTCCTACTTCATCGAAACTGTATCTCTGAGATTTGATTCGGTACTGGTGTGCAGAGAAGCTGAGGTTTTGGCATTGGTTTATGCTGTGAGCTGGCATACTGGCACTTCCCCCTGTTGTTGGCAAAGCAAGCCCCATGGGTCAATGAGGAAAGTCGATCCTATCTACAGTAATAAGACACTCCTCAAAGGGTCATATAGCAAAGGACAGAGATATAGAGAGGAAGGAAGAATTGGACTGACTTCTTGTTGTTGCAACTAAAGAGGTTCCTAACTAACAAGGACTCAGGTTCAGTTCAGTTCAGTTGCTCAGTTGTGTCCCACTCTTTGAGACCCCATGGGCCACAGAACGCCAGGCTTCCCTGTCCATCACCAATTCCCAGGGTTCACCCAAACTCATGTCCATCAAGTTGGTGATACCATCCAACCATCTCATCCTCTGTTGTCCCCTTCTCTTCCTGCCTCCAATCTCTCCCAGCATCAGGGTCTTTTCCAATAAGTCAACTTTTCACATGAGGTGGCCAAAGTATTGGAGTTTCAGCTTCAACATCAGTTCTTCCAATGAATATTCAGGACTGATCTCCTCTAGGATGGACTGGTTTGACCTCCTTGTAGTCTAAGGGACTCTCAAGAGTCTTCTCCAACACCACAGTTCAAAAGCATCAATTCTTCGGTCAGCTTTCTTTATAGTCCAACTCTCACATCCATACATGACCATTGGAAAAACCATAGACTTGACTAGACAGACCTTTGTTGGTAAAGGACTTAGGTTACTTTTCATCATAAGTTAGACATCATTTATCATTTCATGTCTCCAATATTTAAAGACACCTTGAAAAATAAAAACCCCCAAAACAAAACTTTTTTGTCTACCATGATGTCTGAAATGGGTGATGGTTTACCTTCCTCTCTTCCCTGCTAGAGTGAGGAGATGAATCTTGCTTCTCTTCAAAGTGTTTATTTTTCATAAAAGAAAAAAAAAAAAAAAACCCAACTCTGTCCTGCTGGTTACTCTTAGTTCTTTCCACCATTTAGCAGTTCAAACATTTGGAATTGGTTTGACTGAAAAGGGAAAAAAGAAGTTGAAAAATGTTAGCTGGCAATGTTCTAGCATATTGTAAAACAAACAAAACCGAGGCCCTGGCCACCCATGCTGGGATCGCCGCCTGGGCATACGTGAATAGTCAGAACCCCCTTGCAGGGACTGTAGGTGCTTCTCTGGAAAACCTGAGCAGGGGACAGCGAAGATGCCTCGTGCTGACATCTGGGCTTTAGGCACTCTCACACTATCCACTCAGTCTCTTCCAGAACCTGTACTAGCTTTAACCTTAGGGTGCTTATTATCATGACTCTTTTACTCAACATTGAATGTTCATGGAAAAGACTAAGAGCTTGTGTTTACCAATCAGCTCGCCTTTTGTTTACATTTTGGCTCGCTGCTTTCTGGCTGTGTAGCTTTAGATAACTTAACCTCCCTGTCCTTCAGTTTCCTGAGGGGGGCGGGGTGATTATCATCACCCCTTCAAACAGTTGTTGTGAAATCAAGAAAGTGATGTTTGCCAAGCTCCTGGCACACAGCAAACCCTCAAAATATGGATTTCGTGGGAGGAGATGTTACACAGTCGTTAGTTTCTGCTGACCACAATGAAGGCTCTGTCTCGCCACCTTTGCATGTTGCTCAAGGCCTAAGGTGGGCCCGGCTCCAGGCCTTTTTCTTCCTGCTGGCATCCAGGGGAAGGAGCAGGGCTTGCCTTGGATGTTGGCATTCCTGTGGCAGACCAAAAAAAAAAAAAAAGGAAAGATGGTGGAACCACATATAACCCTTAAAACCTGTGCTCATGTTACATTGACCACAGCTAGCCATGTTGCCAGACCTGCCTGCAGTTAACTGAGAAGTACACATAAGTTCCCATGGGGGCAGATCCAGTTTAGAGGGATGGGATGTGGATATTTTTGTAAATATGCTCCGCAGTCTTGCAGGTTTGCCTATTTGATCAGCGATAAGGGGAAAGCACCATGCAGGCACAGGGCTTCAAGAGCCATTGGCACATGAAAGGAGACCCAACATCAGTAAATAATAGAAAAAGGCTAATCAAACTACAATGAAGTATCACCCCACACCATTAGAATGGCCATTACCAAAAAGCTGCACGCAATAATTGCTGGAGAGGGTGTGGAGGAAAGGCAAGCCTCTTGCACTGTTGGTGACAGTGTGAACTCATACAGCCACTACAGAGAACAGTACCATATGTATGGTGTGAGAGTGGCCCTGTAAAAAAGGCTGAACACCAAAGAATTGATGCTTTTGAGCTGTGGTATTGGAGAAGACTCTTGAGAGTCCCTTGGACTGCAAGATCAAACCAATCAATCTTGAATATGCATTAGAAGGACTGATGCTGAAGCTGAAGCTCCAATTCTTTGGCCACCTGATATGAAGAGTTGACTCACTGGAAAAGACCCTGGTGCTGGGAAATACTGAAAATAGGAAAAGAAGGGGATGACAGAGGATGAGACAGTTCGATGACATCACCGACTCAATGGACATGAGTTTGAGTAAGCTCTGGAAGATGGTGAAGGACAGAGAAGCCTGGCATGCTGCAGTCCATGGGGTCACAAAGAGCCGGACATGACTAAGTGCCTGAAAAACAGTCTGAAAATTCATGACCCATGAATCCCACTCTTGAGCAAATACCTAAGAAAGCAATACTTCCAAAAGATACATGAACTCCAAAGTTTAGTGCAGCAGCATTAATATTTATAATAGCCAGGACATGGAAGCAGCCTAGATGTCTATCAACAGAAGAATAAATAAAAAAAGATGGGGTAATGTGTGCAATGGAATATCATTCAGCTACAAAAAGAAAAGGAATTGTGCCATTTGCAGAGAGTGGATGAACCTAGAGACTGTCAGACAGAGTGAAACAATGTGTATATTAATGTATAAACATGGAATCTAGAAAAATGGTACAAGACAAACCTATTTGGAAAGCAGAAACAGAGACACGTGTATAGAGAACAAATGTTGGACATCAAGGGGGGAAATGAGGGTAGGATGAATTGAGAGATGGCGATTGACATATACACACTATTATGTATAAAATGGATAGCTAATTAGAACCTACTCTATAGCACATGGAACTCTGTTCAATGCTCTGTCATGACGTAAATGGGAAAGTAATCCACAAAAGAGGGGATACATGCAGGCATATAGCTGATTCACTTCGCTGTGCAACAGGAAATAACGCAACATCGTAAAGCAACTGTACTCCAATAAAAGCTATTTTAATTACTTATGAAAATAGGGCTTCCCTAGTGGCTCAGAGGGTAAAGTTTCTGCCTGCAATGCAGGAGACATGATTTCAATCCATGGATTCACAAAAAGTCAGACACGACTGAGCGACTGAACTGAACTGAACTGAACTGGGTTTGATCCCCAGGTTGGGAAGATCCACCGCAGAAGGAAATGGCAACCCACTCCATTACTCTTGCATGGAAAATTCCACGGATGGAGGAGCCAGGTAGGCTACAGTCCATGGGATCACAAAGAGTCACACACATGACTGAACAACTTCACTTCTCAATGAAAATAGGTATTTCATGAATTGTAAAGGTAGGACCCTAATCCTAAAGGAACAGTGTCCTTATAAGAAGAAGAAGAGACACCAGAGTTCTCTCTCCCTCTGCCTCACTGCATCTCAACATGTGCACAGAGCCAAGGTCACGTGAGGACCCAGAAGGCAGCCATCTACAAACCAGAAAGGTCTTACCAGAAACAAACCTTGTTGTTACCTTAATCCTGGATTTCCAATCTTCAGAACTATAAGAAGATCAATTCAGTTCAGTCCCTCAGTCATGTCTGACTCTTTGTGACCCCATGAATTGCAGCAGGCCAGGCCTCCCGGTCCATCACCAACTCCTGGATTTCACCCAAACCCACGTCCATCATGTCGGTGATGCCATCCAGCCATCTCATCCTCTGTTGTCCCCTTCTCCTCCTGCCCCCAATCCCTCCCAGCATCAGAGTATTTCCAATGAGTCAACTCTTCGTGTGAGGTGGCTGAAGTACTGGAGTTTCAGCTTTAGCATCATTCCTTCCAAAGAACACCCAGGGCTGATCTCCTTTCTAATGGACTGGTTGGATCTCCTTGCAGTCCAAGGGACTCTCAAGAGTCTTCTCCAACACCACACTTCAAAAGCATCAATTCTTCAGCACTCAGTTTTCTTCACAGTTCAAGTCTCACATTCATACACGACCACAGGAAAAACCATAGCCTTGACTAGATGGACCTTTGTTGGCAAAGTAATGTCTCTGCTTTTGAATATGCTATCTAGGTTGGCCATAACTTTCATTTCAAGGAGTAAGCGTCTTTTAATTTCACGGCTGCAATGAAATTTGGATTGCAAATGCAATCACTATCTGCAGTGATTTTGGAGCCCCCCAAAATAAAGTCTGACACTGTTTCCACTGTTTCCCCATCTATTTCCCATGAAGTGATGGGACCAGGTGCCATGATCTTCGTTTTCTGAATGTTGAGCTTTAAGCCAACTTTTTCACTCTCCTCTTTCACTTTCAACAAGAGGCTTTTTAGTTCCTCTTTACTTTCTGCCATAAGGATGATGTCATCTGCATATCTGAGGTTGTTGATATTTCTCCCAGCAGTCTTGGTTCCAGCTTGTGATTCTTCCAGCCCAGTGTTTCTCATGATGTACTCTGCATAGAAGTTAAATAAGCAGGGTGACAATATACAGCCATGACATACTCCTTTTCCTATTTGGAACCAGTCTGTAGTTCCATGTCCAGTTCTAACAGTTGCTTCCTGACATGCATACAGTTTTCTCAAGAGGCAGGTCAGTTGGTCTGGTATTTCCATCTCTTTCAGAATTTTCCACAGTTTATTGTGATCCACATATTCAAAGTCTTTGGCATAGTCAATAAAGAAGAAATAGATGTTTTTTCTGGAACTCTGCTGCCTTTTCCATGATCCAGCGGATGTTGGCAATTTGATCTCTGGTTCCTCTACCTTTTCTAAAACCAGCTTGAACATCTGAAAGTTCATGGTTCACGTATTACTGAAGCCTGGCTTGGAGAATTTTGACCATTACTTTACTAAGCGTGTGAGATGAGTGAAATTGTGCGGTAGTTTGAGCATTCTTTGGCATTGCCTTTCTTTGGGATTGGATTGAAAACTGACCTTTTCCAGTCCTGTGGCAACTGCTGAGTTTTCCAAATTTGCTGGCATATTGAGTGCAGCACTTTCACAGCATCATCTTTCAGGATTTGAAATAGCTCAACTGGAATTCCATCACCTCCACTAGCTTTGTTCGTAGTGATGCTTTCTAAGGCCCTCTTGACTTCACATTCCAGGATGTCTGGCTCTAGGTGAGTGATCACACCATCATGATTATCTTGGTCATGAAGATCTTTTTTGTACAGTTCTTCTGTGTATTCTTGCCACCTCTTCTTAGTATCTTCTGCTTCTGTTAGGTCCATACCATTTCTGTCCTTTATCGAGCCCATCTTTGCATGAAATGTTCCCTTGGTATCTCTAATTTTCTTGAAGAGATTTCTAGTCTTTCCCATTCTGTTGTTTTCCTCTTTTCTTTGCATTGATCACTGAGGAAGGCTTTCTTATCTCTCCTTGCTATTCTTTGGAATTATGCATTCAGATGCTTATATCTTTCCTTTTCTCCTTTGCTTTTCACTTATCTTCTTTTCACAGCTATTTGTAAGGCTTCGCCAGACAGCCGTTTTGCTTTTATGCATTTCTTTCCATGGGGATGGTCTTGATCCCTCTCTCATGTACAATGTCATGAACCTCAGTTCATAGTTTATCAGGCACTCTATCTATCAGATCTAGTGCCTTAAATCTATTTCTCACTTCCACTGTATAATCATAAGGGATTTCATTTAGGTCATACCTGAATGGTCTAGTGGTTTTCCCTACTTTCTTCAATTTAAGTCTGAATTTGGCAATAAGGAGTTCATGATCTGAGCCACAGGCAGCTCCCAATCTTGTTTTTGCTGACTGTATAGAGCTTCTCCGTCTTTGGCTGCAAAGAATATAATCAATCTGATTTCAGTGTTGACCATCTGGTGATGTCCATGTGTAGAGTCTTCTCTTGTGTTGTTGGAAGAGGGTGTTTGCTATGACCAGTGCATTCTCTTGGCAAAACTCTATGAGCCTTTGGACTGCTTCATTCCATGTTCCAAGGCCAAATTTGCCTGTTACTCCAGGTGTTTCTTGACTTCCTACTCTCGCATTCCAGTCCCCTATAATGAAAATGACATCTTTTTGGGGTGTTAGTTCTAAAAGGTTTTGTAGGTCTTCCTAGAACCGTTCAACTTCAGCTTCTTCAGCGTTACTGGTTGGGGCATAGACTTGGATTACTGTGATATTGAATGGTTTGCCTTGGAAACGAACAGAAATCATTCTCTCGTTTTTGAGATTGCATCCAAGTACTGCATTTCGGATTCTTTTGTTGACCATGATGGTGACTCCATTTCTTCTAAGGGATTCCTGCCCGCAGTAGTAGATATAATGGTCATCTGAGTTAAATTCACCTATTCCAGTCCATTTTAATTCACTGATTCCTAGAATGTCGACATTCAGTCTTGCCATCTCCTGTTTGACAACTTCCAACTTGCCTTGATTCATGGATCTAACATTCCAGGTTCCTATGCAATATTGCTCTTTACAGCATCGGACCTTGCTTCTACCACCAGTCACATCCAGTCACATAAGAAGATAAATTTCTATTATTAAAGTCACCTAGTCTCTGGTATTTTTGTTACGGCAGCCCTAGATGGCTAATACACCAAGCTTTAGTTTCTTTGCTCTTCTGGCTGATCCTAAAACCTCTGTTGTGCTACACATGCCATTTTACACATGGTCGGCACCCAATACATATTTGTCATTTGATCTTTTGACACTTATTTCATCTTCCATAGGACTCATTAAATGCACCTTTGAGCAAGAGGGTTAAGACAAGAAAATCTAACTTTGGAAAACTTACACAAGAAAAAGGAAAAGCCACATTTGAAACGCTGTTACCTTGTGATTTTAAAACCACCTTCAATGTCGGAGAGATAAAGAAATGGCATCCTAACAATGGATGAGCATTTTAAAGATATTATGAATGACCCACATGCTCCACCTGCAAGATGAAAGAAAGAGGTGCTCAGGTGGCCTCAGGTTGCTTTTCCGCAGGTGACACGAATTTCCATCCTTCCCTTCCTTCAGTCTAGGGAGCTGATATGGAGAAGCTATGTCCCTGGTTGGTGAGAGCCCAGGTTTAGGGGACCCCCTGCCCTGCAGCAAGCACTGCATACCTAGAGACCTCAAGTGTTCTGGAAGACCAATACCTGGTCACCCTGGCATTTACATGCCTCCAGTCTCTGCTATCACTTTACTTAGTGAGGATTAAGCAGACAAAATTATTACAGTAGGCCCTCCATAACCATGGTTTTGCATCCATGGATTTAAACAACAATAAATGGGAAAAAGAGAGGGAAAAATTTTCAGAGTCCCAAGCAGCAAAACTTGAATTTGTTGCATTCAGACAACTATTTACATGACATTTGCATTTTATTTACAACTATTTACATATCATTTACATTATATTAGGCATGGTAAGTAATCTAGAGATGATTTAAAGTATATGGAGTTTGCACATAGGTTATATGCAAACACTATTACATTTTGTGAAAGGGACTTGTTTGTGTTTGGATTTTGATATCTGTGGGGTCCTAGATTAATCCCACATGGACACTTTCAGACAAATACTTTTTTATGGATAAAGGGAAAATTCCTAGAATGTAATATTTTTAGCTAACGGTTGTATATAATAGGTTTTATCAGTAATCAGTGGGCTTCCCAGGTGGCTCAGAAAGAGCCCACCTGTCAATGCAGGAGCCACAGCAAACATGGGTTCGATCCCTGGGTCCAGAAGATCCCCTGGAGGAGGAAATGGCAAGCCACTCCAGTATTCTTGTCTAGAAAATTCCATGGACAGAGGAGCCTGGTGGGCTACAGTCCATGGGATCGTAAAGAGTTGAACCTTATTGAGCATGCATTAGTGATCAGTATTTTCTTTTTTATTTCATTTCTGCTTGACTTACCAAATTGCTGTTGGTAAGAAAGATAAATAGCTGTGGCTTGAACTATGATATTGTGATTCTGTTGTAAATATGGAGTGGTATCTAAAAAAATGGACATGAAACCTGGCTCTTTCCTCTGTGGATTGGAATTTATTGTTGCCCTTTTCTTATTCTTTCCTATGTGTGTGCGTGTGTGTGTGTGAGTGTATGTGCGTGTGTGTGTGTGTGTGTTTGCATGTGTGTGTGACTCCCCAGAGTCTAACGAGCTCATGTCACCAAGGTAGGCATGTGATGTTTTCATTCTGCAAGGCTGCCAGCTGAGCTCCTCTATCCGGAGCCTCTCATTTAGAAGCCTTAATAAGCTACTTCAATTACTTTGTCAGGCTTAAGACGGCAGCAAATAGGATTTTTTTATTTTTCCTTCTAAGGTGAGATTACATTTAAATGATAATAATAAGTGCCAAAGTAATGTGAATGCATGCACCAAAAGGGGTGATGCCCTTCCTAGCTGACTGGGTTTCCACTGGGTGCTTGTCATGACTTATCAGCTGTAATCCTGTGTGGAGCCCACAAAGGGACTCCCAGGTTGATAACAGGATGCCCTTAAAGCAGCCCGGGGTCATGACGCTGCCCAACACGTGTCTTTGGGGCGGCTTCTCTCTCCTAGTTACTTCTGTGATTTAACTCAGGCTCATCTTGTTTCAGTAAATGCTCTTGCGTGCATGCTCAGTTATTCAGTCTTGTCCTACTATTTACGGCCCTATGGGCTGTAGCCTGCCAGGCTCCTCTGTCCACGGGATTCTCCAGGCAAGAAGACTGAAGTGGGTGGCCATTTCCTCTTCCAGGGGATCTTTCTGACCCAGGGATTGAATGCCCATCTTCTGCAGCTCCTGGATTGGCAGGCAGATTCTTCACCACTGCTGACTCTTGTTGACTTTCTCCCTTTATTCGCTTTGTAACCTCCCTTGTTTCACTGTTTAAAGAATCTTACTTTTGTGGGGCCACTTTAAAGATGCTGCGGTTCCTCTCCCTAAAAATAGAATGTCTGTTTTATATAAAATCCCTTTCCACATAGCCTCACCCACATTTGCTTGTTTTCTTTAGCAAAGGCAGTGCTTAAAATAATTAGCCTAGGGTGAGGGGAAAGGGAGGGACAGGAATGTCAAGGTTACTCTGCAGGAAAAAAAAAAAAAAGCAATCTGATGTTAACATTTCATGTTTTAAAACTATAAAATGAGCTTAGAGACAAGAACACTATGCGTATGATTTATCCCAGTCTTATCTGACTGCTATCTACACATGCACTTACGTTTTTAAAGTTCTTCAGTTATTTTTTGTAGGTACACAAACTGAGACAGAGCTCTAGATGTTTGAAATGGTTGAGGTGGAGCATCAGCTGTGAATAAAATTTTCTCCATTCCTGAGCTGCAAAGAAATAGTTTTAACTGCCTCTTGAGTCTGCTGCCTTTTGAAGAATTCTAAGTGCATTTATTATTTTATATAGTAAAGGTACTGAACTTTTCATTTTAAAATAAACATATTCTATTTCTATCTTTGTGAGTTTTGAAGTGGTAGGTTATCCTTTTTAGTGAGTTCTAAAAATTCTTACGTAAGTCTTTATCTTGAGGGAAGATCTTAGAAAGCCTCTTCAAATTAGACATCTAGAAAGCCTGGAGATGCAGGATATAACTCCTGAAAAGAGAGAAGGGCATAAAGCAGTGGAAGAAGAGACTGAGGGCTTCCTAGGTGATGTAGTGGTAAAGGATACACCTACCAATGCAGGAGATGTGGGTTGGATCCCTGGGTTGGGAAGATCCCCTGGATGAGGGCATGGCAACCCACTCCAGTATTCTTGCCTGGAGAATCCCATGAACAGAGGAGCCTGGCAAGCTACAGTCCATGGGGTCGCAGAGTTGGACACAACTGAACAAGCAGTGTTGAAAGATAGGTACTTCATCTTCTTTGCTTTTGAATATTAAAGTCTTTTACAAAGCTCATATGTTTATGTAGTTTTAGCAAAGTCAAAGGAAACAAATTTCTGTCAGTCTAATTTGCAAGACAAAATACTAAGATTAATACTTTGAAGTCACCTTTAAATTCCAACTTGAAACAGACTGACTGTCTCTCATTCACAGTCGTCCAGTGGCTGCAAACTTCTTTGCAGTCAATGCATTCACATTTTGTACCTTCAAGGAAACAGCCCTTTGTGAAATTAATTGAAACCTCATGGTGAAAATCATCAAAGTTCAGGTTATCTTTGGGTGTAATTTGAGGCTATGCTATTCGAGTTCAGCAAACAAGATGAATCAGTCCAGCCTGGGAGTGTTTGCTCTCATCTTACTCATTCATAAATAAACTCTAGTCTTACAGCTAACATATTCAATACTGGCTCTATGGAATATTGGATTAATGATGAGCAGGCATTAAAACTTGTTTGTTTTCCAATGTCACTTCAGATGATCCAGTAAGTTTCAAGACCTCATTTGGAACAAGTAAGCACATTTATCCTATAAAATTACATAACCTCTGGAGGCATTTCTTTTCAAAAGCTAGTGGTATTTCTCAGCCAGACCACCATATTTTTTTAAAAATTCTTTTGCATTTGAATTTCTGTGGTTTTGCTCTCAGCACCAAATGAAAACCAGAAACTTTAGAGTCTGTTCCAAGTCCTCAACGCTTGCTGGCCAGGTTGACCAGGAAACAGAATCGGAGCCAGAAATGGGCGTGTGGATGGTTTATTGGAGACTGCTCTCAGGACTAGCACCTGTGGAAGGCAGAAGGCAGGCAGGGTTGGACAGAAGGAGCTTTGAGGTGATCCTTCAAAGCTGCCTAGAATTGAGACAAGGAGTCTGTATCCTTGTAACCCCATAGAGATCTTCAGCCATTGGAAGAAAGCTGATTCCAAGGTCCCCCTTGGGTTGAGAAAATTCCTAGAGAAAGAGGAAGGATTTAACTGGTGTGTTTTCAGCAGCTTAGGGAATAAATGACCCAGTCCTAAAAGATAATCTAAATAGTATATCCCATCATCTATTCCATGCTTCTTCCAAAAAGGTTGAAATCTCCTGAGATGCTAGGTCTTCAATTTAGAAAAACCTAGCTTTAAAATTGACTTCAGGGCAACTCAAGGGAAAGGGAAATTTTTGGAAGGTATTAAATTCTATAATGTATCCATGCAAAAGCAAAAATTTGTTTTTAGTTCTGTTCTATAGAACTAGGGTTTGAAGGTAAGACAAACCTAGCCTAAAAATGATTGAGCAAGGCATCATTAAAATGAAGCAAAATCAGATTTAAATCAGTATATTGGAGGCCTCCCCTAAATACCTCCATTCAATTGACATAAATACTGGAAAACTCCATTAGGTTTAAGAAGAAAACAGAGTAATAGAAAACACTGAGACAGAGGAAGAAGAGAAAATATAAGTGGGAAATGTTATCTGAAGAGCTCTCAAAGAACAAAAAAGGCAAAAATAGTGATGGTGATGATACCAAGGGTAATCACTGGTGGTGACAATGGCGTGGTGATGACTGCATGCCATGTGCAGGGCAATGGCAGGTCGCTGCAAGTGGATGGCTTAATTTTTGCCCAATGTCATAAGCTCTTCAACTCTGAATATGCTAAGGATGCCGAGGTCATTCAGATGTTTAATTTCTCTAGGACTTCCATTTCCTTTCTTCTTTCCTTTGCATTTCTCTTTTTTCTCTTTTTTTTTTTCCCCACTTCTATCCTTTCCATTCCTTTCCATAAGGTTTTTGCCACTGTTACTTTGCTTTTGTAAGTTTCAGTCTACCCAAATCCAGAAATAAGGGAATCCAGACCGTTTCAGGGTTATTAATGTTGCAATGGGACTGCATACGCCGGGATTGAAGGAAGAATCACAGGAAAATATGTTTTAGTGATCACAATTAGTCACCAAAGCCTTAGAATCAGCTAATGAATATTAGAGTATTTGAGCTAAATAGGAGGTAAGACATAATTTAATTCTATCATTTTCAGATGAAGAAACTAAAACCCAGAGGGTTTATGTAAATCAGCCGAGGTTGAGATGAATAGTAATGAGGATAATTGGGCAGATGAGACATGGTGATGGTCGTCTTGTGGAATCCCTAGACCAGGGCTGACACCTGTTACCAGCTGTGTGATTTGGGCAGTTTTCAGACAGTCTGTGCTCCTCCCTCGGGATTGAGGATTAGATCACTAGCTAACTCAGAGTTGTTGTGAAAATTAGCTGACAGTGCAGTTAAAACACAGTGCAAGGCGCATGGTGAGCACACAGCCACTGTCTCTGATCCTCAGTTTACCCAGCGTCTCCTTTTCAGTCCTGGTATCCATCCAAGTACAGCAAACATGCTCTGACCCTTTTCTAATCACTTTTATAAGTAAAAAAAAAAACAACCTATTAATTACCTTACTCTCCCAGAGCTTCTTAAGTAACTTTCTCCTCCGTCATATAAAAACGTGTATGTTGGTGACTAACACTTTTCTCCTCACACTTGGTATCTTATGCATTGGTCAATGAGTCTTCCCAACTTAAAGTGCTTGTTGTGATATGCCCCTGCCGATAAAAGTTTCATAGATGACTCTACCACATATAAGTAAAATTCACACTCTCTAGGTTAGCATTCAGGGTGTTACAATGTGGCTCAGCCTGTCTTTCCAATCCCATTATTCATCTGCCCTACCTTCTTTCATTAAATGAATGATTGATAACATGCCATATGGCCATGCACCAAAGATACATGGATAAGCAGTCTGTTCTTCTAGAATTTTCAAACCTAGTGGTGATCTAATCTTACCCAGAACCATATGACCATTGCCTACCCACCTAATTTAAATTATGTGACTTCCTCTGCTTGGAATGCCTTACTTTCAAATATGCACGACTAAATCTTGTAATCTTGTCCACATTGCCTCTTCCAATTAGAACAGCATGATTCCTCCCAACTAGTAAACTCTCTTTTTACCTTGCATATACTCTTTATAAATTTCTTTAGTTATATATAATGAAGTATTATATATACAATTTAATATATAAATATGAATATCAAATTTTCATTGATATTTGCATATTCCTTAATGCTTTAAGAAAGCCTTTTTATTTCAATAAAAAATTATGAGAATAGACTTAAAAAGAACAAGAAAAGATCACATTTATGTGACTTAATTTAAACCCAATACTAAAAATGGAATTTAGAGAAAAATGTTCAAACAAATGCATAAACATGAATTTGGGTGGCATATCTAGACTCAAGGTGAGCAGGTGTATTTTGTCTTTATAAGGATCTTAATTATTTTGAAGTTATTTTCATCATGTCATTTCAAATATATGTATATTTATTCTTCAACAATTTTCTGACACTGTACCAATTCCACCTTGTATAGTTCCTATAAACCCCTTAAGAGGCTTCTAGCAACTACGAAAGAAAAAAGTCTGAGTTACTTAAGTCATTATTGTTTTTCTTTCCTTATCATTGCTCAAGAATCCAGTGAGTCCTTTGGCTTATCTTTAAAGCCAGAGCCGTGTTGGTACTACTACAGAACTGCAAAGGCAAACGCTATCAGGTACTAGTCAAAGCTTTTCCCTCTTAAACACGGTGAGGAAATTGTAAAGGGAAGCCATTAAAAATCAAACCCTTCCTTTAAGGGGTTTCTTAAGAGTGGGGAAAAAGAAAAGCAACTTTATAGAGTTTATAATTAGATTGGCTGATTACATAAAAGGCAACAGGATTTTTATACTTTAGACAGGGTTGGGTTAGATTTTAAATGCCCCCAATGTCCAACTTCACTGAAGGAAATTAGAAAAAAACAAATGAGTTGGCTTACATTCCAAGAACTGTCTGGATTTGTGCAGAGAGAAGACTTGGCCATTTTTTAAAGCCATGTGGTAATAACATTAAAGCATGCAATGGTGGAGATTGGGAGAAAAAGAAAACATTTGGGATATCATGAGAGGAAACCTTACAGTCTGCTGTGGACAGGCATGGGGCAAAAGGTCAAAAGGCTTCTCCAGGATTGTTTGACCTTTGAAGAGTCAATAAACTCCTCAGAACAAAGGGCATATACAGATACAAGTCTTACTATCTTATTTTCCAATTCCTAATTTACTCAAATAGCTCAAAACCTTGTGAAGATTACAAATATCCAGTGAGCAGGCCCTTCTCCAAAGTTTTGAGACCTAAAAGAAGGAAGAGTGTTTATTGCCAGAGCTTTCAACAAAGTGTGAAGAGTGTCTGGCTGGATTGAAGGAATTGCATAAAGACATCTATAGAAGGATCTTTTTCAGTCCATCTTTGTATGAGGTGAATCTTCTACATATGTAGTTTTTGACCCTTTTGGAGAAGTATGGTTCAATACAGCTGCTGTGTAGGCTGATATTTTCAATGCAGTAATGAAGAGATTGAACTAAGAGAATCAAGTGACGTTATTTGAACGTTCTTTTTTTCTCCAATGCCATGAGAGAGCGCTGTCCATTTTTTAGAGATGGTAGAATTGATGATCACTTCAGGGGACAGTTAATAAATAAAGGTAGCAGAATTTAAGCCTGATTCACTTGATTCCAAAGAACATACATACTCCAAATACAGCGTGCTGGAGACCAGGCCACGGAAACTCCTTCTGACTGCTACCAAATTAGACGGGGCCCGACACTTGGCTTAAATGAAGACATCATGTGCTTTTGATAAAAGAGAGGCAGTTATCACTTGTGACGAGTAAGGAGACAGTGAGATAGCTCTCAAAGCACCGCCTCCCCAAAGCACTGGGCCAGGGGAGCTTTAAACCTGGCGGCGTGCATGTTCATGAAAGGGTAGGCAAGACCATGGTAATGAGGGAAAGTTATTCTCCGTGTCCAAAAATGCAAGCAAGTGGGTGTATGGTTGTTCAAACTGTAACCTTGTTGACTGGGAAACACGGTAATTTTTTTTTTTTTTTTGAGGGGGAACATGGAACTTTCTACATTTTAATGGTTAGTTTCTGAAAAACAAAGCACGCAAGTTTAACCCCAGGGCTGCCGAACTGCTGCCTAGATAACAGCTGGTACTTAGGATAATTTTAGCTGACCGTCAGAAACTCAACCCAAACAATGGAAAAACAGAACTGTATTGGAATTTGGGGAGTAAACTTTAGGTAAGGCTGGATCCAGGGCTCCAGTGGTGTCATTGAATCTCCCTGGTTCAATGCAGGACTTCCCACTTGCAATGCAGGAGACCTGGGTTCGATCCCTGGGTCAGGAAGATCCCCTGGAGGAGGGCATGACAAACCACTCCAGTATTCTTGCCTGGAGAATCCCATGGACGGAGGAGCCCGGTGGGCTACAGTCCATGGGGTCGCAAAGAGTTGGACACGACTGAGTGACTAACACACACACATGGTCTCATTAGGGCACAGCCTCTGTGTTTTTCCACAGAGTCTGTGACTGCGCTGTTTATTTTTGTAGGTAGACTCTCTCTGTATATCATGTAAGATGGGTTTTAACAACCCCAGCTTCACGGTCTTCAGTTTTAGCACTACAAAGAGAAAAAGGAATTTCTCTCTCTCAAGGTTTGGTACTTCAGGAGTGTCTATGGTTTTCCAAAGTCCAGGTGCTCACTCCCATGTCTCAGGAATGGGTGTGCAAAAAAAAAAAAAAAAAAAATTGACCCTTGGACCAGTTCTCAGTTTATCCCAATCCATTACATTCATTACCCACACTTTGAAAATGGAGGCCGAGCATTTAAACAGAGGATTGGCCAGAAGGTTCATTCGGGTTTTTTAGAAGATATTACGGAAATATATTCTCTTTGCCACCTGGCGCCATGTTAAGCTCTGCCAGTGGAAAGCGTGGAGGAAACATTGCAGGAGGATGGTGCTGTCCTTTCCTGCACTGTCATGCTTGCCTGGCAGAAGCCTGACGTGCCCGGTGTTGCCAGAACCCAGGTCTGGTAGGACAGCAGCTTCCCCAGCGCCCAGCTCTGTCATGCAGCTAACTTCCCCATGCACCCAGTTCCTCCCGTGCACGATGGTCAGCAGCTCTCAGTGCCTGGCAGCTTTCCCCAGCAACCCT
The DNA here is from genome assembly GCF_003369695.1 of Bos indicus x Bos taurus. Classification (NCBI taxonomy): domain Eukaryota; kingdom Metazoa; phylum Chordata; class Mammalia; order Artiodactyla; family Bovidae; genus Bos; species Bos indicus x Bos taurus. The sequence continues at coordinate 90,417,285 of NC_040085.1, read as the reverse complement.
CTTGGCAAGTTTGATGGTAGAATGCTTCAAGCAAGTTACCACCTATGCATGGCTTTCCCTTTCTCCAGTAACCCAGAAGATAGATGTGCAGTGAGTTCTACCAGGGAGGCATCACAGTGACTCTGCTTCCATCCAGTGATCCACAGCTATGACCGCCCCACAGAGCTCTGGATCTCAGTCCTGGGGTGGGGAGGTGCTCTTCTCCTGCCGTTCTCTTGCAGTTCTAGGTGGATTCGTTTTTTCAGTGCTGCCATAGCATATTGCCACAAACTTGATGCCTTAAAACAACAGAAATGCATTCTTTCAAACTTTGGGAGTTCAGAAGTCGAAAATCAAGGTATCATCAGGCTTGGTTCTTTGTGGAGACTTTGCGAGAGAAACCATCCCTTGTCTCTTTCTTAGCTTTTAGTGGTGATACTGGTGGTTTAGTTGCTTTTAGTGGTGATACTGGTGGTTTAGTTGCTAAGTTGTGTGGTTTAGTTGCTTTTAGTGGTGATACTGGTGGTTTAGTTGCTAAGTTGTGTGTGATTCTTGTGACCCCATGGACTGTAGCCCGCCAGGTTCCTCTATGCATGAGATTCTCTAGGCAAGAAGACTCGAGTGGGTTGCCCTTTCCTTCTCCAGGGGATCTTCCTGACCCAGGAATCAAGTCCAGGTCTCCTGCGCTGCACACAGACTCCTTGCCGACTGAGCTATGAGGGGAGCCCCTAGTGTTCGTGGCTGTCACCGACCCTAGGCGTTCCTTGGCTTGTAGCTGCATCCTTGGATCTGTGCCTCCATCTTCACATGGTGCACTCCTCTGCGTACGTCTTCACAAGGCCTCTTTAAAGGATGCCAGTCACTGGATTTAGGGTGCAACCGAATCCATATGACCTCATCTTAAATTAACTAATTCCATCCACAGAGGTCTTATTTCCAAATAAGGTCACATTCTAAAGCTTTGGGTGACCACGACTATTTAATCTACTACACTGAGGGTAGTGCTTCTTCTTGTGTCTGCTATTCTTAATTATCTAGAGTTGTCTTTATTTTTTATTAGCTGATCTCTTGTTACTCCAATGTGCTGATATAGTTTATCATTCTTTAGTTAAAGCTTTTCTTATTCCAATAACTGTATGGTGCTTTTTTTTTTTTTTTTTAATGTCTTGATTTGACTTTGAGTATCTTTTTGGAGCAAATGAAATGGAGAAGGAAAATTACTTAAATGAAATAAAGATTGCTGAGCAGACAAATATAGTATCTACCATTCTTGACATCAAGGATCGGAGATTAGCCTTAAAGAGCAGAATGTTTCAACAGTGGCTTTGTATCCAATGGACACATAATAAATATCATCCACAGATTAGTGTTGTACTATGGGACTTTCATGTCTTCTGTTACTATATCTCTTTGGGCAGGAATGTTTTTATGTTCTTTAGTGATTTTTTTAACCGAATCTCTGAAGGAGAAAGATGATTCTGTAATATTATCATTGCTTTCCTAGAAAACAATGAAAACTGGCTTTTTCCAGTCCTGTGGCCACTAGTTTTCCAGATTTGCTGGCATATTGAATGCAGCACTTTAACAGAGTCATCTTTTAGGATTTGAAATAGCTCAACTGGAATTCTATCATCTCCACTAGCTTTGTAGTAGTTCTTCCTAAGAATTTATTTATTCATTTATAAAGGATCAATGATTCATTTATCTAAGCTGCACAGCAAAACTTGTGAGACCTTAGTTCAGGGATCAAACCGGAGCCCTCCACAATGAAAGTGCAAAATCTTAACCACTGGACCAATGGGGAATCCCTAGCTTTTATATCACTGTGATCTCTGTATGAACTTGGAATATAGGGCAAAGGACAAAATCAAGGAGAGCAGTTAAGGGGCTATTGCAATAGGATGCACACAAGGGTATCATCTGATGATGGGAAGTTTAGGTCGAACTGTAGCATAAATACTGGGCCGGGTCAGCCATACTCATCCCCTCAAGCAAGATATGTCAGCAGAAAAGAGAGTTGGGGTAGAGGAGAAATGCAGAAAAATTAGGACAGGAAAACAGATGAGAGTTGACCCTGTGCTCTCTGCAGGAACTTCTACATTTGAATACAGGACATTCAGTTCAGTTCAGTCACTCACTCATGTCTGACTCTTTGCATCCCCGTGGACTCCAGTGTGCCAGGAGTGATAAGCCTTCCTAAGTGATCAATGCAAATGAATGCTGCTGCTGCTGCTAAGTCGCTTCAGTCATGTCTGACTCTGTGCGACCCCATAGACAGCAGCCCACCAGGCTCCCCAGTCCCTGGGTTTCTCCAGGCAAGAACACTGGAGTGGGTTGCCATTTCCTTCTCCAATGCATGAAAGTGAAAAGTGAAAATGAAGTCTTTCAGTCGTGTCTGACTCTTAGCAACCCCATGGACTGCAGCCCACCAGGCTCCTCCATCCATGGGATTTTCCAGGCAAGAGTCCTGGACTGGGGTGTCATTGTCTTCTCTGAATGCAAATGAATAGAGGAAAGCAATAGAATGGGAAAAACTAGACATCTCTTCAAGAAAATTAGAGATATGAAGGGAATATTTCATGCAAAGATGCGCACAATAAAGGACAGAAACGGTATGGACCTAACAGAAGCAGAAGACATTAAGAAGAGGTGGCAGGAACACACAAGGAGAACGATACAAAGAGAGCTCAATGATCCAGACAACCACGATGGTGCGATCACTCACCTAGAGCCAGACATCCTGGAGAGTAAAGTCAAGTGGGCCTTAGGAAGCATCACTACGAACAAAGCTAGAGGAGGTGATGGAATTTCAGCTGAGCTATTTCAAATCGTAAAAGATGATGCTTTTAAAGTGCTCCACTCAATATATCAGGAAATTTGGAGAACTCAGCAGTGGCTACAGGACTGGGAAAGGTCAGTTTTCATTCCAATCCCAAAGAAAGGCAATGCCAAAGAATGTTCAAACTACCGCACAAAAGCACTCATGTCACACACTAGCAAAGTAATGCTCAAAATTCTCCAAGCCAGGCTTCAACAGTACGTGAACCTAGAACTTCCAGATGTTCAAGCTGGATTTAGAAAAGGCAGAGGAACCAGAGATCAAATTGCCAAAATCTGTTGGTTCATAGAAAAAGCAAGAGAGTTCCAGAGAAGCATCTACCTCTGCTTCATTGAGTATGCTAAAGCCTTTGACTTGATGGATCACAGCAAACTATGGAAAATTCTTAAAGAGATGGGAATACCAGACCTTCTGACCTGCCTCCTGAGAAATCTGTATGAGGGTCTAGAAGCAACAGGACATTCAGATCAGATCAGATCAGTCGCTCAGTCGTGTCTGAGTCTTTGCAACCCCATGAATCGCAGCACGCCAGGCCTCCCTGTCCATCACCAACTCCTGGAGTTCACTCAGACTCATGCCCATCGAGTCAGTGATGCCATCCAGCCATCTCATCCTCTGTCGACCCCTTCTCCTCCTGCCCCCAATCCCTCCCAGCATCAGAGTCTTTTCCAATGAGTCAACTCTTTGCATGAGGTGGCCAAAATACTGGAGTTTCAGCTTTAGCAGCATTCCTTCCAAAGAAATCCCAGGGCTGATCTCCTTCAGAATGGACTGGTTGGATCTCCTTGCAGTCCAAGGGACTCTCAAGAGTCTTCTCCAACACCACAGTTCAAAAGCATCAATTCTTTGGCACTCAGCCTTCTTCACAGTCCAACTCTCACATCCATACATGACCACAGGAAAAACCATAGCCTTGACTAGACGAACCTTTGTTGGCAAAGTAATGTCTCTGCTTTTGAATATGCTATCTAGGTTGGTCATAACTTTCCTCCCAAGGAGTAAGCATCTTTTAATTTCATGGCTACAGTAACCATCTGTAGTGATTTTGGAGCCCAGAAAAATAAAGTCTGACACTATTTCCACTGTTTCCCCATCTATTTCCCATGAAGTGGTGGGACCGGATGCCATGATCTTCGTTTTCTGAATATTGAGCTTTAAGCCAACTTTTTCACTCTCCACTTTCACTTTCATCAAGAGGCTTTTGAGTTCCTCTTCACTTTCTGCCATAAGTGTGGTGTCATCTGCATATCTGATTATTGTCCCAATGGTAAATCCCATCCCTTTCCATATAACTTCTCTTAACATAATTAGTTGTTTTTTTTTACCCTAACAATTACAATAATCTTAACTCAAACACTCTAAGTTCAGTTCAGTTCAGCCACTCAGTTGTGTCCAACTCTTTGTGACCCCATGAATCACAGCACGCCAGGCCTCCCTGTCCATCACCAACTCCCGGAGTTCACTCAGACTCACATCCATCGAGTCAGTGATGCCATCCAGCCATCTCATCCTCTGTCATCCCTTTATAAAATCTTAAAGTTGGGCTTTAGGCTTCTTTAAACTTATACCTCTTCAGCCTCAGATCCCTTTTCAAGCATTTCTAGTAAGGTTGCCAACAAGGATCAGCCTGATCATTAATTTTATGGATCAACTTGATGGGCTCAAGGGATTTCCAGTGTTTGGTTAAGCAGGAGAGCATCCCCCCTCTCTGCTTACTTTCTTTGAGCTGGAATATCAGTCTTCTACTGTCTTCAGACAAGGGCTTAGGCTGGAACTACACCACTGAGTCTCCTGTGTCTCCAGCTTGGTAACTGCAGGATCTGGGGATTTCTCAGCCTCTATAACTATGAGCCAATTCCTTACAAGAAATTATCTCTTTATTTATAATATATTTATGTGTAATATTCAAAATTTATAATATTTTCCATTTATTTCTATAAATATGTTTGTATTGATACAAAATATAAACTGATATTACAAATACCATTACTTATACCATCATATAATAAATATAGTATATATAAATATATAATACATAAAATTACAATAATATGTATATGCATCCACAGACATTAGGAAGAATCCTGATTAATACAATTGACTTGAAGTTCTTTGCAGTTTGATGTCCTGACTCTCAGTCTCTCCTTCTATAGGGTTCACTGTTCAACCACGTTTCTCTCTGTTTGGTTTGTCTCCATCTGCATCAGAGCCTTTGCCTTGCCGTTTGTGTTAGCAAAGTTTCCTTTTATTGTGAGCTTGAATAATCTAGCAATAGGAGTAATTTTGAGGAGGATGCGGATATAAATCAGAGGAAGGGAAAACTGGAAAGTAGTTTGGGGAAGAGCAAGAACAAGGACCACAGCAGCAGAGCCTCTGAGCTTGAAATGATGCTAAGAAAACATGGTTCTAGCACTTTGGGGCTCTGTCCTTTTGATCACATCCCAACTTCTCAGGGTGAGAACTGAATATTCCAGGTTTTTAGGCGTCTCCACCTCTGGATCCACTTCCCTGGTGGCTCAGATGGTAAAGCGTCTGCCCGCAATGCGGGAGACCTGGGTTTGATTCCTGGGATAGGAAGATCCCCTGGAGAAGGAAATGGCAATCCACTCCAGCACTCTTGCCTGGAAAATCCCATAGACAGAGGAGCCTGATAGGCTACAGTCCATGGGGTTGAAAAGAGTCGGACACGACTGAGCGACTTCACTTCACTTCACTTCACTTCCACCTCTGGATGAGTCACCCACCTCTGGGCAGGTTGGTGGCACAATCTCACCAGCATCATTGTTGGCTGGAGCATGCCTTCACCCCCATTTGTTGTTTATTTCATCAATTACCTCTTCCATGGATGCTGATAAAGTATACAGCTGGAAAAGTCAGACATCTTAGGCTTGAAACCTGACTCTGTCCTTCTTAATGTGTGATACTGAGGGGATAAAAATTAACCAGTCTAAGGATTAACCATTCTATCTGAAAAGTGAAATAAATAATAGTTGAACTTCTCAATTTTTCACTCCAAAAATTACTTTCCCTAAAAGTCATTATTTCCATCTCTTCTGAGTTTGGTCTTTTTATGCTATTATGATGCATCTGGTAATTAAGAATATGCTGTTTCAATAAAAAGATCAATAGTTGCCAGGAATTTGTGGGGAGATGAATACATGGAGTATAGAGTTGTTTTATGAGCAGTGAAAATACGTTGAGTGGCATTATAAAGATGGATGTATGTCATTATACTTTTGTCCAAACTCATAGAATGTGAAACACTACTCCCTTCATTAACGTGAACCCGAAGATGAACTGGGGACCTTGGTGATTAAAAGGTGCCAAAGCAGATCACCCTTGGTTAAAAAAAAAAAAAAAAAGATACCAGTTACTCTCTGTTGATAATGGTTATGCATATGAGGAGAGGGGCTATATAGGGGAATTTATGTACTTTCCTGTCATTTTGTTATAAGCCTAAAACTGCTTAAAAAAAAAAATCCCAAAAAACCCAAAACACTTAAGGTAGATGTTTTAGACTAAACTTTTGTTTCACTTTTATGAATGTATGTATATTAGGGGCTGCCTCAGTGGCTCAGTGGTCTAGAATCCATCTGCAATGCAGAAGATGCAGGAGACACAGGTTTGATTCCTGGGTGGGGAAGATCCCCTGGAGGAAGGCATGGAAACCCACTCCAGGATTCTAGCTTGGAGAATCTGAATGGACACAGAAGCCTGGAGGGCTATAGTCCATTGGGTCACAGAGTCAAATACGACCAAAGCGACTGAGCACAGCACAGCATATATTACATATGTGTGTGTGTGTTTGTTTGTTGGATTCTGATGTAAAATGTATTTTCTTTTTAATCACTAAAGTTTTCAGACCACTGTAGTTAAATTATACTGGCAAATAAAAGCACAAGCTAACTTCAAGGGAAAAAAGAAGAAATATGTTCTCTGATGCCAGACTGCCTGGTAAGAATTCTGCCTCTTCCAGTTACCAGTTTTGTAACCTGGGTCAAATTCCTTAACCCCTCTAAGTTTAGTTTCTTCATCAACAAAGTGATATCACTATTTGGGTGTTCCACTGTCCTGATTGGCCCAAGATTTAAGGGTTTCCTGAGGACAGGAGGCTTTCAGTGCTAAACGCAAACTTGGATGGTTGATCACCATACATGAAATCTACATCACCAGACTGCTGCAAGGATTAAATGAGAATGTCTGTCTTTGTCCCTTAAAACATCACTGAACATAAATTGAATATCTGAGAGGTGTTAGCTGTTACTATCATTAATCTATTATTGATCTTTGTAGCTGTGATATAGACTTTCATTTCGGTGAAACTTTCTTTCATCTTTACAGTTGCACACATGTAAGAAAATTATGCTTTAGGAGACTTTGATACTTGAACACAGCCTCTATTCTCGAACACTTTCAACTAGGAAAATACATCTACATATACATGTAAGGGCTTCCCAGCTGACTCAGTGGTAAAGAATCTCCCCGCAATACAGAGATGCAGGTTGGATCTCTGAGCTGGGAAGATCCCCTGGAGGAGGAAACGGCAATCCTCTCCAGTATCCTTGCCATGAAAATCCCATGGTCAGAGGAGCCTGGCAGGTTACAGTCCATGGGGTCACAAAGAGTAGGCTATGACTTAGCAACTAAGCAGCGACAACATAGTAGGTAAAGATACATGTAAAGGACTATCTGTTACATCAGGAATGGTAAAATTTAAGGAAGAAAATATAAGCAGGACATTTTAGAAAGGAGTTGTAAATGGGAGCTAATTATTGAGAGGCTTGTGCTGGATTTGAAACCATTGGTGCTACTGCAGAAGGTATGACTGTGATGGGTCAGGTACGACCCCTGGCAGTGGTGAGGAGCTCAGGACAGACGCAGGCTGGCCAGTGTGTGCAGAAGGTCAGGGTGCACCAACCAATGGGCAGAACAAGGAAGGGCAATAAAACACCGTGAGTAGGAGAGCTGTTAAGGGGCTCTCTACAGTAAGGGAGAAAAATACAGAAAGCTAGAGTTCATTAACGAAAGCAAAGATATTTAAGATGAACACTTAAGCTCATCCATAATAAAATTAACTATTGAAAAGTAATTAATAGCATTTGTATATACACTTCAAGTGTTTGTATACAAGTGTGTCTTAAATTTAGACTCCACAACTTCTTTTTAACCATTATCTAACATGTAATCAACTATTTATAAAAATTTGAATCATCAAATATTTATACATTGGATCATTATAGATGTATTTACAGCATATATTTGAATACTATCTTTGTACTTTGTAAATTATTTTATAACAGATTCTCTTTTCACTTATAGTGTAATTGAACACTGTATTTTTAAATGAACTCTAAAATATTTGAAAATGATGAGAAAACGGTTGTGTGACTTTTCATTTTATAATTGACACAGTGTACATGCTAAGTCACTTCAGTCATGTCCAGCTCTTTGCTACCCTACATTGTAGCACACCAGGCTCCCCTGTCTCTGGGATTTTCCAGGCAAGAATAATGGAGTGGGTTGCCATGCCCCGCTCTAGGATCTTCCTGACTCAGGAATTGAACTCACATTTCATGTCTCCTGTATTGGCAGGCATGTTCTTTACCACTAACGCCACCTTGAAGCCCATGTATATGTTCATTTCAGCTCAGTTCAGTTACTCAGTCATGTCCAATGCTTTGTGATCTCATGGATTACAGCACGGTAAGCTTCCCTGTCCATCACCAACTCCCGGGGCTTACTCAGACTCATGCCCATCGAGTCAGTGATGCTGTCCAATCATCTCATCCTCTGTCGTCCCCTTCTCCTCCCACCTTCAATCTTTCCCAACATCAGGGTCTTTCCCAATGAATCGATTCTTCACATGAGGTGGCCAAAATATTGGAGTTTTAGCTTCAGCATGAAGTCCTTCCAATGAATATTCAGGACTGATTTCCTTTAGGATAGACTGGTTGGATCTCCTTGCAGTCCAAGGGACTCTCAAGACTCTTCTCCAACACCACACTTCAAAAGCATCAATTCTTCGGCGCTCAGCTTTCTTTATGGTCCAACACTCACGTCTATACATGACCACTGGAAAAACCATAGCCTTGACTAGACGGACCTTTGTTGGCAAAGTAATGTCTCTGTTTTTTAATATGCTGTCTAGGTTGGTCATAACTCTTCTTCCAAGAAGGAAGCGTCTTTTAATTTCATGGCTGCAGTCACCATCTGCAGTGATTTTGGAGCCCCCAAAAATAGTCTGTCACTAATTCCATTATTTCCCCACCTATTTGCCATGAAGTAATGGGACCAGATGCCATGATCTTAGTTTTCTGAGTGCTGAGTTTTAAGCCAGCTTTTTCACTCTCCTCTTTCACTTTCATCAAGAGGCTCTTTAGTCCCTCTTCACTTTCTGTCTTAAGGGTGGTGTCATCTGCATATCTGAGGTTATTGATATTTCTCCTGGCAATCTTGATTCCAACTTGTGCTTCATCCAGCCCAGCATTTCCCATGATGTACTCTTCATAGAAGTTAAATAAGCAGGGAGACAATATACAGCGTTGACGTACTCCTTTCTCTATTTGGAACCAGTCTATTGTTCCATGTCCAGTTCTAACAGTCGCTTCCTGACCTGCATACAGATTTCTCAGGAGGCAGGTCAGTTGGTCTGGTATTCCCATCTCTTAAATTTTTTTCTACAGTTTGCTGTGATCCACACAGTCAAAGGCTTTGGTGTAGTCAATAAAGAAAAGTAGATGTTTTTCTGGAACTCTCTTGCTCAATATATTATGTATATAATATGATCAATATATAATATAATTATATATTGATTATATTCTTTGTAGCCGAAGATGGAGAAGCTCTATACAGTCAGCAAAAACAAGACCTGAAGCGGACTGTGGCTCAGATCATGAACTCCTTATTGCACAATTCAGGCTTAACTTGAAGAAAGTAGAGAAAACCACTAGACCATTCAACTATGACCTAAATCAAATTTTTTATGATTATACAATGGAAGTGACAAAGATTCAAGGGATTAGATCTGGTAGACAGAGTGCCTGAAGAACTATGGACAGGAGCCAGTGATCAAGACCATCCCCAAGAGAAAGAATGCAAAAAAGCAAAATGCTTGTCTTAGGAGACCTTACAAATAGATGAGGAAGGAGAAGCCAAAGACAACAGAGAAAAGGAAAGATATAGCCATCTGAATGCAGAATTCCAGAGAATATCAAGAAGAGATAAGAAAGCCTTAATTGAATAATGCAAGAAATAGAGGAAAATACTATAATCAGAAAGATTAGAGAAAAAGATTTATCTTTAAGGAAATCAGAAATACCAAGGGAATATTTCATGCAAAGCTGGGCACAATAAAGGATAGAAATGGCAAGGATCTAACAGAAGCTGAAGAGATTAAGAAGAGGTGGCAAGAATATATAGAAGAACTGTGCAAAAAAATCTTAATGACCCAGATAACCATGATGGTGTGGACATACCTAGAGCCAGACATCCTGGAGTGTGAAGTCAAGGGGCCTTAGGAAGCATCACTATGAACAGAGCTAGTGGAGATGATGGAATTCCAGCTGAGCTATTTCAAATCATTTTTTTTTCACATTCCACATATAAGTGGTATCGTGTTATTTGCATTTCTTTGTCTGGCTTACTTCACTCAGTATGATAATGTCTAGGTCCATCCACCTTGCTGTGAATGGCATCTGTCATTCTTATTTGTGGCTGAGAAATATTCCAGGATCATTTTTGATTAGAATTTTTGTCTTTTTCTGGATATGCACCCTGGAGTGGGATTGCTGAATGATATGGTATCTCTAATATTTTATTTTTTATGGAGCTCCCACACTGTTCTCCATAGTGGCTGTACCAATTTACATTCTCAGTAATAGTATAGGACAGTTGCTTTTTCTCTGCACTCTCGCCAGCATTTATAATTTGTAGATTTTTAAATGATGGTTATTCTGAACAGTGTGAGGCGATGCTTTGTAGTTTTGATTTTGTTTTGGCTACATTTAAAAAGTATTCCTGGTAGAAAAGAAACACTTGCACTGAGATAGGGATCCAAGTCATATTAATTTATGAGAAAAAGTTGTTGCCTTCCTAAACCTAGTGAAGCTACATATATCAAAAAGCCATGTCTCCCACACAAAATGGTCACCTCCATTTCACTAGGGAAGCATAGCTTAGATACAACATCAGCTAGAGACAGGCAAAACAAATAAAAACTGAGAAAGAGTTTCAGTCGTTTCTCCTTCTGCCCAGTGTAGTGTATCAGATAAATATTTTCTTGTTTTCCTTTTTGTGTGAAAGTATAAGTTCCAATATTTATAATGAGAAGTCAATCAATATTTTATCATGTGTTTAAAGATCTTATAAAAGATCAGAGTACATTCTTCATAAAGCATACTTTGAATTTTATCAGTGTTTGGTGCTTAGCTCAACTATGAAATAAATTTGTCATTCAACTTGTCATTCAGAAAGATATGGCTCATTTATTTTCCATAGTTTAATTAAGTTTTTTAAAAAGAATATGAGATTTTTAGAACCTAAAGATAAAAATGACAGGCTAAGCACATGAAAATTTAACATTATTTGAAAGAAATGACTTCTGAAGTTTTCTGAAGGCTGAGTTCAGTTTTCTTCCATAGCTTTAGCTACAGAAACTATAAGATAATCTTAAAACCTTTTATGGAAACAAAGAAGTCTTGCAAGATATGTTACTATACAGTAATGTAACCTCATACCTCATAAATTATAATCTAAAGCATCCACTATTTTTAATTGCCCCATTAAGTAATTAAGTTTGACTTAAGAAGAAAGACACACCTCATTCTGGAGGGACTCTAGCATAGACAGGCTAAATATTTGCCTAATGAATACCTATCTTTATAGAACTAACTGCTTTCAACACTTAGGGTTGTTCTAGCGGGTGTTCTTATTCACTTAAAATAGTTCACACAATGATTTAAATTAGACTGATGAGGGACTATGATTTCCTCTCATTAATTACACATTAAGGGGAAAAAAAAGCATTTTAAATATAATTATGGATTCAACAGAAGATTGGCCAAAAGATTCTGCTTCCTTTTCCCTCATTAAAAATGTAGACTTTTAGAATACGATGAAAACTAAGAAATCATCTAGGCTTGCGTATTTCAATTTTTTAAGCTTTATAAATACTTGCTTCTGCAAATGAAACCTTATACAGAGCCCCAGGATGAAAAGAGGATGTTTAGGTTTGACACAGCAAAGTGGGCCAGCTGAAGAGCTTCTGAGAAATCCATCTTGAAAACCATCCTCATGGCACTGTTCTCACTTGTAGTTACAGACATCGAGACGTGTACTAGTCCCAGGACTTTTCACATCAATCTTCATAAGTATTTCCTTTTGTTTCCTTCATCCTATTTTCTGATGTTAGACTCCTTGACCCCCTCAGCTCCCCAGGGACAGACAAGAGCCATTCAAAAGACCCTTCTTGCTACCGGTGTTCAGTATTGATCTCAGTAAGCACGAGAGCCACTCCCTGATTGCTGGTCAACTCTTGGATCATCCTGACTTGGGAGGGTCCAGACTTACCTTGAATGCATTTGTGTGGGAAACACTCCACCAATGCTGATGTCATCTACTGAAGTCACCACTTCAAAGAATACTATGGAAGAGCTTAACGCCTCCCTCTCTATTCCAATGTTAAGAAGACGTTCCTGAAAGACTAGCTAAAATGGCAGACCTTTACATTCCGTCTGTACATTAGCTAGTATTTTTTTTTTAACCATATTTTCTCATTGATTCAGTAGGCATCTGTAATTTATCTTTTTGGAGGAAAATATTGAGCCAGCAGTTCTATGGATAAATTTGTGTGAAAACTTTACAGAGAAAGACACCAGCTATATTTCTTATAAAACCTGTTTTCCCAGTGAGTGACATAGCACCTGGCGTGTGATAAGAGCTCTATAACCATTTGTTAAACAAAGTCATGCATCTCTGTAGGAGCTAGGGAACAGAAGAACAACAGCAGACATACGAAAACTTAGATGTTCTCTGTCCTAAAGTAAATTTTATGCATAAAACTTCACTTTCATCCAACATTTTGAAGAAATACACTATTTCGTGTGTTAAAACCAATACATATAAGATGCAAATTTGCTCAACATTTTCAGGATGCAACAGGAGACTTTAAATACATTTGGTGTGAGTTGGTTTCCTCTATGCTGTATTCAGAGATTTCTGTCATTAAGTTTTCTTCTGTGGAATAATTTAGGGAGCAATAGCTATACAAAGAGGAGAAGGCAATGGCACCCCACTCCAGCACTCTTGCCTAGAAAATCCCATGGACGGAGGAGCCTGGTGGGCTGCAGTCCATGGGATCATGAAGAGTCGGACACGACTGAGCAACTTCACTTTCAGTTTTCACTTTCCTGCTTTGGAGAAGGAAATGGCAAGCCACTCCAATGTTCTTGCCTGGAGAATCCCAGGGACGGCGGAGCCTGGTGGGCTGCTGTCTATGGGGTCGCACAGAGTCAGATACGACTGAAGTGACTTAGCAGCAGCAGTAGCAGCAGCAGCTATACAAAGCTGCGTCTTTCAAAGTGAAAAGTGGAATTGCACCCCTTAGGGGTTAAATCCCAGATACTTAGATCATGAGGCTGGAATGTTATAAGCATACACAGGTTGCACTCCCAAATATTAGATAGTCCTTCACAGGTTTTTTTTTTTTTTTTTTTTTGGTGGGGGGAGATAAAATTAGAGGTACTGGGAGGTGCTTTTGACTTCCCAGGATCACACAGATTCAAGTCAGGATATCAGGAAAGATACTGAATTAGGTTATCCAGATTCCTTCCTCTGAACCTACTTGGAAGCCTATAGTTCCTGTTATGTTGGTTGATTCTGTAACGTTTTGTTCAGCAGCATTCCCAGGGAGAAGAGATGGACTTGTAAACAAAGGCAGTATCACACGTAATGGTATACAACTGACTCCTAGGCACTCCTGTATGTACACTGATGGACTGGTTTCTCAACAGTGTCCTCTAAGGAACCGGTGTTCAGTGAGGACGCCCACACAGGGAGAAAATCCAGCCCTCCCTCTTGGTCTGTGAACCTCTGTCGGCTAGTTTAGCAGCCCAACAGAACCTCATCTCCAGGAATGCCAAACAACTCATGTCTCCTGCAGAACAGGGCGGACGCCTGCCTCACAAAGAACAACATTCCATTACGAACTACTTTATGCATGAGAGCCTCCAAGTGGAAACCCCCTGAACTCCTAGCCATGGAAGGCTGTGTGGAACAGGTTTTCCACTTGTTGAAGGCAACTGATGGGGGAAGATCTATGTTTCTATTCACTGGAAAAGGTACTTTTGTGTGATGAAGCCACTGATGTTCAGGTTGAAGCCATGGCAGAGGATGCAAAGACTTGTATCTGCATTTTCCGATACGGTAGCCGCTAAGCACATGTATATCTTTAGAATGTGGCTACTAGAACATTTTAAATTACATTGGTGGTTCACATTTTCTCTAGTGTGCAGGGCCACTCTAGATTAGAAAACGTGTGTGTGCTGTTGTGACTTTGCTAATTTAGAGGCTTAAATCATTACAGAAGGGTAAAGTCACAGGAATCAAGTCGCTGGAATCAAGATTGCCGGGAGAAATATCAATAACCTCAGATATGCAGATGGCATCACCCTTATGGCAGAAAGTGAAGAGGAAATAAAAAGCCTCTTGATGAAAGTGAAAGTGGAGAGTGAAAAAGTTGGCTTAAAGCTCAACATTCAGAAAATGAAGATCATGGCATCTGGTCCCATCACTTCATGGGAAATAGATGGGGAAACAGTGGAAACAGTGTCAGACTTTATTTTTTGGGGCTCCAAAATCACTGCAGATGGTGATTGCAGCCATGCAATTAAGAGACACTTACTCCTTGGAAGGAAAGTTATGACCAACCTAGATAGCATATTCAAAAGCAGAGACATTACTTTGCCAACAAAGGTTTGTCTAGTCAAGGCTATGGTTTTTCCTGTGGTCATGTATGGATGTGAGAGTTGGACTGTGAAGGCTGAGCACCGAAGAATTGATGCTTCTGAACTGTGGTGTTGGAGAAGAGTCTTGAGAGTCCCTTGGACTGCAAGGAGATCCAACCAATCCATTCTGAAAGAGATCAGCCCTGGGATCTCTTTGGAGGGAATGATGCTGAAGCTGAGACTCCAGTACTTTGACCACCTCATGCGAAGAGTTGACTCATTGCAAAAGACTCTGATGCTGGGAGGGATTGGGGGCAGGAGGAGAAGGGGACGACAGAGGATGAGATGGCTGGATGGCATCACTGACTCGATGGACGTGAGTCTGGGTGAACTCTGGGAGTTGGTGATGGACAGGGAGGCCTGGTGTGCTGTGATTCATGGGGTCACGAAGAGTTGGACATGACTGAGTGACTGAACTGAACTGAACTGAAAGTCACAGGCTTCAACCATCCAAAGTCTGAGTGTTAAAGTGGAACTATTAGTAACTATGCCAGAACAATAGGCATAAATTAGAACCTAGGGCTTCAATCTGTTCAGTATAAGATAAAAACATTTGACCTACCAGCTGTTGAAGCTGTCCCCCCAGAAATCAAAGATGAAGAGCCATTTTTACCTGTAAGTCAGTTCAGTTCAGTTGCTGAAACCTATGAGTCAAGCTTATGATAACTATTAACTTTCCAAACTAATACCTAAATGACAGGGTGTGAACAATTCTACTTGTTCACCATTGCACACCTGGCACGCTGCTGAATAACTATTTGTTAAATAAATGAATGAATGAATGGACACAATTTCTTTGAATTCCAGGGGTGCAGGAATGTAGGTTTGTGTTATATTATTCTCAAAAATGCTTTTGGATAGAGAAAGGTCTTTCAGAGACTCACTTTGTTTTTCAAATTAATATGTGAGAATAAATAAAGCTAAAGTTTAAGGAACAGTTTTCTTAAATCAGGTCATGTTTAAAATTCTTTATTTCTAAACCTACCAAATATTAACAATTGTTTTGCAGGAATCTAAACTCGATTAATTTGTAAATATGGTGATTCTTAGATGGTTTTAAATACTTCAATAATATATATGAAATTAACATATCTGAAGCCTAAATTAATTTTCAATTAAAAGACACCAAATTATAATCCTAAGTCTGGCTTTTTTATTAAAAATATATATTTTTTGTTATAGTTGATTGACAATATTAAGTAAGTTTCAGGTATAAAATATAATGATTCATAATTTTTAAGAGTTATACTTCATTTTACAGTTATTATAAAATATTGACTATACTCCTTATGCTGTAAATAGTTTTTTTATGTCTCAGGATCTAAATCCTCTTAAAAATATACATATTTAAATCATGAAATGTGAGAATTCTTTAAACTCTTTGACATCTTAATTTAGATCAGATCAGATCAGATTAGATCAGTTACTAAGTCATGTCCAACTCTTTGCGACCCCATGAATCGCAGCACGCCAGGCCTCCCTGTCCATCACCAACTCCCAGAGTTCACCCAGACTCACATCCATTGAGTCAGTGATGCCATCCAGCCATCTCATCCTCTGTCGACCCCTTCTCCTCTTGCCCCCAATCCCTCCCAGCATCAGAGTCTTTTGCAATGAGTCAACTCTTCGCATGAGGTGGCCAAAGTACTGGAGTTTCAGCTTTAGCATCATTCCTTCCAAAGAAATCCCAGGGCTGATCTCCTTCAGAACGGACTGGTTGGATCTCCTTGCAGTCCAAGGGACTCTCAAGAGTCTTCTCCAAAACCACAGTTCAGAAGCATCAATTCTTTGGCACTCAGCCTTCTTCACAGTCCAACTCTCACATCCATACATGACCACAGGAAAAACCATAGCCTTGACTAGACGGACCTTTGTTGGCAAAGTAATGTCTCTGCTTTTGAACATGCTATCTAGGTTGGTCATAACTTTCCTTCCAAGGAGTAAGCATCTTTTAATTTTATACTTACTATGTATTCCCATATTCGAAAGGTACTTACTACTAAAGAAATGATTATATCATTGCAAAGTATTTTGGGAGATGCTTATCCAAACACAAGCCATGACAACAGAGGTCAGCTGGGATGCTTGACGATTTCTGCTAGCCACACTGATGAAGCCCACTGGCCTTGTTGAGCATCAGTGAGATAGAACTTCCTATCATATATCTTATGATTGTCTTCAAATCTGCATAAATTACCCCCAAGACTAGTTACAAAAATCCTAGGGCCCAGTGCAAAATGAAAATGTAAGACTCTTTCAAAATGTTAAGGATTTCAAGACCAAAACAGTGAACAAGAAGCCATAGGGCCCTACTAAGCATGGGGTCTTGTGTGATTACACAGCTTGTGAGCCGGGTTATACCCTTGTCTAGATTTAGAGACTGCAACTTCCAGGTCAGCTGCTGGATTGAGTTTCATATTTGCCTCTATTCACTCACTCATTCACTTACTTTACTCTCTTTTCATTAAGTCCTATAAATCTTTGTTTATGAATATATATTATTTTATATACTTTGTTTTGTTTTGGTAACATTTTCTCTGTCTGGTGGATCATAAAGCATATCCAGATATAAAACTTTATAAGCTTTTGAAAAACTTTCAGAAATTTTTTCTTACATCTGCCACCGTTTTAATGCCATTCTTTTCTAAGGACTTTAATCGGTCATTGTTTCCAGCTGTCATCATCCCAAAACCTCTGAAGAAGGTCAAGAAATGATTTAAGGACTTCCCTGGTACTCCAGGGATTAAGACTTGGCCTTCCAATGCAGGGGGTGTGGGTTCGATCTCTGGTTTAGGAACTAAGATCCCACATGCCTCGCAATCAAAAATACAAAAATGTAAGACAGAAGCAATATTGTAACAAATCCAGTAAAGACTTTAAGACTGGTCCACATTAAAAAAAAAAGAAAAATCTTTAAAGAAAAAGGAAATGCTAACCAGTTCCAACTTTACGGGTCTCTTCTCTCCTCTTACCCCATCAGTGTCTCTGCTTTCTCTGTTTTCTGTCTTGCCTTTCTGCAAAACTGTACTACACAGATACTACTTTGCAAGCCACATGGAGGGCACTAAAGACAAATTCTTACTTTTGAAAATTGATTCAAATATTTAGCATCTATGCATGTGTGCTCAGTCGTGGACTGTAGCCCATCAGGCTCTTCTGTCCATGGGATTCTCCAGGCAAGAATACTGCAGGGGGTTGCCATTTCCTCCTCCAGGGGGTCTTCCCAACCCAAAGACTGAACCCTTGTCTCCTGTGTCTCCTGCACTGGCAGGTAGATTCTGTATGACTGAGCCTCCTGGGAAGCCCCATTTAGCATCTATAATTTTTGCCTATTTCTTCATACTTCTGTTCTAGCATTTCCAAAATTCTCAATAAAAATTCTCAAATTTCTAACAGGGATTTAGAGGACTTTCTGTTCTCTTTGCTGCTGCTGCTGCTGCTGCTAAGTTGCCTCAGTCATGTACGACTCTGTGTGACCCCATCCCTGGGATTCTCTAGGCAAGAACACTGGAGTGGGTTGCCATTTCCTTCTCCAATGCATGAAAGTGAAAGTTAAAAGTGAAAGTGAAGTCTCTCAGTCGTGTCCAACTCCTAGTGACCCCATGGACTGTAGCCTACCAGGCTCCTCCATCCATGGGATTTGCCAGGCAAGAGTACTGAAGTGGGGTGCCATTGCCTTCTCCACTGTTATTTTTAGATAGGTCAAATTTGATGCTTATAATAACTGAGGCTAAATATATCTTAAAATAAAGGAGAAAAAATTCTGTCATAATAAAGAATTTTTTTTTTCTTCCAAACACTGGATAAAATTTAGACTATCAAACACAACCTTTAGTTTGAAATTCCAGCCCATAAAATAGCAATCCTCCAAACTTAATCGAAAGTCATATCTTCTCCCTCTCAGTTAAGACCTGCCGGAGGAAAGGGCCTGAGACCACAGAGGTGAGGGCTGAGGGTGGAGTCCTCTCCACCTTCTCCCTTTTTAGAATCTGCTCCTGCCCTTCCTGGGTTGGAATTCAATAAGGGAAGAAATGTTAAACTGGGCAAAGAAAAGTCCTCATGTGACTGAAACTGACTCATGGGTTTGTAATCTGTGAGCCTGGCAGCTACTCAAGTTAAGCTTTGGTTCTTTGGAGGACCCAATCAGGGGGCCTCTCTTCTGAAGATCCCTTGACCCAGGAGAAGACATCTCTGTTTTGGTCAATTGCTTTCTCCTTCCAGCCCCCAGATATCTTGAAATGTTTTCAGCTTCTCTCCACTGGTACCTGTTTGCCCCTCTTGGAGGTCTCAATGGTGATGGACAGGGAGGCGTGGCGGGCTGCAGTCCATGGGGTCGCAGAGTCGGACACCACTGAGTGACTGAACTGAACTGAAGTCTCAGTGAACAAAACTAAAGCTGATCCTACATTTATTCTTTGTTATGCTTCTCACTTCTGCTCATTTTTCTGCTTGATAAACTCTGAGAATATAGGTTGCCTTACATAGCCATCATAAGTAAATGTTTCCATGTCATCTTTCTATATTTCTAAGACTAGTTTGGGGCAGAAATGAACTATAAATTTTCATAGAGGGGAAGTTAGCATCATGGCTTCTTACAACTCCAGGCAGGGAATAACATGATTGTTGGAAAGGAAGGTAGGTTGGAGAGAATGTTTGTTCTTCTACCAGCAGCACTTTGTGGAACTGTGTCAGCCTCATCAATGTCGGGAAAGACAGTCATCTTACCAACACTTAAACTAGAGTTACTTCACATCGTCAAAATCAGTAGCCTTTAGGCCCCACCCCACAGGGCTGGTTGAGTGGTGTTTGACCTAATTAGAGGTTTTCCGCTTAAACACTTCAAGATGTATATCAGGAAAAGAGCTTGCCTTCCTTGGTAAAATAATTCAGAACTGCAAGCCAATTACATACTTCTATTTCAAACACAATATAGGTACCTCTTTTCAAATTGTAATATCAGTAATTATATCACCCAGCTTTCTCTGAAAGATTTTAATTCCTAGTGACTAAAGAAAGAAATTCTTGTTTCACTGTGATATTTGTTGGGAAAGCTGTAAGCCCTATTCAAAGTGAATTTCTCTGGGACTCCTACAAAGAACTTTCATTTTACAAATAAATGCTATGTTTATAGATTACATGATTTAGCCACTTTGCTTAACCAAACAATGGAAGTAGATATTTGCTTACCTATACTTTTTAATTTTATTATTATTTATTTAGGGGATGAACTACAGGCATTTTTTTCTTCACTTTTAAATCCTACTATAATATGAAAACATCAGGGTAGTCCATGGAGCCCAAGTTAATTCCTAATTCTTCTAGGTAATTAGTGAATACATATTGTTACATGCCTAATTGTATTGAGATAAAGGGCTTGCCACACCAAACAAAGCTGTGCATTAAGCTGACAATCTCTGTCCTTTATTTTTCATCTTAATCTTTATTTGATTCATTTTACTATTAAACTGAGTACACATTGTTACAGAGCGACTAAATAAAACTAAGAAATTAGACTCGCTTCTTGTTGTTCAGTTGATCAGTCGTGTCGACTCTTTGTGACCCCATAGGCTATGTAGCATGCCAGTCTTCCCTGTCCATCACCAACTCCCAGAGCTTGCTCAAACTCCTGTCCGTTGAGTCGGTGATACCATCCAACCATCTCATCCTCTGTCATCCCCTTCTCCTCCTGCCTTCAATCTTTCCCAGCATCAGGGTCTTTTCCAAAGAGTCAGTACTTTGCATCAGGTGGCCAAAGTATTGGAGCTTCAGTTCAGCATCAGTTCTTCTAATGGATATTCAGGGTTGATTTCCTTTAGACTCACTTCTTAAAAGTCAATTAAAAAAAAATGAACTCAAGTCTCTCTAATGCTTTGTGATACCCATATTTAAATTTGAATAGAACTAGTACCAGAGTATCTATGGTATGGCATCGTCTCCAATTTCAGAACCCTCATCCAAAGAAGCAGTGCTGAAAGCTTGGCCCTAGGTGATTCAAAGGATGAGATGAGATGATCTATACATTCATTTGGTAGCTTCAGTCATTTGAAAGAGTGCGCAAAGTCACTTGGGTGGGTTGGCTGGGAAATGGTGATGCAATGTCTCTGCAGTTATATATGTTGGCCAGTTCTTTGTCTTATAGAATCCCACTGAGCTTCTCTCATGTTTAAAAACAAGGAGGAATTCAGATTACTTAGTGTTCTGACTCAACCTGCAAAGTCAGAAGTTTAACTTAACCTGTGTATTTTTCATTACTTGTGGAAGAATATTGTTCTTTTCCTGACATAAATTTATGTTAAAATCAATTTTGAGAAGACATTATGCTTTCAAATATGTCATCAGGGTGCAGCATAGTAAGTTGAGCCCACCTGTCACAGCTTGTCTGGAATATAATTGGGTGAGCTCTTGTAGCAAGAATGAAATTCATCGTGTCGCCACTGGAAAGGCCTATCAAAGTCTCCATTTGTTTCACTATATCCTTGCCTGATCAAATCCACTTGAATCTAAAATTTTCTAATTCCAAGGACTGACACGATGACAGGAAACAGCTGGTAAAAGGCCCCAAGACGCCTTATGCTCTTTCATGTAATTACAAGCAGCTTTCTAAGAATATTCGAAGGGATTACTTACAATTATGGTTCATTATGATATCATAGATTTCCCCCCAGAGTGGAGAGTCAAAATGTATTAACATTGTTATTGGAGAGATATTAATGCCAAGTTTCTTTGTAAGAACAAATTGGAAAAACATTTAAGGCAGTATAAATCCAACTCTATTAGATGTGCTCTTTTGCTTATATTCAGGGAGGAATTATCGTGAAGCTAAGATTACATGTATGTAATTTGAAAAACTCAGTGCCTGCCACCAGAATACTCACTGAATCAATCAAAATTATTTTTCTTTTGTGTAAATGACTTCACATGTTATATATTACCTCATAAGATTCCTACATCAACTGTATGAGGTGACAATAGCTTGTATTTTATTTGATAAAGTTGATTCTTAGTCTTCTTGTTATTTGCTCATAGTAACAGATTAGTCAGTAGAAAGAAAGCCAGGTTTTCTAGCTCCAAATTCAACTTTTTGCCTTAAAAAGGAATAGGAAACAGCATTTTTGAAAAACCATTTTTACAGCAGGTTGTTCTTTAGTGGTCTGCACACAATGAATTACTACATGTTCCTACTCATTGAATTTTATTAATAATTTTATAAAAATTGAGTGCCTCATTGACACCTGTATTGAACCATGGAAAATTTATGTAAAATTCATTATGGAAGAAAAGATATATCATTTTAATTCAATTTTATCTAAAATTGAAGCATGGTTAGACTAAATATTAATAGAAGAGACTTGATTCATTGCTGTTAAATATTTCATACTCCAATAAAAATTCAATGTTGTTCTCCTGGGAGAACAACTGAAAGGCCATATCAATATCTTTTATTGATATGGTCTGTCAGTACTGTAAAATTATTGAGCATTATCTGTTATTAAATATATATATATATATATATATATATATATATATATATATATATATAACATTTTTGGAAAAGGTAAAATCATATTCTCTACCTAAATTAAATGAATAGTCATTTGAAAAAGCAAATGGTAGGATTTTATAATTCTTAAATTAGATCATCTTTGTTAGAATAGTTCAATAATATTAGCAATACCACTCAATGAAAGGCATTTGGTTGCAAATAATAAACTGACTCAAGATAGCTCATGTTATAAAATAGGAGCAAATATTAGAATGTATGAGTTGATCTTATACAATATTACAACAGAAAATACAGACAATCAAATTTGTGGAAAAATACATAACACTGATCATCTTTTTATATCTGCCTTGCTTCCTCTTACTGAGGGACACTTTGCCTCCACTTCTCTATGAATGTGGCTGCATACATAACACTGACCATCTTTTTATATCTGCCTTGCTTCCTCTTACTGATGGACACTTTCCCTTCACTTCCCTATGAATGTGGCTGCAGAAAAGCCCCTGATTTTAAGTAAGCAGAAACATATGACCAGCTTTTCTAAACCTGGCTTAAAACATACCCGAAAAAAATTATGATTGGCCAAACTCAGTAGTGTCTTCCTTTCCTCGAAAAGGAAATTTCAGGGTTATATATGAAAAGTTTGATGACCAGCTCTTGTTCCTATGGTTAAGAGCAGAGAGAGGCTTTGCACAAGTATTTATGGAATAGGAAGAAAAGCATCTATGACTACATGCTGTTCTACGAGTTGTAAAGTTACTCGGGAACAACTGTCTTGGCTACTTTCAAGGAAGATTTTTTTTTTCTTTTTTTGTTAACATTTTATGCCATCAAACAGGAAAATTGCTGTATTTCTGCTTTGTTTTGCCTTTTTTCCTATTGTTTTTACATTCCAGTTGAGAATACTAATTCATACCACATCTTTAAAATTATATCGACATCGGTAATGTTTGGATTAAATTAGTAAAAAAATAATTTCTGAGGCACATGCATGATAACGTGTTAGGAACTTTAGAAAAGAAATGAATTAGCAAAGGGTGCTTTACTCTCCAAAGGTTTGTTCATTCCTGGTGAAATTGTCTAGCTTACCAACATGCCAGGCATGATCAATATAATATTCATTGCTGTCCTTTATATTCATCCATAAAACACCCTGAGGACAGTAAACAGTCTACATCAGAGACAGCTAGTTAACCACCCAACATCCAGTTCCTCCTTCCTCTTTATAAACAGGCATTCATATTGTTGGAGGTACCAATGAGCCTAAAACATTGCTGTCTCTGCCTCCTTTGTAGATCAAAGTGGTCAAGATACATGAGCACAAGCTTGAGTGGGACTTCAGAGAAAATTCTTTCAGAAGCTGTCTTCCTGGGCCATTCATTCTTGCCATAACTGAATAACTAAAATTGGACTTGCCCTCTTACCCTAAACTCTAAAACTCACTACTCCCAACTGACACATAAAAAATGTATCCGGTGGCCTTTCTGATGCATTGAACAATGAACCTAGCAGGACTGTTATCCTTAAAAGAAACACTGGAGATGATTGCCAGCTTTTTCCAGGTTCTATGAATGGAGGGACTTTCTCACCTTGCTGCAGAGAGGTGGAACTCACCTAGAATGGTAATCTCACTGGGCTAGAGAGGCAGGGATGAGAATTTCAGCCTATGGTAGAGTTCAGTTTCGGGGGCCAGGATATCGTAAAGAAGGAGTGGCCCACACAGAGGAGTGGACCCAGAAATCTGATGGAAGTTCAACATTGTCCTGTGGCCAAAGTCTTGACTCTCCATGTGTAGGCTGGGACTCCACAAAGCCTAGCAGAGTAGGCTCATGGATAAGGGACAGCAGTGGCTGCATGGAACTGAGAAGCATTGGAATTTCAGTCTAGTCAGAGTGGAGAGACCTGAGAAACTCAGGTGTTCAGTTGACATCCCTGAGGCCCTGCATTTGGAGTGAGAAACCCTTCATCCTTCATATTCTGGAACTGTTCAGTGTGAATTTATTCATTGATTATTTTGTTCATATTTGTTGAACAATTATTTTATGCCAAGACCTGGGCTTATGGCAGAGAAAGTTCTTGAACTATTTGAAATCCCTCATTGTGACAGGACCTGACAGAATAAAATAAATGAGGCCAGTAAATGCAAGGCCTTCTCCAGGAGTGATGCAAAACCTGTTATAATAATTGGACACTGTTTTTCAATGTCTGTCTATAATATAAATGAGGCTTCCTTGGGAGCTTAGCAGTAACGAATCTGCCTGCCAATGCAGGAGGCATGGGTTCGATCTCTGAGTCAAGAAGAGCCTCTGGAGAAAGGAATGGCAACCCACTCCAGTATTCTTGCCTGGAGAATGCCATGGAGAGAGGAGCCTGGCGGGCTACAGTCCATGAGGTCGCAAAGAGTCAGATACAACTTAGAGACTAGACAACAACAAATAATATAAGTATGTGGTATCAGAAATAAAGCAAATGTATCCCTTTATTTATGTCCTGATGGCAGGTACTGAAAAATTTGAATAATTTTAGAGCTTATTTTTACAAATAAAAATACACCTTTGATTCAGTAAGTAATTTCTATTTACTTAGTCCTTAATTCCATTTGATTTTTTTATTTTAAGATTTTAAATAAAAATGTACTTACTAGTCAATTAGAACATTGTTCAGAAACACTCAAAAGGGTCTTCTTGTGATAATTATCTTCATTTCTTGATAGGAGTAGCTGCAGGGGATTATAGAAACAGTGAGATATCCTTAGGAATGTGAATAAATGATAGGGATATTTCAAATCAGGCTATAGAAGTTTCCATTAATGTTTCATTTTTCCCACCAGTTGAACAATAAATTGAATATCAATTTTTGAGAGATTTTTAAAAGATATTTAAATTAATTAATGCAAAGTCTTTGTACACTTATTCATTAAGTATATTTGGAGTGTTATCATCATGCTAAAATAGCTATTAGGAAAAATATATTAAAACAAAATGCATGTGAACAATTCACTAAAAGCCATACAAATGCTCTGAATGAATTCAGATCTCTGAGTGAAATCCGAATGACTATCCAGAGTGTGGGGGCTTCCCAGGTATTCAAGTGGTAAAGAATCCACCCACCAATGAAGGAGCTGCAGGAGACACAGATTCAATCCCTGGGTTGGGAAAATCCCCTGGAGAAGAGCGTGGCAACCCCCTCTAGCATTCTTGTCTGGAGAGTCCCATGGACAAAGGAGCGTGGTGGGCTCCGGTCCATGGGGTCACAAAGAGCTGGTGAAGACTAAAGTGACTGAGCACACACATGCATGCATCCAGAGTAGAGAGACATTAGGCTGCTAACGAGATGACACACGCTGAACAGACAGAAACTCTGGCGATATGAGTCAGGAATTCAGACAGAGCACAGTGGATATCTTTGTCTATGGGTTCTGGGGGTTCATCTGGGAACTCAGAGGCTGGATTTTGAAGGCTCATTGACTTACCAAAGATGTCTGTCAGCTGACATGTTAGCTAGAGAGGTTTGATAGAGTTGCTGCTGCTGCTGTTGTTCAGTTGCTCAGTCGTATCTGACTCTTTGCAACCCCATGGACTGCAGCACACCAGGCTTCTCTGTCCCTCAGTATCTGCTGGAATGTGCTCAAATTCAAGTCTATTGAGTTGGTGATGCTATATCCTGACTACATGTCCTGGGCATCCTCACAACATGGAGGCTTGTGTCCAGGGAAAGTGTCAGAAGAGATAGAGAGACCCTGGAAAATGTATCTTTTTAATAACTCAGATTCGAAGAAGTCATACAGGATCACTCAGTCACACTCCATTGGCTGGGGCAGTAACAAAAAACCAGCTGACATTCTGAGGGGGTGGGGCGTGGTGAGGAGGTAAGTTATATCGTAAAAAGACCACATGTGATTGTATATGCACCATATGCCATGTCACAGTAGGCTTAAAAGTTACTTTTTAAAATATCTTATTCTCTTCATTAAAAAAAAAAAAAAATCCCTGTCACTCCTTAAAGAGATGTTTACCAAAATAAGAGACATCTGGTGCTCACCGAGGTACAAACATATAAAAAGAAGTTACCTCTAGTCCCAGTCATTGAGAACTTCTTTCTGTAGAAGAAGAAACACATAGGTGAAAAATTAACTAGTGTGACTTTATCACTCATGTTTTGAGAGTATTAATAAGGTAAAGTGAAAATAATGGAACAAAATATAGACATATAATGCCTTACTGATGAGACCTTCTGGAACATGGTTGACCAAGTCATGATCTTTTCTTTGCAAATTACCAGGAACTCCAGATGAATCTAGGGTGTAAATTGGTACAATGCATTTTATATATATATTCTCATGGGTGACACCCTGTTTATGGTTCTCTACCCTTTTAGCCATTACTGCTCAGCCTAGAGATAGACCCTTGTGAGACAGTGGAAAATACGGAATAGTTTGGTTTCTTCCCCTCATCTCTAGCACAGAGTGCCTAAAACTCTTGGAAATTGTTCAGAGCATTTTTTGTTCTAAAGAAGTGGCTCTAATTGGTCTCCTGGGGTCACAGGAGACCTCCAATTTGTAGCCAAATCAGACAGAAGTTGTGGGTAAACTGGGTGCCTGATGCTTGAGATTGGAAGGGGCAGTCTTTGTGGGGCTGAGCCTTTTAGTCTGTGGGGTCCATCACTATTTTCAGGTAGATAGTGTGAGGACTGAGTTAAACTGTTGGACATCCAGCTGTTGTCTCAGATAGTTGCTTAGTGTGGGGAAAAACCTCACATATTTGGTATAAGGAGTATCAGGAGTAAAGTGTTCTGTGTGAGTAATAAAGGAGAAACACCTACTACTGCTAGGAGGGAAGAGGTTTACCTACTCCACCCTTGACGAAGGAAGAAATATTTGGTTCCCAGCAGTCAATCAGATTGTCCCTCATTTATCACAATTTGTACACAGAGATAAAAGCAATTACAAGGTGGGGCAACGTCCTAGAGAAAATATCCACAAATTTTTACCATGTATGCACCCAGAATTAGCCTGATTTCCACTTTTCCTGAAATCTGAGTGTTCACATTTTCTTTTCCTTGTGATATGTCAATTTTGTATGTACTTGATACAGCTGTGTGTGTGTGTGTGTGTATGTGTCTGTCAGTTTTATAGTTCTCATAAAAAATTTCTTGTCTTAGACCATCATTAATGAAAGGTCTTCCAGCCCAGCCCCCCACCATTTTTTTCAATTTGTCTTAAGCTAGTTGGCATTAACGGAGAAGGCAATGGCAACTCACTCCAGTACCCTTGCCTGGAAAATCCCATGGACAGAGGAGCCTAGTAGGCTGCAGTCCATGGGTTTGTGAAGAGTTCGACACGACTGAGTGACTTAGCAGCAGCAGCAGGCACTAAACTTAATAATATTTAATTTTAAAATGTATTGATACATATTTTACATTTACAATTATTACTTTAAGATTGAAAATATAAATTTTAATGTTTTAATTAGCTGCTTATATAATTCATATATATGTCTTATATATACATATATCTTATGTATATACATATTTCTGTCTATATATGTCATATATATATGTCTTTGACATTTACAGAAATAACTCACTATTGATAGGTTAAAATATACAATCAATTTCTGTGGATAGGATTTTGTACAATCTGTTCGCTTTATTTGGAAATAAATTATCCATCATTTTATTAAATTGCAGACAGAAAAAGATAAGAAAAAAACATACCCTGCATTTAAAAACTATTTCTAGCTATTACTTATACTTTAACATTTATGCCTTGAATCCCTTTAAAACTTACAAATTTTAGTGTTACAAATACTGGCTCTGGCAAATCACAAATCTTCTGCATGAATAGTTTCTCAGCTTTGAGCATTTAAAAAAATAGACCTCTGTATGTCTTCTTATACAGATGGCTAACAAACACATGAAAAGATGCTCAACATCACTCATTATCAGAGAAATGCAAATCAAAACCACTATGAGGTACCATTTCACACCAGTCAGAATGGCTGCGATCCAAAAGTCTACAAATAATAAATGCTGGAGAGGGTGTGGAGAAAAGGGAACCCTCTTACACTGTTGGTGGGAATGCAAACTAGTACAGCCACTATGGAGAACAGTGTGGAGATTCCTTAAAAAACTGGAAATAGACCTGCCTTATGATCCAGCAATCCCACTGCTGGGCATACACACTGAGGAAACCAGAAGGGAAAGAGACACGTGTACCCCAATGTTCATCGCAGCACTGTTTATAATAGCCAGGACATGGAAGCAACCTAGATGTCCATCAGCAGATGAATGGATAAGAAAGTGGTGGTACATATACACAATGGAGTATTACTCAGCCATTAAAAAGAATACATTTGAATCAATTCTAATGAGATGGATGAAACTGGAGCCTATTATACAGAGTGAAGTAAGCCAGAAGGAAAAACACCAATACAGTATACTAACGCATATACATGGAATTTAGAAAGATGGTAACAATAACCCTGTGTACGAGACAGCAAAAGAGACACTGATGTATAGAACAGTCTTATGGACTCTGTGGGAGAGGGAGAGGGTGGGAAGATTTGGGAGAATGGCATTGAAACATGTAAAATATCATGTATGAAACGTGATGCCAGTCCAGGTTCGATGCACGATACTGGATGCTTGGGGCTGGTGCACTGGGACGACCCAGAGGGATGGTATGGGGAGGGAGGAGGGAGGAGGGTTCAGGATGGGGAACACATGTATACCTGTGGCGGATTCATTTTGATATTTGGCAAAACTAATACAATTACGTAAAGTTTAAAAATAAAATAAAATTAATTATAAAAAAAATAAAAAAATAGACCTAAAAATATTACAGGGGCTTTTGCTTTTGTTTTTCAGAGTGTTTTTTTTTTGGTCCTCTTAAACCTCTAAGAAGTTCACTAAGTGTAAATAGAGATCAGGCAATACAGAAGTCCTGAAGCAAAACCTGCTTAATTCTATATTTTGATTTACAACAAAAATGTCTCTATGCATAGGCTATTTTTTTTAATCCTTTTTTTTTTTTTTTTTTACTTCTGTGTCTATGAGATTTATTAACAAGTATCTACACTGAGTGTTGAATTCATTCAGATTTTGTCTGTCGGATGGAGGAAAAGACCCATTTACATTCACACATGATGTTATGCGTCTTTTGCCTTGTAACTACTGTCGATGTTAAACCAGACCAATTAAATGTGTTGACTTTACATTCACAATTTCTACTAATAAAGTATGACCCCAGAGATCCATGACCTGGAGTAATTTATAATTGGCTACAGCATAAATTTGATTCAAGCATTTTGAAAGGCTGGTGGTAATGCAGTTAATGAAGAAGCCCTGCTGACTGCACTGCAACCACACCTCAAGGAAAGCTACTCCTTGTAATTGCGGTTTATGTGGCAGCTTGGATAAAGTGAGAAAACCAAGCATTAATGCTGTTGCACATATTTCTAAGAAGAAAGCAATTGGTAGTGCTCACTAAAGACATGAAGAAAAAGTAGAGAGGTCAAAGAAAATGATGATTATAGTAAAAAATGAGATCTTTTGCATCAAGAATATTACTCTATCCTTGGGCTTTTCTGTGAATTGCTGTTGGAATCAGAGATGTAATCATATTGAAGTTTCTTTTTTTTTTTTTGGTAAGACTATTTTTTAGATAGTAGTGTATCTTTCATCAAATGGTACATAATGCCTGGTTATCTCTCTTTTGGGATGTCAGAGCCACTGCTCTTCAAAGCAAGGGATTGCAAATGGGGCTATTTTTCCTATTTGTGAAATACTTTAATAACTAGAGACTTTCTCACATTTACTCTCTGGTTATCTACTGTGTATTTTCTATAGAAGAGACAGGATCAACATATGATTTTTTTTTTCTCTTTTAATTATCTGTTACAAAATAAAGAGTTGATTTCACAGCATCTTCAAAAGGAATCCATTAGATTTTATGTGTGGGGCATCATTTTAAAATCATGGAATTTAAACACAGTTGATAGGTTTAAAATCTATTGAATTTTTTGTCTGTACTGAAGTGCACATAATTCCTTCTTTGACTAGTGGAAGCCTATTTATATTGACTCCTGAATCTTTTTGACGTGACTCCAGAAGTAATTGACAGTTACTTGCAATCTGATAATATTAACAAAAGATGACCCCAAGTCATCTCATAGATATAATGATCTAGGCCTAAAGTTACTTGTTTTTCTAAAAAAATCCTGGTTTGTTTGTTTTAAATGAATCTCCAACACTTTAATTTGAGTTCTAGTAGAGTTATTTATGGACTTCTCTGGTTGCTCACATGGTAAAGAATCTGCCTGAGATGGAGGAGATACGGATTTGATCCTTGGGTCAAGAAGACCCCCCTGGAGAAGAAAATGGCTACCCACTCCAGTATTCTTGCCTGGAGAATTCCATGAACAGAGGAGCCTGGTGGGTTACAGTCCATGGGGTCACAAAGAGTCAAAAACGACTGAGCAACTAAACTTTCATGAGAGTTGTTTATGGCTACCAGCTTCATCATTATTTCTAGGCCCCTCAGTGATTTGTGCTATACCACAACATGGTAACACAATGAGCATGATCCAGATCATGGAAAACTCCATTAGATAATTAATCTGGTGAATGATTATTTTAAATGTGGACTAAACTCCAGGCATATTTGATAATCATGGTAAACTAATGCTTAGCAAACATCTCAATTTAAGTCTTCTCAACTCAGTCAAGCATTAGAATAGAGCCTGGAATTGTAATTTGGTGTATTTAATACTTTAGAAGGTTTATAACAAAGGATATCATCAGTTTAAAATTACAGAAGAGTGAAAAAGTTGGTTTAAAACTCAACATTCAAAAAACTTAGATCTGGTCCCATCACTTCATGTAAATAGATGGGGAAATGGAAACAGTGAGAGACTTTATTTTGGGAGGTTCCAAAATCATTGCAGATGGTGACTGTAGCCATGAAATTAAAAGATTCTTGCTCCTTGGAAGAAAAGCTATGACTAACCTAGACAGCATATTAAAAAACAGAGACATTACTTTGCCAACAAAGGTCCATCTAGTCAAAGCTATGGTTCTTCCAGTAGTCATATATGGATGTGAGAGCTGGACTATAAAGAAAGCTGAGCACTGAAGAATTGATGCTTTTGAAGTGTGGTATTGGAGAAGACTCTTGAGAGTCCCTTGGAATGCAAGGAGATCCAACCAGTCCATCCTAAAGGAAATCATCCCTGAATATTCATTGGAAGGACTGATGCTGAAGCTGAAACTCCAATACTTTGACCACCTGATGCGAAGAGCTGACTCATTGGAAAAGACCCTGATGCTGGGAAAGATTAAAGGGCAGGGGAAAAGGGGACAACAGAGGATGAGATGGTTGGATGGCATCACTGACTCAATGGACATGAGGTTGAGCAAGCTCTGGGAGTTGATGATGGACAGGGAAGCCTCACGTGCTGCAGTTAATGGGGTCACAAATAGTCTGACATGACTGAATGACTGATCTGAACTGAACCTTAGATGATATTATCCCTTGATGAATATTATTGTAGAATAGTTCCGTACCATTGTGTGTGTGATAAACTGTTTAACAGTGACCAGGAGATTAGACAGCACTGAAATTCCACATTTTTCTGTGTTTACTACAAAAATAACTTCTCACTCACCCTGAGTCAGCACACTTTATTTTTCAAAATTGTGCAATCTAAGAAGAAATGCAACATTCAGGCCTATAACTAAACATAAACAGTAAATTGTTTTCATTTTTTTCAGCATTGTCCTTAAATACTGTTAGCTAGTGCTGTGGGGGCCCTCTTCTCTGTCTTGTCTCCTCAGTCTAACCTGAGGAGGACCTACAGATTTCCCAAATATGTCCATGACTCCTGGTGTCTCTCACCCTGAGAATGTTCTCTGGCCTCTCCAGCCTACAAAGCCAGTGTGAGGGGCAGTCAGAAGTGCCAGGAGACTAACCCTCAAGAAGCAATCCCTAGTCAATGAAAGATGAGAGGATCAATACTCCTCTTTTCTTGTTCCCTTCTTCCAGTGGGTAGCTTACACATTAACCCACCTTTTACTGGGTTTCTTCCCTTCCCTGTGAGAACCAGAACAATCACACCCCTTGATTATGTAAGACCAAGAACTTAGACATCACCCTTATCAGTTATGCAATGAAGCCACAGAATATCTTGTGACTTGTATACACATTCTTCTTTGCTTAGATTTTTGCCTGGCTTGGACCAAGTTGTCTTAAGAAATCAACCAGTGCAAAGACTTGTGTTCCACCCTAAGAACCTCTGAGTCAAACCTAGTAGTAATATATATTGTACAAGCATTTCTCTAATGATACAGCATTCAAAATGGTTTATGTAGTGTTCTCCCTTGCTGCTCAAAGTAATTAGAACTCTGTTTGCCTATACAGGTGGAGAAGGAAATGGCAACCCACTCCAGTGATCTTGCCTGGAAAATTTCATGGACGGAGGAGTCTGGTAGGCTACAGACCATGGGGTTGCAATAAGTCAGACACGACTGGGCGACTTCACTTTCTTTTCTTTTCTTGCCTATACAGTAACTGGTTTCTTTATTTGAAGGGAGCATGTTTTATATGCTAATCTCAACTCTCACCTGAATCCTTGTTCCTAAATTATTATCTCAATATCTACTTTTGGGGAAATTGAAACTATGAAAAGCTGAAAAATTTTATTTAATATACAACATATTAACATAAAATAGAAGCGAAAGAATGAAAAAGAATGAGCCCTATATGGGATAACCCAGCATTCACTAGCTTAAGTTTTTGCCCCCTACCCCAAGGTGAATTATCTGAAGATGTTAGAGTTTAGACATTATGCATGAAATCCCAAAGCCACAGGCTGACAGCTGAGATCTAACTCTCCTCCTCAGAGCTGTAGCACTGATCTCTTTTAGTGGTGGTAGGATGCACTCTCATTTCACATTACCTGTGATAAAATAAAATTTTACAGGAGCCTAGTGAAGTTAGCTATAAAATCCATAACTTTATAATAGAGACAATTTTTCTGGAACATGAGGAATTTTGATGTTTACCACACACTATGAACTGAATTCTATCTTCCCCAAATACATATACTGAAGCCCTAACTCCTGAATGTGATCAGCCTAAGATAGAGTCTTCAGAAGTTAATTAAAGAGTATAAGGTTAAGATCAGAAAAGTGAAAGTCATTCAGTTGTGTCCATCTCTTTGTGACTTGGTGGACTGTAGCCCACCAGGCTCCTCTGTCTATGGAATTCTCCAGGCAGGAATACTGGAGTGGGTTGCTATTTCCTTCTCCAGGGGATCTTCCCCACCCAGGGATCAAATTTGCATCTCCTGCATTGCAGGCGGATTCTTCACAGTCTGAGCCACCAGGGAAGTAGGCTCTAATCCAATAGGACTGTGGCTTTATATTAATAACAAAAGAGAGATTGTGGGTGTGGGTGTGTGTCCATCTTTCCGTCTCTCTTTCTCTATCTACTTCACCAAATAGAGACAGAGAAAGCAGCCTTCTGCTAGCCAGAAAGATGGCTCTCACCAGAACCCAACCAGGCTGACACCTAGATCGAGGACTTGCAGCCCCCAGCACTTTGAGAAAATGCATTTTTGAAGTTTAAGCCATGCAGTATATGGTATTTTTTTATGGCAGCCTGAGCTGACTATTTCAAGACTTCTAGACCTAACTTATAAAAACAATGCCATGAACAATTCTCCATATTTCCTTCTTGAAAACTATGTGTGGAACATGGTGGAATTCTGGAACCAACACTTGAATAAAAAAATCACATTTTGATCATAAACTCCAGTTTGGAAATGTGTGTGATGATTTAACTTTAGTCACTGAGCCACTTAGACTTGTTGTATATCTGTTATAGCAGTCAGGGTTACCTTACAAACAGAAATAAATACCGTTCAATAAAAGGTTGCTGCCATAACACCAGAAAGAGTGTCACTGACCCAGGGGACAATCCGTAGACCGTGAGGGTGCTTATTTCAGAGGCTAAAAGGTGGACAGGCTTACCTTGCAAAGGCAAAATACTTGTGACACTGATTTCTATAGAGAAAATTATTTATCTACTAGTCTCTTTTTAGGTACAGCGATGGAAAACATTTAAATGATAATGTGGTTTTTTTATTTTACTTTTGTGCTTATTGCAAGATATTAAAAAATGCCAAATTAGGAAAGAATTGGTGAGTGTACAATCAGAGGTAGATGGAATACAGAGAGTCTAGAAATTTAAGGTCTCAAATAATTGGAGAAACTAGTTGATTCTAGATCCCAAAAAATAGGATATCAAATTAAAACAATAAAAAAAAAATTGGCCTTTGACAAAAGCCCTCAAGGACTTCACAGTTTTGCCCTGCAGAAAACATTTAGATGTGTGCCCTTCCTGCCTATTATTTCAGATATTCTCTAGCTACCTATTAAACTAGAAAGAGATTCATAGGGATAAGAAAATGAATAAATAAATTAGCCTTCAGAAGGAAGTATAGAAAAGAATTTGGGTGTAATCATTGTTATAAGGTACCAAGTGAAAGCAAATAAATAAACAATAAAACTTTTGGAACAGTATTTCCAAAATCTCCATGAACCTGAATCATAGAATTGGGGAAACTATTAATCGTGTTATCATTAAAATGACTTTTTGATTGCCCAGACTTACAGTATCAGGAAGTGTGCTGTGCAAGTTGTGGGTAGCGTAAAGGGGACATACAAGTAACCACTTCAGGTTACGGCCACGTAGAACAGTAGAGGAAAAGAACCTTCTGGAGGGTAGAGCCATGGGCTATAGAGGGGAAAAGACAAAGGATCCCCTCCAGAAAGCAGGATTAGGAGCTAATCTGGGCCTTCACCCACCACCAGGACACGGAGATCTTGTCACACCTTTCTGGCAGAGGTTCATCTTGTTACAGGCTAGACGCCACTAGATATCGCCCATAATTTTGTTTTCCTTATGGAAGTATTGATTATAGTTGCCTTGTCTTCATTCTATCAATGTTTATTGTCGAGTGGGATGCTATAGGTAATTTATCTGTTTGTATTATCACACGTGAATCTTGAGCAATTACTTCTAGACTTGAATAGATATGTGTCACTCAGATGTCCTGGACTTTGAGAGGGAAGCAATGACTGGATGAAACTTTGGTTCATCTCCATGGAAAAAGGGGTGAGTTTATTCTATGTGGTGAATAAGGGTAAAGATATTTGATACCCCAAAGAGTAGACAACGTCAGAGACCAAGTAAATATTCATCAAACCCATTTCCTCCTTCACTAAGGCAAACTACATTTTCCAGCTTCCCTTGTAGTTAATTTCTACCATGTGAGTGAATTCTAGTCAGTAGTATGTAACACTGCTGCTGCTACTGCTGCTAAGTCGCTTCAGTCGTGTCTGATTCTGTGCAACCCCGTAGACGGCAGCCCACCAGGCTCCCCTGTCCCTGGGATTCTCCAGGCAAGAACACTGGAGTGGGTTGCCATTTCCTTCTCCAATGTGTGAAAGTGAAAAGTGAAAGTGAAGTCATTCAGTCATGTCCGACTCCTAGCAACCCCATGGACTGCAGCCTACCAGGCTCCTCCATCCATGGGATTTTCCAGGCAAGAGTACTGGATTGGGTTGCCATTGCCTTCTCCGAGTATGTAACACTAGGCCTGCCTTTCATAAAGACTGAGTGACTTTTAATTTTATTTTGGCCACCTGATGTGAAGAGCTGACTCATTGGAAAAGACCCTGATGCTGGAAAGATTGAAGGCAGAAGGAGAAGGGGACACCAGAGGCTGAGATGGTTGGATGGCATTACTGACTCAATGGACATGAGTTTGAGCAAGCTCCGGGAGTTGGTGATGGACAGGGAAGCCTGGCGAGCTGCATGCAGTCCATGGATCACAAAGAGTCGGACACTGAGTGACTGAACTGATTCATAACTCATCTTAACTGATCCACTTGCTGCTACAAGAATAAAAAATCAAGATAAGCTAAAACAAGTGCGTGAAATAAAGCTCTATGTTTGCACATTTTAATGTGGTATATGAATTTAATCTCAACAACATCCAAAAGTTATGAGAGATTCTGTACTTTGTGGTTCATATTTTAAAATATTAAAGACAGCTTTTATATAATTCTCATAAACATATTTCAGAAACCTGTCTCTGGGGTGAGGACGATCATAATTCAACGTGGAGAAGGTCGTGTCTCCATCGTGAGAGAACCTTACATTAGTGAACACGTCTGTGCTAAGTCTCCCACGCATTTTGTGGTCCTTTGTTGATTTGCCTTAAGCCCCAGTCCCCGATGCTCCATCAAGTGTTCTCCCAAGATGGGCCCAACCTCTGAATTCCTATATCAAGAAGTATCAGCTTTGACCCCCTACACACCACAAGTCTTCCCCTCAGCGTTTAGCTCTCCTTCCGTGGCTCTTGTATTGATTCTGATAAGATCCACTACTTGTCACTGGCAGACCTTCTGATGCCAGTGTCCCATGAATATCTTCCCTTTGAGTTTTCCAGAAAAGCACCAAGCTGCAGGTGAGGGAGCATCCAGCCCATTCCTCATGGCACCTGGAGGCCCCTCAGGGACAGGATGACACTGAAGAGATTCAGAAGAGGTACTCAGAGTAGGGCCAGATATTTGTTTTAAGAACACCACTCATAGGCAGAATGTGGGTCCCTTCCCAGTGATGTCCAGCCTTCTCTGGAAATGACTGGTTCATCATACCTCTTGGTCACACGAATGTTGTCCGACAAAAGCAGTCCCTTTTCTTGTTTCTTGCCATGAATGTTCAGGATTATAGGTTGATAATAGGCCCATTCTGGACTAGGGTAAGTCTGGGTAACCCTGACTTACCTCTTTGAGTCTCCTTCTCCATCTCTATTTCTATTTATTCCTTCTTGACAACTTTATTAACAAAAAGTTTAATGTTTTCTTTCCTCATACAAAATCATAAAGAGCTTTAAGACCTGTCAGATGAAAAAAATTCTAACTTGTCAGATAAAACTTACTCCCATTACCACTGAGTAATAATGGTTAATCCCTGAAGTATAATGACAAGTGATATTTTTCCCTATCTGGAAAGGAGAAGAAAGTAGAAGAAACACATTCTTTCCCATTCTTTTTATGGGTTGAATCGCGTCCCTCCCACCCCCAAATTCGTATATTTTAACTCTCAGAACCTCAGGATCTGACCTTATTTGGAGATAGCATCTTTACAGGGGTAATAAAATTAAAATGAGTCTCATTCGGGTGGACCTTAATCCAATATGAGTAGTGTCTTTGAAAAAGGGGAAAGTTGGAGGCAAATAGGAACAAAGGCAGAACAGCATGTGAAGGTACTGTCAGAGATTGGGTGAGGTCAGGAGTCAAGGAACACCAGGGTAAGCAAGCAAGCACATGCAGGGCAGATTCTGCCTTAAAAACCGTGGAAGGAACCCATGCCAACGCCCTGACCTCAGCTTCCATCCTCCCAAACTAAGAAACAGCCAGTGTCTGTGGTTTAAACCACCCAGCTTGTGATTACTCCGGCAGTCTTGGGAAACTAATAAACCCTCCTTCAAGGACAGACTGAAAGACATCTTGCTAATACCACGTGGTCAAGCCATGCAGCCAACACTGAGTTCTCACATGTCTTGCTCCCCAAGAATTCCCGCTGTCCAGAGACCCCCAACACTTGGCAGTGCTTCTGTGTGAGTTGATTGGTTCCTCCATCTCACTTGACAGATCCTTCCTAACTGTGGTGGTGGGTAAGGATGGAAGGTACTGGGGGGAATTGAGGGTGAACGACTCACTGCCCCCTGCCTGCAGGAAGATTAATTATTCTTCTTGACTCTGAGTTCGCCTATACTGAACTCTTACAGTGTCACAGTGTTCCAGAGAAAAAGAGTGAGTTTTATTTAGAGATGTCTGTTTGCCACTTGTAGTTCAGATCTGGGAGCAAAAGGAGGGATAAAAGACAAAGCTATAGACCTGGGAATTGGTGAAATACTGAGAGTAGATGAGAGTTTATAGAAATGTTCTGTAGCCAGTAAGGAATACAGCTGAGGGCAGAATTCCATAAATCAACATTTAGAGGGCAAGAAGGATAGTAAAATACAGACATTTATTATCCTCCTAGTAAGTACTAGATACTATAAACAAAATAAGAGCTAACACAAAACTCACTAGATGTCAGGTATCATTTGAAATTCTTTTTAAACGTTATCTAAATTCTCTCAAAACTGTACTTAGGTAAGTACTATTATTATCCCCACTACTGTGACAAAGAACTGAGGCTCTGAGAGGTTGCCGAATAAGTAGAGAGCAAGTGTACAATGCTAGGTCCTCTGGCCCAGAGTCTGTCCTCTAACTGACCACAGAACACTGCCTGGGAGTAATCTCTCTAACTACAACCAGCGATAGGCGGGTGTGTATGAATTTGTTACCTACCAGGGTTCTTGGTCTTCCTCAATCAACAGAAATTGACTAGAGGCCAGACAAGAAATTCAGGCAAGGCTTTATTGGGGCCCCTGATAAAGCAGAAAGCAAAGAAAGCAAACAAGAGGTCTCCTTGCTTGCTTTGTACCCAAGGGAGGCAAGCTTTTTCCTGACATAAGGTGAGGGTAAGGATGTGTCCAGAGGTTGGGCCAGAGGGATGTTTTAGGTGGTTTAGCCACTCCTTAGGCAGCATTGTGTGCAGGGGGCATGCACAGTACTCCATTTGTGTTCCCAACTCTTCAAAAGTGACAGCTGGTTTTCTGGGTCTCCCTGTATCTTTTGTCCAGAACTTGTCCCTACTGTGCCTGCACACAGTTATTTTTAGTCTCATACAGTTTCTTTGTGTTTCGTTGCTCAAGGAGAGGTGTGTCCACGTGCAAGAGTTGCAGCGTTGCAGCATTGCTGCAAAGGGCCCTAGATCCCAGCTGGCCTCAAATTTACACAGTGATAGTGCTAGTCGCTCAGTCACTCAGACTCTTTTTGACCCATGGACTGTAGCCCACCAGGCTCGTTTTCGCATGGGATCCTGGAGAAGGCAATAGCACCCTACTCCAGTACTCTTGCCTGGAAAATCCCATGGACGGAGAAGCCTGGTAGGCTGCAGTCCAAGGGTCCCAAAGAGTCAGACACAACTGAGCGACTTCACTTTCAGTTTTCACTTTCCTGCATTGGAGAAGGAAATGGAAACCCACTCCAGTGTTCTTGCCTGGAGAATCCCAGGGATGGGGGAGCCTGGTGGGCTGCCGTCTGTGGGGTTGCACAGAGTCGGACACGACTGAAGTGACTTAGTAGCTCCAAGCAAGAATACTGGAGTGCGTTGCCATTTTCTTCTCCAGGGGATCTTCCCAAACCAGGGGTCAAACACAGGTCTCCTGCATTGCAGGCAGATTTACATAAGGGGCCTCCCAAAGCACTCAGAAACTCTCTACCAGGTTAACGCTGATGTTATTCTTATTTTGCAGAATAAATCTCAGATTAAGTAAACTTTCCACAGGTACAAAAACAATAAATAGCAGTACTTTAAGTGCTTGTGAAAACCAGTAGAATCTGAGTGAAGTCTATAGCCATGTAAATAAGATTACAGCAATGTCAGTTTCCTGGTTTTGAGTTGTGAATGGTGTTTACATGTGATGCTATCATTAGGAAAAGCTGTGTAAGAGATACTGGACACTTCTGTAAATTTTGAAAATTCTCAGGAGTTTTAAATTGTTTCAAAATTTAAAATGTTTAAATACAATTTTATTTTAAAAAATAAAATAAAACTGAAAAAAACCCCACATAGTTGGAAATCACATATAAGGCATCTTCACAAACCATATAGAAAGTGACTGTATTTTTGGTGGAACAATATTTCTTCAGAAGTATGTCCTTTCCATTTTATTTCATATTTTATGCCTCTATTGTCAGTGTTTATCATTTGGTTAGAAAAAAGAATGAATGGATTAAAATGCAAAAAAAAAAAAAAGGCAATGTTTCATTGGAACCCAGTTTTCTCTGGTTCTGAAGCATACATGCTTGTCCTTGGCACATTTTTATTAATTTATTTATTTTCTTCAATAGTATCAGGACAGATAACAGAGCAGGACAGTGTGAGACAGATTGAGACGAATTTTAAACCGACAAGAAAGCATATGTAAACACACACAATATGTGTCATTCTCTGTGCTATTAGGCAGTTTCAATGCTTTCTCAGTGACTCTCCAATGTGGGGTATTATAAATGGTTTTATACTGAGGGAGCATTCAGGCTTAGGAAAGTTAATTCACCCATTTCCCTCACGTCAGAACCAGGAATAATCCTTAGATCTGTCTTACGCATGCATGCTCAGTTGCGTCAGTTGCAAAGACTCAGTTGCAAAAAGTCATTTGCAAAGAGTCAGTTGTTCGACTCTTTGTAACCCCATGAATTATAGCATGCCAGGCTCCTCTGTCTATGGGATTCTCCAGGCAAGAATACTGAGGTGGGTTGTCATTTCCTCCTCCAGGGAATCCTCCTGACCCCAGGATTGAGCCAATGTCTCCTGTGACTCCTGTATTTGGAGGCAGATTCATTACCACTAAACCACCTGGGAAGCTCTAGGTCTCTTAGTCTGTGCCTTTTCCATTTCTGTTAGAGAAAGCTGCCTGGCAGAGCTTAAAGAGAGAACTGGCTCTGGGGCCATGGAAGCAGAGATTTCAGAGTGAGATGAGAACGGGCCAGGGGTATGAAGACGAAGTCTTTGGCTGCGAAAGGAAGACAGTTCTTGCAGGACAAGCAGTTCCAACATATGAAAGAGGCAAAAGAGAATTTTGTGGTTTGAAAGGTAAACTGGTGAAGGTAAGGGCCCTACCTGTCTGAGCCCTTTTGGACTGCTGGAACAAAATACCATACACTGGGTATATTAGAAACAACAGGAATTTACTTCTTACAGTTCTGGCATCTGGGAAGTCCAAGTTCAAGGGGTCAGTATGCTCTATTCTGGTGAGAGCTCACTTTCTGGCTCAGATGGCGCCTCCCTGCTGCATCCTCACAGGATGGAAGGGACCAGGGAGCCACCTGAGGCCTTTTTTGTAAAGCACTAATCCCATTCCTGGAAGCACCAGGACTTCCCTGGTGGCTCAAACGGTAAAGCGTCTGTCTACAATATGAGAGACCTGGGTTCTATCCCTGGGTTGGGAAGATTCCCTGGAGAAGGAAAGGGCAACCCACTCCAGTATTCTTGTCTTGAAAATCCCATGGACAGAGGAGCTTGGTGCAGGCTACTATCCATGGGGTCGAAAAGAGTCTGGCATGACTGAGCACTTCACTTCACTAATCCCATTCCAGAGGGCCCCACCCTCATGAACTAATCACCTCCCAATGACTCATCTGTTAATATAACCTTGGGAGTTGTAGGATTTCAACTCAAGAATTATTGAGGGAACATGCACTTTCCATCTATAGAAGGAACATTCAGTGTAATTACTTTTACAAGAAGTTTCTGGGGCAAAAAAAAGTACTGTTTGTAGTTGAAGAAGAAGTCATGGGAAGGTTGGCAGGTGGAGGAGAGGGTGGGTAAGGCTGCCCTCTAGGGAAGGACCGCCAGGTACTAAGAGATGGAATACCTCGGACTCTACGTGGCTTAATAGGCATGATTGCGATTTAATTCCTTCCTGACTCCCCTGCAGGGGCTATTCCACTCCCAGGAACATAGAGATACCAGAAATAAATACTTGAATTCAGACTGACTGTTTTATCAGCCCTAAATGTCACCATCCAGCTTCCAATTAATGCGGTCTCACCATAATCTGAAAGTCCGGCTCCCTGCACAGAAAGAACCCCGCCCTAAAGAGGCCTGTTCACAGTCAGTGAGGAGGCACTCTGTCTGAGGGCTGATCAGACTCAGCTTTGTGAACCCTGGCAGGAACCCGAGGAGATAGCCGCACACGATGCCGGTTGAAGTTGTAGGTTGCCTGCTGTTTCCTCGAGACAGCTGTCAAGGCTGATAAGACCTGTCATGCTTTCCCAGGCTCTGCAGCCATTTAAGAGCGAAAGAAATGCATCACCATAGGAAGCACAGTTGAGAGGCATTTCGTCTTTGGAGACGCATGTATAGATGCTTTTGTTGTGTGTCTCCTTACAGCAGCTTAAATGCTGAATCATTCCCTGGAGGAGGCCGCATCTACCCTTTCCCCTAGGAGATGCTTTGGAGCTCACCTCCTTAGGCAAGTCCTGTGTATTTGATGGGTTCGTGCCACTTTGCAGACGGAGAGATAAAAAGCCAGAGGTCAGGTGTGGGAATGGAAGGCAGTGCATTTAGGTAAGATTTAACAGCAGGGCAGTTCAAAAGGTCCAAATGGACTTGAGTCTCTAGACCTGTCATACGCACACAAAAAGATTTTCTTTCTTTTCGAATGTCAAATATCATAATAATTTTAAAAAATAGCTTGAACGACAGAGGCAATAGCTGCTTTGATCCAGGGACTGAAACAAGATAGTGTAAAATTAGATAATGTTGTGTTACCAACCAGTTCTTTTTGCTTTGGAATGAGAAAAATCTTGTTTACCAAAAGAGTTGTGCAATTCTAAGTTTTTCAAGTTTTTATTAGTC
Source organism: Bos indicus x Bos taurus (assembly GCF_003369695.1). Lineage (NCBI taxonomy): Eukaryota > Metazoa > Chordata > Mammalia > Artiodactyla > Bovidae > Bos > Bos indicus x Bos taurus. The sequence continues at coordinate 90,374,419 of NC_040085.1, read as the reverse complement.
AAGGAGGATTAGGTCCAAGAAATAAATTACTTTAATAATCCCTCCTGGAAAACATGTACTGTGAAAGAAGAGAATGTTTTGTAAATGGGATGGGCCCAAATGAAATTAAAGTTTGTGAAGTTACAAAATAGATGGGTGGGGAAATAGATATCTCTCCCCAGAGCTCTCTTGTAATGTTATGGTCTCTTTTTTTATGTTTTTGCATTTTTATTCCTACACAACTCTCTACCTTTTCTTCTGTTTCTCTTTGCCCATCTCTGAAGCATGTGAAAGCGAAAGTGTTAGTTGCTCAGTTCTGTCTGACCCTTTGCGACCCCATGCACTACATGTAGTCTGCCGGGCACCTCTGTCCATGGAATTCTCCAGGCAAGAATACTGGAGTAGTCATTCCCTTCTCCTGGGGATCTTCCCAACCCAGGGATCAAACCCAGGTCTCCTGCACTACAGGTAGATTCTTAACCCCTGAGCCACCAGGGAAGCCCTCTGAAGCATAAGTATATTCTTTATTCCCAGTGTATCTTGCAGTTCCCTAATTTTCTCTTTAGCTCTGAACAATGTCAGCTCAGCAGAAGTCATTTTCCTATCAGTTTTGTAATTTTGCAGTGTGAACACATGTTCAGTGGGTTTTAACTTGGAGATCCTGTGAGACGTGCCCTGGCTTATTTCTCCAGGGAGATTTTGCCATTGCTTCTTCTGGGATACGTTTAGGTTTACTTATCATCTTGAGATTATCAATATTCAGAAGCGTGTTTTTTTTCTCTCACCCAGATCAGGCTGAGGAAGAAATATTATTTACCCTCAATGTCTCATTTTGTACACAGAATGTTTTCTAGACTACTCTTTTATTGACAATGTAGTGCTTTAAGGGCCCTGGCTATTTGCGTATGTTTGGAGGGAGACTAGAGCATACTTGCTCCAATTCTAAATTTTGTTTAGATGCAAAGCATCTATATTCTATTCTCCATGTGAACCTTGAAAACAAAGACCCATTTTACTGAAATTGGTAAATGCCTCCAAAAATCCATAATCTTAGCCCTGCTCACTATACTTATTATTATTATTATTATTGGTCTTCATTTTTGCCAACCTGAATTTTTTTTTTTTTTGAGATTGTATGGGTGATTACAAAAAAGTATTTATTTTCTGTGAACCTAAAACTGCTTTAAAAATGAAGTCTATTTTAAAAAAAAGATATTTACTAAGATTTATCCAGAATATTCGGGTTGTATGTGTATCTATATGTATATGTGTAATAAAATTTTTTGTGGGGTGCTACAAAACTAGATGCTAGGACACAATTAGTTGGAGATGTCACTAGAAATAGAAGCCTTCAAATACTTTGAAGAAAAAACAAAAATGCTAAAAAAAAAAAAAAGACACTTTATTTAAAAAAAAATGAAATAAGAAGTCTATTAATCTGCCTTCAATGAGAACTAGCAAATGCTAGAGTGAGTTCTGAACCAAAAAAAATTATGGGTATTATAATTATTAGGTGATTTGTTTCTTTCAGAACTGCATGAATAATTAGTGGCACTTTTTGAAATGATCAAAAAATTTACCTAAATTCATTAATTTTTAGCATTTATACATTTCTCTCACTCAACTAATTTGGAAGTTTTAATGTTTATAGTAAGAACATGTTCTGGTTTTCATCATATACAGTTTTGTGTAAAGCATTCCATTGTAAGGTCAGGAAAGCAATTCCTCCTCCAGTAAAAAGATTCTATGGGAAAAAAATCTGAAGGTATTTTAGATTATGTATATATATCTTTCCTTCTTATTTCTTTTGTAAATGATTTGCCTCCAGATCTAGAGGTGGTTGATTTTTGCAGAGATCATTTGATCCTAATAATGGCAAACAAGGGTTTCAGTGTAGACATTACCAACATTTCATACTACATTCATTTATTTTTTCAGGCAAAATTTTTTTAAATACTTGCCATGGATCAGAAACTTCAAAAACACAGAAAGAACAGTGGAGGGATTTCACTCATGGGAGTGAATTAACTCCGAATTCTCAATGATACTTTTTGTTTGTTCATTTGTTTGTTTTATAAGCAACAATAATTTACTGTATAACACGGGAAACAATATTCAATATCAAAATGGTGTGTTTTATATAAAAAAGGGGGAGCATTTGTAGATGATTGGGTATTGTGATTGTGCTGTGCCTGGTACCCTATGAAACGGTAATCAAAATATGGTTTTCTTTCTGTGAAGAAGTCATTTTCTATGTATTAGTCAAGTTGAGCTAGACATTTAAAGTCATTTGGAAAGCCACCCAGTCACCATAGATTTTGTTTGATCCTTAATATAACCTACTGAGTTATAATATATAACAATCATGTATAATATAACCCAAATGAGTTTCAGGCCTCATGTATTCACCCTTGATTAGCACAAACCCCCTACTCATCTATTACTTCATAGCATTATTAATAGGAGTCCTTGGGGTAAAGCAATAAAGAATTCTACCTGCAATGCAGGAGACACAGGTTTAACCTCTGGGTCAGAAAGATCCCCTGGAGAAATGGCAATCCACTGCAGAATTCTTGCCTGAAAAATTCTATGGATAGGGGAGATTGGTGGGCTACAATCTATGGAGCTGCAAGAGTCAGACACAACTTAGTGGCTAAACCACCACAAGCCGTATTTACTCCAGTGCCCGAGTGTAGGTAGGCCCAGGAGCACACCTGTCTGGGTTTAAATTCTGCCTCCTCCAGTGCAGCGAGTTACTCAATCTTCCTGTGGTTTATTTTTAAACGGATAAAAATATTCTTTAACACATTGGATCCTAGTGGGGCTAGAAGCGTTAATAGGTTCCAGTGTCTGGAATGCTGTAAACGTGAAGCAAATGTTAACTGTTATAACACACCCTCTTCCATTTTATTTTCATGGTTGTCTAGCCCATTTGGCACTTGCATTTGGGATCCCTATCTTTAGAACTTTTAAAAAGACATGAAACATGGGAAAGGAGGAGATGGTTAAATTACAGCAATGACAATAAAAGCTATAAATAAAATATTATGAGCACACAGAAGAAAGACGTTCATGTCCTGCTTGAGAAATCGTGTCCTATTTGATACAAGACACAGCAGGAGAACACATCATGAACAGCGGGGGAGAATACTCTAGAACAACATTTAAAATAAGAAGAGTACCACCTGGGATGCCAATATAATTCTTTATTTTCTTCTTTCAAAAAACAGCTCTTCGATATCTTTTAGACACTGGATTTTGAAGATACAAAGTTGAATTAGAAAGAAATCTTCCATCTAGGAGTTAATGCAAGGGCTGGGGGAGAGATGGGTATTTAACAAGGAATCACAAGTAATATGGGTTTCCCAGGTGGCGTAGCTGGTAAAGAATCCATCTATCAAGGCAGGAGAGGAGACACAAGAGATGCCGGTTCAATCCCTGGGTTGGGAATGTCCTCTAGAGAAGGAAGTGGAAACCCACTCCAGTATTCTTGCCTGGGAAATCCCACAGAGAAGTCTGGAAGGTTACAGTCTCAGGTCAGTCAGTCAGCTCAGTCAGTCAGTTCAGTCACTCAGTCATGACTGATTCTTTGTGACCCAACCCCATGGACTGCAGCATGCCAGGCCTCCCTGTCCATCACCAACTCCCAGAGTTGACACAAACTCATGTCCATTGAGTCAGTGATGCTATCCAACCATCTCGTTCTCTGCCATCCCCTTCTGCTACCACCTTCAATCTTTCCCAGCATCAGGGTCTTTTCCAATGAGTCAGTTCTTCCCATCAGGTGGCCAAATTATTGGAGTTTTGGCTTCAGCATCAGTCCTTCCAATGAACATTCAGGACTGATTTCCTTCAGAATGGACTGGTTGGATCTCCTTGTAGTCCAAGGGACTCTCAAGAGTCTTCTCCAACACCACAGTTCCAAAGCATCAATTCTTCGGTGCTCAGCTTTCTTTATGGTCCAACTCTCACATCCATACATGACCACTGGAAAAACCATAGCTTTGACTAGATGGACTTTTGTTGGCAAAGTAACATCTTTGCTTTTTAATATGCTGTTTAGGTTGGTCATAACTTTTCTTCCAAGGAGCAAGCATCTTTTAATTTCATAGCTGCAGTCACAATCTGCAGTGATTTAAGAGCCCCCAGAAATAAAGCCTGTCACTGTTTGCACTGTCTCCCCGTCTATCTGCCATGAATTGATGGGACCAGATGATGGAAACCCTAGTAAGACAGTAAGTGCTGAAGTGGCCATGAGGAGATACCTCACGTCCAAGGGCAAAGGAGAAGCTCCAGCAAGATGGTAGGAAGGGCAAATTCACATTTAGAATCAAACCCCATTCCTGCCAGAGATGCTAAGAGAGCTCAAACAAACCTTGTGTGCACCAGGTCCCAAGGACCCCACAGAGACTGAGAGAGAACTGTGTTTGAGTGTCTCCTGTGGAGGTACGGGTCAGCAGTGGACTGCCACAGGGGCAGGTGCTCTGGGTACAGCAGACCTGGGTATGGCATAAGCCCTCCTGGAGGCGGTTGCCAATAACCCCACCATAGAGCTGCCAGAACTTACACAGGACTGGGAAATAGACTCTTGGAGGGCACAGACAGAACCTTGTGTGCACCAGGAACAGAGAAAGGAGCAGTGACCCCACAAGAGACTGACCCAAACTTGCCTGTGAGTGTCCAGGAGTCTCCAGTGGAGGTGTGGGTTGGCAGCGGCCTGCTGCAGGGTCAGGGCCACTGAGTGTAGCAGTACCTCCATGGCATCTTTTGAAGGAGGGCACCATTATCTTCATTGCCTTCACCATAGTTTGACCCCAGGTAAAGAGCAAGGAGGGAACACAGGCCCACCCATTAATAGAAAATTGGATTAAAGATTTACTGAGCATGGTCCCACCCATCAGAACAAGACCCTGGTCCCTCCTCAGTCAGTCTGTCCCATCGGGAAGCTTCCATAAGCTTCTTATCCTTCTCCATCAGAGGGCAGACAGGCTGAAAAGGAAAATCACAGAAAACTAACCAAACTAATCACATGGCCCTAGCTTTGTCTAACTCAATGAAACTATGAGCCATGCTGTGTAGGGCTACCCAAGATAGATGGGTCATGATGGAGAGTTCTGACAAACTGGTCCACTGGAGAAGGGAATGGCAAACCACTTCAGTATTCTTGCCTTGAGAACTCCATGAACAGTATGAAAAAGCAAAAAGATAGGACACTGAAAGATAAATTCCCCAGGTCGGTAGGTGCCCAATATGCTACTGGAGATCAGTAGAGAAATAACTCCAGAAAAAAAGAAGAGACAGAGCCAAAGCAAAAACAACACCCAGTTGTAGATGTGACTGGTGATGGAAGCAAGGTTTGATGCTGTAAAGAGCAATATTGTATAGAAACCAGGATTGTTAGGTCCATGAATCAAGGCAAATTGGAAGTGGTCAAACAAGAGATGGCAAGAGTGAATGTCGACATTCTAGGAATCAGCGAACTGAAATGGACTGGAATGGGTGAATTTAACTCAGATGACCATTATATCTACTACTATGGGCAGGAATCCCTTAGAAGCAATGGAGTAGCCATCATAGTCAACAAAAGAGTCCAAAATGCAGTACTTGGATGCAATCTCAAAAACGAGAGAATGATCTCTGTTTGTTTCTGAGGCAAACCATTCAATATCACAGTAATCCAAGCTTATGCCCCAACTAGTAAGGCTGAAGAAGCTGAAGTTGAATGATTTTATGAAGACTTACAAGATCTGCTAGAAGTAACACCCCCAAAAAATGTCCTTTTCATTATAGGTGACTGCAATGCAAAAGTAGGAAGTCAAGAAACACCTGAAGTAACAGGCAAATTTGGTCCTGGAGTACAGAATAAAGCAGGGCAAAGGCTAATAGAGATTTGCCAAGAGAACGTGCTGGTTATAGCAAACACCCTCTTCCAACAACACAAGAGAAGACTCTACACATGGACATCACCAGATGGTCAACACCAAAATCAAATTGAATATATTCTTTGCAGCCAAAGATAGAGAAGCTCTATACAATCAGCAAATCAAGACCAGGAGCTGACTGTGGCTTAGATCATGAACTCCTTATTGCCAAATTCAGACTTAAATTGAAGAAAGTAGGGAAAACCACTAGACTATTTAGGTATGACCTAAATCAAATCCTTTATGATTATACAGTGGAAGTGAAACATAGACTTAAGGGACTAGATGTGATAGACAGAGTGCCAGATGAACTATGAATGGAGGTTTGTGACATTGTACAGGAGACAAGATCAAGACCATCCCCAAGGAAAAAAAAAATTGCTAAAAATCAAAATGGCTGCCTGAGGAGGCCTTACAAATAGCTGTGAAAAGAAGAGAAGCAAAAAGCAAAGGAGAAAAGGAAAGATATACCCATTTGAATGCAGAGTTCCAAAGAATAGCACAGAGAGATAAGAAAGCCTTCCTCAGTGGTCTGTACAAAGAAACAGAGGAAAGCAATAGAATGCGAAAGACTAGAGATCTCTTTAAGAAAATTAGAGATGCCAAGGGAATATTTCATGCAAAGATGGGCACAATAAAGGACAGAAATGGTATGGACCTAACAGAAGCAGAAGATAAGAAGAGGTGGCAAGAATACACAGAAGAACTGAACAGAAAAGATCTTCAAGACCCAGAAAATCACGATGGTGTGATCACTCACCTAGAGCCAGACATCCTGGAATGTGAAGCCAAGTGGGCCTTAGAAAGCATCACTAAAAACAAAGCTAGTGGAGGTGATGGCATTCCAGTTGAACTATTTCAAATACTGAAAGATGATGCTCTGAAAGTGCTGCATTCAATATGCCAGAAAATTTGGAAAACTCAGCAGTGGCTACAGGACTGGAAAAGGTCAGTTTTCATTCCAATCCCAAATAAAGACAATGCCAAAGAATGCTCAAACTACCACACAATTGCACTCATCTCACACACTAGTAAATAATCCTCAAAAATCTCCAAGCCAGGCTTCAACCATGTGTGAACAGGGAACTTCCAGATGTTCAAGCTGGTTTTAGAAAAGGCAGAGGAACCAGAAATCAAATTGCCAACATCCTCTGGATCATAGAAAAAGCAAGAGAGTTCCAGAAAAACATCAATTTCTGCTTTATTGACTATGCCAAAGCCTTTGACTGTGTGGATCATAGTACACTGTGGAAAATTCTGAAAGAGATGGGAATACCAGACCACCTGACCTGCCTCTTGAGAAATCTGAATGCAGGTCAGGAAGCAACAGTTAGAACTGGACATGGAACAACAGACTGGTTACAAATAGGAGAAGGATTACCTAAAGGCTGCATATTGTCACCCTGCTTATTTAACTTATATGCAGAGTACATCATGAGACATGCTTGGCTGGATGAAACAAAAGCTGGAATCAAGATTGCCAGGAGAAATATCAATAACCTCAGATATGTAGATGACACCATGCTTATCTTTATGGCAGAAAGTGAAGAAGAACTAAAGATCCTCTTGATGAAAGTGAAAGAGATTCAACCAGTCCATCATAAGGAAATCAATCCTTAATATTCACTGGAAGGACTAATATTGAAGTTGAAACTCCAATACTTTGGCCACCTGATGCAAATGACTGCCTCATTTGAAAAGACCCTGATAATGGGAAAGACTGAAGGCTGGAAGAGAAGGGGATGACAGAGGATGGGATGGTTGGATGGCATCACCAACTCGATGGACATGAGTTTGTGTAAACTCTGGGAGTTGGTGATGGACAGGGAGGCCTGGCCTGCTGCAGTCCATTGGGTCGCAAAGAGCCAGACATGACTGATAAACTGAACTGACCTGATGGAACCAGATGCTATGGTCATAGTTTTCTGGTTGTTGAGTTTTAAGCCAAATTTCACTCTCCTCTTTCACTTTCATCAAGGGAATCTTTAGTTCTTCTTTGCTTTCTGCCATAAGGATGGTGTCATCTGCATATCTGAGGTTATTGATATTTCTCCTGGCAATCTTAATTCTAGTTTGTGCTTCATCCAGTCCAGCGTTTCTTATGATGGACTCTGTGTATAAGTTAAATAAGCAGGGCGACAATATATCGCCTTAATATACTCCTTTCCCTATTTGGATACTCCCTATCAGGAGTATCGCATCCTGAGCTGCATACAGATTTCTCAAGATGGAGACCAGGTGTTCTGGCATTCCCATCTCTTTCAGAATTTTCCATAGTTTATTGTGATCCACACAGTCAAAGGCTTTAGCATAGTCAATAAAGCAGAAGTAGATGTTTTCCTGGAACTCTCTTGCTTTTTCAATGATCCAACAGATGTTGGCAATTTGATCTCTGGTTCCTCTCCCTTTCCTAAATCCAGCTTGAACATCTGGAAGTTCATGGCTCAGATACTGTTGAAGCCTGGCTTGGAGAATTTTGAGCATTATTTTTCTAGTGTGTGAGATGAATGCAACTGTGTGGTAGTTTGAGCACTCTTTGTGCTGCCTTTTTTTGGGATTGGAATGAAGACTACCTTTTCCAGTCCTCTGGTCACTTCTGAGTTTTCCAAATTTGCTGGCTTATTGAATGCAGCACTTTCAGAGCATCATCTTTCAGGATTTGAAATAGCTCAGCTGGAATTCCATCACCTCCACTAGTTTTGTTTGTACTAATGCTTGCTGAGGCCCACTTGACTTCACATTCCAGGATGTCTGGCTCTAGGTGAGTGTTCAGATCATCATGATTATCTGGGTCCTGAAGATCTTTTTTGTACAGTTCTTCTGTGTTTCTTGTCACTTCTTCCTAATATTTTCTTCTATCAGGTCCATACCATTTCTGTTCTTTATTGTGCCTATCTTTGCATGAAATGTTCCCTTGGTATCTCTAATTTTTGAAGAGATCTCTAGTCTTTCCCTTTCTATTGTTTTCCTCTATTTCTTTGCATTGATCACTGAGGAAGGCTTTCTTATCTCTCTTATCTCTCATCTATGGAGTCAGAAAAGAGTCAGACATGACTGAGCACCTGCTCACAGACACAATCAATAGGATAACAAAGAACAGGAGAGAGTCCTCAAGCAGCGTGAGAAGACTGGTATTAGAAGGTTCACGAATGGAAGCCACAAGTGGTCTAGAATGCTGGAGACAGTAAGAATTACATACATGAGAAACACTGAGAATGGTTGAGTGAGGATAGTCCAAGAGAAAATGACATATGAAAAAGTTTCAGGGCTGTGAAAACTATGGTAAGTTTTGGAATAGTAGTAGACTTGTGAGTTAAGTGTATGAAAAATAATTTCTTAAAGTTGTAAAGCAAAATTTATACATTATTAGTCATTTTACGTATTTTTTTAAGACTTCATAACAGCTTAATGTAGTAATGAATAGTTTGTCTCACTATGCAGTTGAAGACCTGAGGTTCAGATACTAGAACAGAATGGCTTACATAATTAATAAATAGTAGAAAGATTATTTTTTGCTGTGAAAAATACAAAAGCAGATAAGAAATTAAGAGGTTTATTTGGCTCAGGTTAAATGTCATGGTAAGAAAGTTGGATGCAAATGTGAAAGAAGTTCGTCTTGGAATCAAGCTCAGTGTAGGAGGGGGTCGTTTGTTTAACATATAAAAGATGATCTGAACAGCCAGTTAGTTTTCCTGCCTCTAGTATTTTCCAGACCTGCCTTCTTAATCTTCTCCAAAAATCTGTGAATCTTGGTAGAATACTCTGTCTGTCTAAACCTGAATGTTTAAGTGAAGGAAATGGCATTCACACTAAATGTATATTGTCTGATAAATTCCTTCCAATTCAAACACATGAAAGTCTATGCAGCATTTAGAAAGCTGACCTAAATTCCTTTCCAGCATCTTTCCTCCACATATCTAGATACAATATTTTAATTTCCCTTAAATTAAAGCCTGCTTAAAAATAAAATAAAATAAAATGTTTGCATCATCTAAAAATTACCCACTCTAAAATTGAGGATAGTTTCCAAAGCAGATTAAATATGCTTCTTCAAAATTCAGGTACACAATATCAAAAACGTTTTTTAAACATTTGAAAAAATAGCTGGCTTCAGTTAGGCATTTTTCCCCTGGTAGCTGGTAAAGCAGGACTCTGTCTTAATTCTTTTTCTCACATATTTTATGAACTTACAGGAAATCTCTGTTAACTAAAATGAGTTTGACAAATGGATTTAGCAGATGAACAGATGCATTTAAACTATAACAGATGGATCTTGATTTTCTTAGGTGAGATGATCTATATCCATTTTATCAAGTTACAAGGATGTTGGAATATGAGGCTCAAATGGTACACAAAGATTTAGAAAATATTGATGGTATCATGCCATAGATTAAATGGACCTTAACATTTTATTAATGTTGAAATATATATTTGGGGTATTGAAAATGTTTCTTTTGGTTGGTAAGAATCATAGTAAATGTAAAAAGATAAGGAAGTTTCCAAAGTATTTGATTTTTCCAAGTATCTAATAAATTATAAGCAGATTAGATTGGTTTCTGTAGCTTCTTTAAAGATATGTGACCTATATGATGGTTAAGAGGGAATTATTTAGAATCATAAGTAAGGAGTAAGGAGCTTTACTCATAAGAAAATTCAGGTCAAAATGGGTACGTGAAAAAAAAGTGATGTCAGAACTTGAACTGTAACCCAAGTTCCATAGGTTCTTTTAGAGTGTTGGCCCCTTTCTTCTAGCCATAGGATTGGTTCTAGTTAAAATATGTTAGTTGCCCACCAAGCTCCCCTCTCATGAAATTCTCTAGGCAAGAATACTGGAGTGGGTAGCCATTCCTTTCTGCAGGGGATCATCCCAACCCAGAGATCAAACCGGCGTCTCCTGCACTGCAGGCAAATTCTTTACTGTCTAAGCCACCAGGGAAGCCCTGACCTAGTTAAAAGGACTATCATTGGGTCAGTAATTAGCCTGAACAGTATTATCCTTGGGGTTCAGTGGTCAAGAATCCTCCTGCCAATGCAAGGGACTCAGATTCAATCCTGTTGGAAAGATCCCCTAAAGTAGAAAATATAAACCCACTCCTGTATTCTTCCCTGCAGAACCCCATGGAGCCTGGTGTGCTGCAGTCCATGGGGCCGTAAAAGAGTTGAACACAACATAGGGACTGAACAACAATTGCTTATGATATCTGTAATACTACTGACAGAATGACAGCGTCCCATACCCCTCCTTGGTCTAGCACTTGCTTATCAAAAGATGAGTTTAATATGTTGCTTGCTCATTAAATATTGGATACCTTGCTTCCATTTTTTTCAATCATTTAAAAAGTTTTAAAAATATACCCATTTGAATGCAGAGTTCCAAAGAATAGCAAAGAGAGATAAGAAAGTCTTCCTCAGTGATCAATGCAAAGAAATAGAGGAAAATAATAGAATGGGAAAGACTAGAGATCTCTTCAAGAAAATTAGAGATACCAAGGGAATATTTCATGTGAAGATGAGCACAATTAAGGGCAGAAACGATATGGGAGTAAGAGAAGCAGAAGGTATTAAGTAGTGGTTGCAAGAATACACAGAAGAACTAAATGAAAAAGATCATAATGACTCAGATAACCATGGTGGTGTGATTACCACCTAGAGCCAGAGATCCTGGAGTGAAAAGTCAAGTGGGCCTCAGAAAGCATCACTACAAACAAAGCTAGTGGAGGTGTGGAATTCCAGCTGAGCTATTTCAAATCCTAAAAGCTGATGCTGTGAAAGTGCTGCACTCAATACGCCAGCAAATTTGGAAAACCCAGCAGTTGCCACAGCTGAGCAGTTGCTCAGCACTGGTAAAGGTTAGTTTTCATTCCAACTCCAAAGAAAGGCAATGCCAAAGAATGCTGAAACTACCACACAGTTGTACTCATCTCATACAGTGGCAAAGTAATCCTCAAAATTCTCCAAGCTAGGCTTCAACAGTATGTGAACTGAGAAGTCCCCAGGTATTCAAGCTTGATTTAGAAATGGCAGAGGAGCCAGAGATCAAATTGCCAACATCAGTTGGATCATTGAAAAAGCAAGAGAGTTTCAGAACATCTACTTCTCCTTTACTGACTATGCCAAAGTCTTTGACTGTGTGGATCACAATAAACTGTGGAACATTCTAACAGAGACTGGAATATCAAACTACCTTAACTGCCTCCTGAGAAACCTGTATGCAGGTCAAGAATTGACAGCTAGAAACGGAACAACGGATTGGTCCCAAATTTGGGAAGGAGTATGTCAAGGCTATATATTGTCACCCTGCTAAATAAGCAGAATAAACTTATATGCAGAACACATCATGTGAAATGCAGGGTTGGATGAAGCACAAGCTGGAATCAAGATTACCAGGAGAAATACCAGTAACCTCAGATATGCAGATGACACCACCCTCATGGAAAAATCCAAGAGGAACTGAAGAGCCTCTTGATGGAGGTGAAAGAGAAGAGTAAAAAAGCTGGCTTAAAACTCAAAATTAAAAAAAACAAAGATCATGGCATCCAGTACCATCACTTCATGGCAAATAGATGGGGGAACAATGGAAGCAGTGACAGACTTTCTTTTCTTGGGCTTCAAAATCACTGTAGATGGTGACTGCAGACAAGAAATTAAGATACTTGCACCTTGGGAGAGAAGCTATGACAAACCTAGACAGCACATTAAAAAGCAGAGACATTACTTTGGAGACAAAGGTCCATCTAGTCAAGGCTATGGTTTTTCCAGTAGTCACGTATGGATGTGAGAGCTGGACCATAAAGAAAGCTGAGCGCTGAAGAATTGATGCTTTTGATCTTTAGTGTTGTCCCTTAGACTGCAAGGAGATCTAACCAGTCAATCCTAAAGGAAATCAATCCTGAATATTCATGGAAGTACTGATGCTGAAGCTGAAGCTCTGATATTTTGGCCACATGATGCAAAGAGTTGACTCATTTGAAAATACCCTGATGCTGGGAAAGATTAAAGGCAGGAGGAGAAGGGGATAACACAGGACGAGATGGTTGGATCTCATCACTGACTTGATGGACGTGAGTTTGAGCAAGCACTGGGAGATGGTGAAGGTTAGGGAAATCTGGCGTGCAGTCCATGGAGTTGCAAAGAGTCAGACATGACTGAATGTCTGGACAACAATAGCAAGAATTCTATCCGTAGATTATAATGTCACTCCCTAAAATGTGTTGGTAATTAAAATACTTGAAACTCAATTCCAAAAGTATAGGAAATATGTGGGACTTGAAGATTTACCACAATGCTCTTTTTAAATCATTTTTCCTGAATATAACATATTTAAAGTATCTGAGGATTATGGATAATGTATTTTTCATCAGCACCATTAATAAAATATTTAAAATTCATTAGATTCATACATGTCAGTGCTTATATTACATAACTTGGTAATCCATATCAACACTTCAGTTTAGAAAATTTGTTTGCTGTTTCTGCATGAGTTAAGGTTTTGCTAGACAGGATATAAGCAAGTTACAAATCTTAGTTGATCCACAAATAGCAGCATTTGATTATCTATTATGATCTGAAAAGCAACTCCATAATTTTGCTACATAAGAAAACAATCATTGAATTGTTCAGTACTTTTGGGGCCAAAAGTTCCAGGATGTCTCAGATGGTAAGACTCATCTATACTTGAAGCTAGAAGATTTAGAATATTCTATTCACATTTTGTGACCCCGTTTTTGGCTACCATTGTGGTAATCCATTGACCTAACTCATGCTTCTTTACTTGGTGGAGATTCCCTGATAGCTAAGATGGTAAAACAACCTGCTTCAATGCAGGAGACCTGGGCTTCACCCCTGGATGGAGAAGCTCCCCTCGAGAATGAAATGACCATTCACTCCAGTATTCTTGCCTGGAGAATTCCATGAACAGAAGAGCCTGGCCGGGTACAGTCCATGGGGTTGCAAAAGACTCAGTCATGTCTGACTCAGTATCATAGAGCCAGCTGAAATTCATGTAAAGAACCCGATTCTACCACATGATGCTGGAAATGGTAAGGCCACAGTACAAAAAGGCATGATTGGATGGTAGAAGTAAGGAAAGATCTCAATTGACTAATCTGTGTTTCTACCATTAAAAAAAATAAACTAGAAAAATGAAGAACACAAGGAACCCAATGTAAGAGGAAGGAAGAAAATGGTAACAATCATGAAGAAAATAATGAAATTGAGTTTAACAAAGTTCCAGGACATAAGATCTATTGAAATACATGCAAAAATCAATCATATTTGCGTGTGTGCATGCTAGGTCACTTCAGTCATGTCCTATTCTTTGCAACCCAATGGACGGTAGCATGTCACATGATGTACTCTGCATAGAAGTTAAATAAACAGGGTAACAATATACAACCTTGTACTCTTTTCTCAGTTTTGAACCAGTTCATTATTCCATGTTCAGCTCTAACTGTTGCTTCTTGTCCTGCATACAGGTTTTTCAGGAGACAGATAAGGTGGTCTGGTGTTCCCATCTCTTTCAGAATTTTCCATAGGCTGTTGTGATACACACAGTCAAAATCTTTAGTGCAGTCAATAAAGCAGAAGTAGATGTTTTTCTTTTTTCTGGAATTCTCTTGCTTTCTCTACAATCCAACAAATGTTGGCAATTTGACTTCTGGTTTCTCTACCTTTTCTAAATCCAGCTTAAACAGCTAGAAGTTCTCAGTTCATGTACTGCTAAACCATAGCTTGAAGGATATTGAGCATAACCTTGTTACATGTGAAATATGCACAACTATACAATAGCTTGAACATCTTTGGAATTGTTCTTATTTGGGACCGGAATGAAAACATGTTTTCCAGTTCTGTGGCTACTGTTGTTTTCCAAATTTGCTGACATATTGAGTGCAGCATTTTCACAGCATCATCTTTTAAGATTCTCAATAGCTCAGCTGGAATTCCATTACCTCCGCTAACTTTGTTCATGGTAATGCTTCCTAAGGCCCACTTGACTTCACATTCCAGGATGTCTGGCTCTAGGTTAGTGACCACACCATCCTGGTTTTCCAATTATAGGAAAGTCCAAATGGGCTTTTCATTTTCCTATTATTTTGAGAAAATTCCATTCTACAGTTAAGGTAATAATGCTATCTGATGAATAATAATTTCAACATCCTAAATTTCATTCTAATAGTGTGCCAAGATTTGTCCAAAGGCAAAAAGCAATTATTTGACAAAAAGATGTCTTACCATTACTGTTTAATTTAAGATTAAGACATTTGATTTTACAAGACAGAGATTTCACTAACCTGTTGAGTAGAAGCTGCATTCTATCAATGAGCACTGCAGCATTTGACAATACTTAGGTACAAGAGAGAAAATGTAATGTAATCTTACTTGTGTGGAAGAAGGGGCAGATTTCAGAATTTGTAGTGATCAGTGAACAGTCCTCCACATGATAGCTATGGACATAGATCATGGAGAAGTTTGGGTCTAGGGTCATTCTGTATCTTCTGCCTTAAAAAGTAAGAAAGGAATAGTACTTGTGATTGGGCAGTAGCCTAGTTTTGCCTAGAAATATTTCTAATTTTCACACATAATGTGCACCCTGGCAACTCTGAATGCCAACACTTGTCTGAGTTATTGCTACTACATTCTAGAGCTGCATATCACATAAAGAAGCCCACTGGAAATTCTCCATTCTATTTAAACAAGACAATAAACCTAGAAATTAAAATTAGCAAATTTTAATGTATCATTGCATTAGAGCATTTTTAAAAAGGCTCTTAACTTGCAAATAAGAAGAAAAAATTTGATATTTCCAAGAAAGAGAAACTATTAAATGGAATTTTACATACATTAAATGGAAAAGAGAAAATTAACAAACTCTATTTGTTAACTATACATTACTTCCTAACATTTGCCTGACTTCTAAAACAAGAGAAATATTATAGTTATAAGACCTACAGTCAAGCTCATATTTCCATTTTGGGCCCTAGTAACCTCATACCTGCATTTCCCAGGTTTGAATAAAATTACATAAATGAGCCATTTAATAATTCTTTTTTTTTATAAACAAATATGGAGTATTTACATAATTTGAAACTAAAATAAACTTAACCAAAATGCGATTGGTTGAAAGCTATGGTGATTGTATGAAGTTTTAATTTATACTATTCATATGTAATAGCTTAGTTTCTCTATAAGTTGTACTTACAAATCAAGGAGCCAGGAAGTATTTGAAAACCCCAAACAAAGGTTCTTAATTGAACATTTAAGGCAAGAGTTCAAGAAAAGAAATTGTATAATCTCATTTAAATGTTTGAAAACTTGCATTAAAAATAAAATTCAGATTTAAAGATCAAATTCCACCTAGGTTTTGGCTTCCCCAGTGTCTCAGCAGTAAATAGTACACCTGCAATATAGAAGATCTGGGTTCGATGCCTGGTGTCCCTTCCCTGGGGAAGGAAATGTCACCCCTCTCCAGTATTCTTGCCTGGGAAATTCCATGGACAGAGGAGTCTGGCAGGCTGGAGTATATGGGGTTGCAAAAGACTCAGACACAATTTAGCAAGTGAACAACAACAACTACAACAAATAAATTGGTATCTCTGAATTTTAACTTTGTTTCAAAGACTGTTTTCTTCCTAATTTATAATGCTACAATGAGATATACATAAAGCAAAAGTAGATAGACGCTTATGTGAAAAACAGAAGAGCCACCACACTGTTAATGCCCACATTTTCAATACATACTTCATGGCACTGAATTTCGGTTGCATCCAGTAAGTGTGTTTCTCCTGCCAGACCTATCCCGTTTCACATATGTCTCCAGATATTGTTATCAAGATTATCCTAGAAGATAAGCGAAGTGGTCACAGATTTAATATAATTTTAGATCTGATACTGAAAGTCAGTATATCTCAAAATAAATCTTCCATCCACCTTACAGAGTCTCTGAAATTGATTATTTCGTTCTATACTTACAGTAGACATGTTTCAAAAAACACTGTTAAAATAAAATTAATGCTAAAGGCTATTTTAGATAGTAATACTACTACATCTTTTTAGGTTGATGTCTACAATTTCCAGAATTAGGATTGGAAAAATGGTTGGAAAGATTTTAAAAATTATATTTGGGCATAAAAGGACATAAAGAAAAACTGTTAGAAATATATGGTGCATTTGAAAAAATCTGACATTCAATTGAGAACTTTATACAATTTTCTTAACCCTTAGAGATCAAACAGATGAGGATAATTATAGAACTGATTATCACATTGGGTTTAGTCGCTAAGTCATGTCCAACTCTTGCAATCCAATGAACAATAGCCCGCCAGGCTCCTCTGTCCATGGGATTTTCCAGGCAAGAATACTGGAGTGGTTTACCATTTCCTTCTCCAGGGTATCTTCCCGACCCAGGGATCAAACCTGGGTCTCCTGTGCTGCAGACAGATTCTTTACCAATGAGCTACCAGGGAAGTTGAATATCATATTAGTATATTTGATTTAATGAATGCATGAAGCTTTGTACCTTACAAATGGAGCATAATAGCACTGTATTAGTCAGCTAATGTTAGGTTGATGCATAACAACCAGTCCACAAACTCAGTGCCATATAAAAATAAACGTGTACTTCTTAAGTGTCTTCAGGTCACTTGGAACTGTTCTGCTAATCTCAGCTGTCCTCATTTCATGCATGTGTGGCTTTGTTGTGGGTCAGCCATTTAGGGTGAGCTTGTAAACTTGAGACTGGTCTGTTCTACACATCTCTCGGCCTCTTTGGACCCCTGGGCAAATCAGTATGCTTTATCATAGCAAGAGTAGCAACACAAGAAGCAAGTGGAAACACATAAATTCTCCTTAAGGCTCAGTGCTGCCACCAGCTCTCTATTTCCACCTGCGTTCCATTGACCAAATAAGGTCAAGCCTAAATTCAAGAGGAAGGGCCAAAGCAAGTCACTGGACCAAACTCAAAATCAATAGAGTATGTAAGCAAATTCCGTCAAATGTGTTAGAGATAGGAAAATAAATAAGTATTTTATAACATTATACAGGAACCTATCTAAGCATCCAGAAAGCATTCACCAAAATTAATCATGAATTTTGCGACAATGTGAACCTAATCAAGGGTTCCCAGGTGGCTCAGAGGTAAAGAATATGCCTGCCAATGGAGGAGCCTTGGGTTTGATCTCTGGGTTGGAAAGATCTCTGGAGAAGGAAATGGCAACCCACTCCAAAATTCTTGCCCTGGAAATTCCATGGACAGAGGAGCCTTACAGGCTTTAGACCATGGGGTCACAAAGAGTCGGACGGGACTTAGCAATTGAGCAGACACACACATACAACTAAACAAATACATCAAAGAAGAAACTTTGTAGGTCACCTTTTATGGCTCCAAAGCAATACGACTGGATGTGATTCACATAAATACATGCCAGAAAAAGTACTCCGACAGGACTCGGTAACTGACATACAGTGGTAAGAGAGGTGAAGAGGAAAAGCTCAGAGGATCACTGTATTCCCAGCAAGTTGTTGGGTGCTAAAAGCATGTGGCTCGTTCTCGTTGAAAAGGCTCTTCACTTAGAGTCAAACTCTATTTGTTAACTATATAGAAAAACTTAATTCAGTTGCCTAAGAACGAAATGAGCTTCTGCGAAATTGTGTTTTACTTGTCACAGGAGAGGCTCTGCAATGCTGATCCAAATGGTAACTGGTGAGGCTATGATAAAGTGTCATTCGTCCACAGCGAACTAAAATTAATATAGTGGCATTTCCATAAAGTTAAACTTCTTCAATTTCAAGAACAGGCTCTTATTATGAGATTCAATTCTTTCTATATTTAATTGTTAAAATGCCTCCCTCCATTTTAATGAAACGATTGTGAACCCAGTGGGCAGTAATTTTTTGAACCTTGTCAAATGTTGTAACATTTTACTTGTTTCTAAAATCAAAAAGTCTTAGAGCATTCACACAGTTTTTACACTTTTGTTTTGAGCTTTCAGGAAAAGAAAAGAATCGGCTGGCTTTGTTCAGTATTAGATCTTTGACATTGGCAGTCTGCACTTAGGCACACGGTGATTATTCTGAATAAAAGAAAGGACAGAACACCAGGCTGGCTAGAAGCTCGCTAAATCCTTTTCCTTCTCCTGGGGAGTGCCCTTCCTTCAGCTTCCAGCCTCCTCACAGTCAGGTGTGGCCACAGAAGGTGGGAGCTCCAGGCCGGGGGTAGGGAGTGACGTTTGCCACGCCCGGAGCTGGTCCTTTCTGCTTTCTGTGCGGAAGTCTCCGCTGTGCCTTCTCCTTGGGTCTGCTGGCCAGGTCTGGTGAACTGATTTTTACACTTTTACTTTTTCGTTATGAATGTGGGCTGAGACATGTGATTCAGTCATTGACTATCCACGCTCCAGAGAGCGCTAGGATTAAGACATTGGCTGTTGTACTAATTAAGGAACCTTCTGGTTACAAGAAAAAGGACATAACATTTCCTGTAGGCTGAGAGCTATTTACTGAGGATATATCCAGCGTCTCTTAGAATTGAAGTCACAGCAGGAGGAACAAGACGTGATGCCTATTTCTCTCTCTCTCTCTGGTCTCCGCTCTGAATAGCAGACTAATGTGAAATTCTGAAAGAAAAGCGCTCAGTGGCTCAGTCGTGTCTGACTCTTGTGACGCCATGAACTGTAGCCCGCGCAGCTACTCTGTCCATGGGATTTCCCAGGCATGAATACTGGAGCTGGTTGCCATTCCTTCCTCAAGGGGATCTTCCTGATCCAGAGATTGAAATTATGTCTCTTACATCTCCTTCATTGTCAGGTGGATTATTTACCACTAGTATCACCTGGGAAGGCCCTGAAAGAAAAGAATCCCTTGTGATTAAAAAAAAAAAAATGATGATGTCACTTTTTGCCTAATAATTGAGGCAAAAGATATTGATTTATCTTCTTTCAGTGTGTTAAAGTGAAAGTTGCTCAGTCGTGTCCAACTCTTTGCAACCCCATGGACTATATAGTTCATGGAATTCTCTAGGCCAGAATACTGGAGTGGGTAACTGTTCCCTTATCCAGGGAATCTTCCCAACCCAGGGATCAAACCTAGGCCTCCAGCATTGCAGGCCAGTTCTTTACCAGCTGAGCCACCAGGGAAGCCCTCAGTGTATTAGGGTAGTAGTAAAAAAAAAAAAAAATCAGTTTCTTAATGAACTACTAATTGAATATGTCCTATACATAACTGAAAATTCTAAGTAGCAATGATGACCTCAAGAAGAAGGGTTTAGACTCAATAAATTGTCCATTCCACTGAGACCCTAAGAACAGATACAGTGTTTCCTCAGTAACTTCCTTCTGAGATTATGAAATTGTCCCAGATTCAAGTATAAAGATGAATATTGTATTCCACGGTACCATGAATTTTACAGTATGTTACACTTCTGTTTCTTCCTCTGTTTCCCTCTCCACCTCCCCCCAGCCCCCGCCTTTTTTTTTTTCTCTGTCTCTTTACTATTCCTCTGAAACTGGAAGATCATGCCTCCTTTTAAAGCCTATCAAAAGGAACTCAAAAGAAGCCATCAGGCAAATGCACAACTATTAACATACTGAATGTCATTTATCAAAGAACCTCTTTCTTTCCCTGATGCTCCCATCATCAGATGATTGGGTGGCTATAACGATATCAGAGTGCAGTCACATTATTACATCCATTCTTCTCTCAACTAATTTATCAATGTGATTTCCACTATTTTCAGGTTAAAAGTGTTTTTTTTTTTTTTTTTTCATTTTCAGAAGATTCTAAATTCTCTCCTCACTCATACATCAAACAGAATCTAGCTTTGAATGCAGTACATAAGATGCTTAGAGGAAATTTCTGAAAGATTTTATATACTGATATTCTGAAATAAAAGATGCACAAATTTCTTATTTAGCAAATGATCAGTTTATGGAGCTGAAAAGACCTGCTTGATAGACTGGGTACTTTTGGATAATGGCTTTGTGACTCCAAAAAATAAATCTATGACATGGGACATGATTGAAATACATGAGCTGCATGCAACATTATTCTAGCTGTATCAGAGACCTAAGAGTAACAATAACAATAATAGCTATACTTTATTGAGGGCTTGCTATTTCTGAGTTATCTCTAACTATTTCTTTCCACAAGGTATGTACTATAGTTCATGATTTATCTGGTTTATAAATGAAGCTATGGGAGAACAAGGAACCTCCTCAAGGTCATAGAGGCAGTAAATGGTTAGGCCAGGATTCACATTCAGTTTCTGGTCTTTTTTCCCATAGTACCCTGGAGAATATCTCACAAAATCATGCAATGATGAGATGGCTAAAGTGCTTAGTTGAAGCTATGCTGGTATTTATTTGACTGTGCATATTCTTCTTTCATAGAACCATGTGCAATGTATATTTTTCTTTTAAAAAGCTTCAATTACCATATATTGTGGGTTTAAGTCAAACTGGCATATAAAGTGACCTGCAACTTTTCTGTGTAAACATTTAGGTTTGGATTTCATGTCTAGGTTTATTGATCAAGCCGCACCGCTAAGTCATTGCAGCGCCAGGGCCAAGGTCTGTAGACCTGCAGCTCTCTCCCAGTGAATCACTCTTTATTGACAAACAGGAGCCCAAGAGGTGGATGTGGAAGTCTAGGTTAAAGGGTAGGCAGCATTAAGTTGGTTTCTAACTACCGTAGAATGCTGCACTTGGAAAGATGTTGAAGATCATTTTATTAAGTTCCCTTATTTCAGAGAAAACATTCAGGACTCAAAAGCAACATACCATCCTGGAGGCCATATCATAAGTTAGTAGCAGAGCTTCCCTTAAGATATGTACTATCTTGATACTTAGAAAAAGGCCTATTCGTTTCATGAAAATTGCTTCATTTTTCCACATGCATGTCATGAGAATCATATGAGCCAAGAAAGATGGATACTGAAATTATGTGCATGATAAAAAGCTTGATCTGAGTATGTGCATTTTATTATTTTTTTTATCACAATTCTTGGCATTTTTTAAATAAATGAATCATGAATGTCTTTGCTCGTGGTATTTTAGTGGCCAATTCTTGAGAAATTTTAAGATAGCATCACTCACAAACTTATGCAAGAAATGGATTCTTTCAGAACGTTCCACTTTGTAACGTGGCAATGATAAAGACAATTTTAATGCAGGGATTGGCAGATTGAACCCTGGGCGTGTTGGTATAAACGACTAGCTAACACTGCATTCTGTGAGGTCTGAATGGATTCAATTTACTGAACTGATAAAATGAGCCAAAAACTCAACTTTATGTTGTTTGCTTTTTCTAGATAGTTAGAATTATGTTAGCATTAATATACTGCTTTTTCCCCCTTGTTTTTTCCAAACACACACACACACACACATGCACTCACATGTAGCTTATGAGGCTTGATTGCAAAACATGTCCGGTGAAGAAATTGCAAAGGTATTTCCTGGAGCAATGAAAGATCTCTTGCACACTGTGCTCTGTGCTTTTCTCCATATTCAAATTCCTCTTCTATCAAACCTCATATTCCTAAAAAGGAAGAAAGCTTATTTCACCTTTACCTTCTATCATTAGTAAAACAACTATCATGATGGTATATTTTTTTCACCATCATAAAGTAACGTAAAACCTAAAAAACTCACAGAAAGGAAAGACGAAGAGAGAAGTCAATGCCATATTTTATATAGACTTCAGTGCAATTCTCTGACATTGCTGATCATTTTTTCTTTTCTTGTGAGAGGCAAAGGAGGAACTGTTGAACGGATGCATTGCAGCCAGCAGCGGCCTCTCACAAAACAGTGAGTCAGTGTCAGCAAGTGAAACTGACAAAGCATCTGGATGAGAGACTGAGTAATTATTTTTCCGTGTTAATGGCCCTTTATTTGTGGTTTTTATGTCTATGTTTGTTAACAGTAATTGCCTCTCCTCTAAACTGTTTATTTTTAATGAGTCCCTTAAAAACGGAGCACTAACTACTGTAGGATTTATTCTCATTTTGTTTACTGTAGAAAGAACAGGGAACCAAGCAGGACTCCATCTCCTTAAAGTGATAGCTAATACCAAGTATCTGAGAATGGAAGAAAAAGAAAAAAAAAAAAGAAAAGTTGGAAGTGTATGTACAGAATTTTGAAAATGAAAAAGCAATCAGTGCACTGCACTACTTGTGAATTGAGTCCATATTCATCCCTTCAATTCAATATAATTATTTTTTCTCTGTGTCATAATTATCATCTAGGTTTTAACATGTCCATCAAAGAATGTAAAATAGATTGTTTATAATACAAAGCAGATCTCATTTATCAATACTGATAATATTTAGGATTTTTCTCTCTTCACTTGTGTGCTCATGTTCAGTTGCTCAGTTATGTCCAACTCTGTGCCACCCCATGGATTGTATAGCCCACTAGGCTCCTCTGTCCACGGGATTTCCCAGGCAAGAATTCCTGAGTGAGTAGCCTGTCCCTTCTCCAGGAGATCTTCCCAAACCAAGCATTGAACACAGGTCTCCTGCATTCCAGGCAGATTCTTTACCACTGAGCCAGAAAAGCCCTCTCCCTTCATTACATTATATTAAAGGCCCTGAGGTCAGAAATCATTGGGATTTCAGTCATCTTTGAATCACCAGTACTTAGTACATAGCTTGGAAATAACAAATATTTCACTTTGAATAAATAACTGTAGCTACTATAAGCTTCTAGACTGAGCTAGGAAAATGACGGCAATCAGCAAAGCATATTTGAGAGAACGTGTCTGAAATATAAGCAATTGAATTTCTACTGGATATTTTTATAATTTAGAAAATCCTTATTTGTTTATTCATGCACTTGTGCATCAGTTTCCTAGGGCTGTTATAACTGATTACCACAAACTGCTTGGTTTAAACCAAGAGAAATTTATTCTCTCAAATTTCTGGAGGCCAGAAATCGGAAGGCAAAGTGTTCTCAGGGCCGGGTTTGTTCCGATGTCCCAGGGAAGAGTCCCTCTCGCCTCTTCCCGGTTTCTGCTGGCTGCTGGCACCCTTGGCATTGCTGGATTTGAAGCTGCATCACTGCAGTTCTCCCTCTCTTCACACGGCCTTCTTTCCTCTGTATGTGTGTTTTATGTTTAAGGACAGTTCAGTTCAGTTCAGTTCAGTTCAGTTTCTCAGTCGTGTTTGAATCTTTGTGACCCCATGGACTGCAGCACTGTCCATCACCAACTCCCAGAGTTGACTCAAACACGTCCATCGAGTCAGTGATGCCATCCAACCACCTCATCCTCTGTCATCCCCTTCTCCTCCTGCCTTCAATCTATCCCATCATCAGGGTCTTTCCCAATGAGTCAGTTCTTCGCATCAAGTAGTCTAAGCATTGGAACTTCAGCTTCAGCATCAGTCCTTCTAATGAATATTCAGGAATGATTTCCCTTGGGATTGAGTGGTTTTTAAGGGCACTAGTCTTTAGATTAGACTCACCTTAAACTTGTGTGGCATCATCTCATCTATTAATATATCTGCAAAGATCTTATTTCCTCTAAAGGTCGTATTTCCTGCACCTTAACTGAGGTCCGTTCGATAAATGAAATTGTAACACATTTAGAGTGTAAATGTGATAATTTCATATACATTTTCATTGTGAAAGGACTCTCAAAATCAAGCTGATTATCACATCCATTGCCTCATGTATTTACTATCATCTTAGTTTTCAACTCTTTCCACTTAGCAAATTTTGGGTATACAATACAGTGCAATCAATTATAGTCATCTTAAACATTTGATTACCAGATCTTACTCATCTTTAAACTGAAGATTTGTACCCTTTTACCAAAATCTCCCCCTTTAACCCACATTGTAGCCCCTAGCAACCGCCATTCTGCTCTCTGTTGCTATGAGTTACATAGATATATATGTATGTACAGTTTGTCTTTCTGTCTTCTTTCGCTTAATGCCTTCCAGTTTCATTCATGTTGTTACAAGTGGAAGGGTTTCCTTCTACTTAAAGGATGAGTAATATTCTACTGTGTGTATATACCACATCTTTATCCATTCACCCTTTGACAGAGATTTTTGTCATAACTTGACCATTGTGAATAACGCTACAGTGAACATGGGCATACAAATGCCTCTTTGAGATAATGATTTCCCTTCATTTGGATATATACCCAGAAGTGGGATTGCTAGATCATATGGAAGTTCTATTTTTAATTTCCTTAGGAACCTCCACACTGCTTTTCACAGTGGCTGTACCGGTTTACACTCACAACAGTGTAAAAATACTCTCTTTTCTCCACAACCTCATTAGCATTTGCTTTGTTTTCAATAATGGGCATCCTAACAAGTACAAGGTGCTCTCACTGTGGTTTTGATTTCACTTCCCTGATGAATAGAGATGTTAAGCATCTTTGCCTGTACCTGGATCTTTCTAGAATGTGTCCATCAAGGTCCTTTGCCCATTTTTAATTGGGTTATTTAAGTCGCAGAAACTTTTTAGTCTGATGTTGTCCCGGTTGATTATTTTTGCTTTTGTTGCTTCTGCTTTTAGTATCAAATCCAACATAAAAAATTCTGAAGACCAATGTCAAGAAGCTGTATTTTCTTCTAGGAATTTAAAGATTTTAGGTCATATGTTCAAGTCTTTATTTTGAGTTGATTGCTGTGGATGGTATTAAATCTTCCAATCTATTTACAATAGCATCAAAAAGAATTAAAAAATCAGAAAGAAATTTAACCAAGCAGTTTAAAAGATTTGTACACTGAAAAGTGTAACATTTTCAAGAAAGAAACTGATGAAGGCACAAATAAGGCCACACGCTTTGATTCTCAGTAAACATGAAATTTTGAGGTGCCCTGTTCCACTCCATGCACCCTGGCTGAATTTACATCCTGGCCACATCCCTTACTGGCTGTGAGATCCTGCGCAAGATACTTTATATCCATAAATATCCATAGCCTTGTGTATAAAAGAATGGCTATGATATTACCACTTACTTCATGGAGCTGTAGTGAGGACTTCTGAACTAATTTATGTAAAACATTTAGCACAACATCTGATATATTGAATGAGCTCTAATAAACAGCATCTCTGAAATGAATATAATAGACAGTGTAATAGGGTTTTTATGATAATTTCCCTCAGCATAGAACAGTGACAAAATGCTAAAGTAAAATTCCTGCACATGATTTTATGAAATATCCAGAAACACAGTTATGCAAATCTCTAGAAAGATCTAAGGGTACAACAGATTATATTGAGTAGTTGTTCATAGACTTTCCCTTTGGCTAGCAAACTTTTCTGATAGAAACATCCCCAAAGCCTTGTTATATAAATTGCAAAAAAAAAGCAAAACAAAATAAATGAAGAAACAAACAAAAAACCCAACAACTAATAAGTGGAGAGTACTTGATATGGTGCTTAGGGTGAGGAAGCCACACAGTGAGACAGTGAGTGCTGACTCATGATATGCCAACGGTAGGATGGATGGCATCTCCTTTGAGCAGCACTTTGTTGATACTGCTTCTTGCAATCAGGTTGGTGATAAGAACTGAGAAGCAGAGAATCAAAGGCTAAGAGCAGGTACATTTACCTAATGGACATGACAGCAGAGAGCATCTTTACATTCCTTAGAAAACAAAGCGACAGCAACAACAGCAGCAGTGGTAACAGCCACCTCGTGAGCCGTCTCATTGTCCGCTGCTGTAAACGTGTTCCACGCGTCATCTCCTCTCATTCTCCCAGCCCTCCGGAGGACATCGTGTTCACGTCCCCATTTTTCCTGAAGGTGAAACTGAGGCGCAGAGGAGGGAAATTACTAGATGAAGTGCCAGTTAGTGATGGTAGAAAAGCATGTTGAAATTGGGCATTCGGACTTGATTGCCCACGATTTTTATCAATAACCCATGTGATTCTTAACTACATTAGAAACATAGCAATGTTTCTGTACTTTCAGGACTGTGGGGACACCAAGTCACTCCCTCCATCAGTGAGTGCTGTACTTTTGAGAATGAGATTGTCCATCAAAAGACAGTGTGGTGCACCGTATATAACTAGATAGGCTTAAATTTATTTTGTCAACATCATTTATCAAATACTTATTTTAATGACTTTTTGGAAATAGAGTCTTTGCAGGCACAGTTATGATGGTGTTATACTGGGTTAAGTGTGTTGTAATACAATGAACCAGGGTCCTCACAAAAAGAAAACAGAGATATAGACATGTACAGAGGGAAGATGGCCAAGTGAAAAGAGAGGTAAAAATGGGTGTGATGCAGCCTCAAGCCTACGGACACCAAGGATGGCCACTAGAAGCTAGGAAGAAGCAAAACCAAGACAGCTAATTTTGGAAATAGGCCTCTAGAAAACAGGGGTTTCTGAGCCTTATCTTTCAAAAAGTTCGCATGGTTTAGGAGACCAAGTCTCCTAGCCCAACCCAAGACTGAAAACAAAAGAATGCCCTGTATTTTAAAGGCTCTCTAAAATGTAGATAGCAAAGAAAATAATTGAAGTTATGCAAATAACATAAATTCATTAAAATAAAATATTATATATAAATTAGAATGTGAGCTGGGTACCAAATTTCTGGATTTTTTGAATATGTAAGTTAAAGATTTGATCGAATATTCTACTCTTGCACCCTGGGTTCAAAATGACTTTTTTTTTTCTGTAGAAATTGTGTTCCTTTCTCACTTGACTCCCCCTCATAAAATGGCAGTTAGAAAAAGCCAAGTTGAAATTAATGGTCAGTGTTCAAAGAGTTAATATGTTGGACTCAGAATATATGGTGAATCAAAAATAGTCTTTTAAACAGTGCAAATGACTCATCAAGAAGAATAATGCAGTTTAATAAATGTGTCTCCCTATTTAAATTAAAATACTTTAAGCCAAAATTAGCAGCACGTCTTGTTCTTTTCCTCCATCTTAGAATGGTATAAACCACCGGTGAGATAAGTGTCCTTTGTCTGATTTAATTGCTTTTGGAGAAATGGAGCAGAGTAAAGCTACCCAACTCTAACGGACAGGAATGTAGAGATAGGAATGAAAGAACCATAAAAGTTGGGAATTAGCACTGATGCAATAAGTCACTTGCAGTCCCAAGGATACTTTGAGGTATAGTTTTATCCTTACAAGTTCCTTTTAGGAATAAACTAAGCAACCAAAAATGGGTATCTACCCATCACGCTCTTAACATGAATATAAGTAAGTTCAGTAACATCTTTGTTGTCAGTAGACTTGTCTTAGAAACTATTCCCTAATTATGAGGATATTATGGTCTGAAACCAAGAAAGGAAGGGAAATTGTTAGTACTCTAATTCGTTTTGCTCTTTTCACATTTAATAAATGGGGTTATGTGTGTGTGAGAGTATGTGTATATTCACACTTAATTGCTTTAATGATTTGAAAGGAAACAGAGTGTTAGAAGAGGCACTCTGCAAATTCAGCTGGTCCAGAAAAATATTATCTAAACACTTGATCAGGAAAAGAGAAGGAGGAAAACTTTCAATTGGAAAATATTTACTGAGTGCCTTCCAAGGGCCAGACCCTATATAATGATCTAGATACACAAGGCTGAAGAAGACATAGTTCCTGTCATCAAGGAACTTAAGATAAGGGCATGTAGGCAGAAGCAAACTATTTAGAAATGTTTAAGATAGGTATGCATAAAGATAAGTGGTCAGCGTAAGAGACAACTCGAACATGGGAAGATGAGATGTGGGAAAAATGTATTTGAGACAATTTTTAGAGTGACTTGATTATAAAACCTAGAGGATAATGTGCTCTCTCTCTCTCTCAATCCATCTTTTCTCCATAGGCAAAGAAAAATAAATTTAAAAAGCTATGTTACAATTTTTTTTATCTTTTCATCTGTGTATTTTTCATCTGCTCTGTGGATAGAATGTTGACATCTCCCAAAATTTATGTGTTGAAGACTTAACCCTTAATATGATGATACTTTGACATGGAGACTTTGGGAAGTGATTAGGCCATGAGGGTGGAGATTTTAGGAACGAGATTCATGCCCTGATACAAAAGATTTACGGGGTTTCCCCGGTGGAGCTAATGTCAAAGAACCTGCCTATCAATGCAGGAGACGAAGAGGCTCAGGTTCCAGTACTGGGTTGGCAAGATGTCCTGGAGAAGGGCATGACAACCCACTCCGCTGTTCTTGCCTGGAGAATCCCACGGACTGAGGAGCCTGGTGGGCTACAGTCCATGGGGTTGCACAGAGTCAACTACTGCAGCCACTTAGCACGCAGCCCTGCACGCGCAAGAGGCTTATGAATATTTTCTTAGCCCTTCGGCCGTGTGAGGTTACAAGTAAAAAATGACCTTCAGAAAAGGAGTCCTCACGTGACATCAAATCGCCCAGCATCACGACCTTGACTTCCTAGTCTCCAGACTATGAGAAATAAATATTTCTTGATTATAAACCACACACTGATACTACTTTTCTTATAGCAGTCCAAGCGGATTAAGACAATCTGAAAAATCTCACAGAGGACAGGGATTTTATAAATATTCTGAAACATAAAGAAACCTAAATTCAATACTCTTGCACATTGAGGTAGACTTTTTAAATCGAAAGGGTATATTTTAAATTGTGGTCTTGCTTTTCTGATCTCTAGAATCTCTTCAGGGTTTGGTATCTTCTACTGTTCTCAACTTTATTTGGGGGTTTGAGGGAGAAAGCCATGAGGGACAATGAGAAATCTGGCCTGTGCAGATGTGCTCTGTGCGGGTGCTTGCACTGGGCAGCTTGTGAGTGTATGCTTAGTTGGTGGCGGGTGAGTTGAACGCTGTGACGTGGTCCCAAGGCGAGGGTGCACGTGGACGGTGGCTTTTTCCTTGGCAACCGCCCAGCTCTGGGAGTTTCCTTTGCACAGTGCTATTTGAATGTGTAATCTAGATTTTTTCCATGTTTCTTATAATTTTCAGATGAAGTCCCAAGTTAAACTAAACAGATCGGCTGGAGCACACTCCTTGGAGACAGAGGCTGGGCATGGGTGCCTAGCAAATTAGAAGAGTTTCTGTTTGGATGTTTGGTTATTTGTGTAGTTTCCCTCCTATTATTTTTAACATTTGTGAAATAGCAATGTTTTTATTGTGGCAAATGAAGCTTTGCTGGTAAATTTTATTCCTTAGCAAAAAGACAAAGTAGGAAGGTACACTTATATGTGTTTCTCAAACTACTCTAGGTGAATATCCAGATTTTTTATCTTTTATTTTAAATTTCCAACACATCCAAGACTGTAACTTTTTAAAAATCCAATAAAAGTTACTAGAAAATGAAATAAAAGACATGCAAAATATAAGCCCCCACATTTTATTATTAGATTTAACAGACGTATTTTTGTTCTGTCAAGCTGCTAGCGCGGGTTTGTAATGAGCTCTTCTCATTTTGTAGAAAGGCTCTGGTCTGTGGACCATACTTGAAGTAGCACAGGATAAGAGGATTCTGAAAACAATCAGAAAATCCCAGAGTAAATGATGCAGTTAAAAGGAAAAACTTCTATATATTACACTTTGCTTAGTTAGGACTGCCATTGTTTCTCTGCATTAACCCAAGTTGCTTTCTGATCTATCTAAAAGTAGAGAAATTGTCCATTAAGCATTAAAGCATTAGCTGTTGGTGGAATTCAGAACTGAAAAGCTATTTTTGTGCATGTGTGTGTGCATGAGGATGCTGAAGTGCGTTGAACAATAGCCCATAATCTGAAGGAAAATTGGGATCCTCAGAAAGTTTTCAAAGGTAGCATCAAGAGGAAACATATACTCTGAATTTCTGGCAATTACACATAGCTGTTTTCAAATTCATCACTGTAAAGTTTACAAACCTAAAATGGAAGTCATCTTGGGGTGTCTTACCAAGTGATAATACTTCATCTTTGGAGCATTTTTTTTCTCTTCTACCTTTTTCCTCCATAAATCCTTTCTTCTACCCCTTTCAAGTTTATATTTCTTCTTACTGAATGAAGAGACTGATGGTCATTTCCATCTCCGTTTCCCCCTATTTTCAAAACAATAGAACTTTTGTTGTTGTTTTCTAAACAAATGACTACCCAGAATAAACGTCTCTATTCCCAATTGTCCTTTGCAGCCAAGTGCAGTCTTGAGGCCAGTTGTAGACGGAGGTATGTGAGCAGAAGGGCTAGGGCCAAGTTCTGGGAACCATAATTAACAGACTGGTAGCAATTGTACTCTATTATTTTCTTCATTGTCTTCATCTGACTTTTAGTGAGAATGAGGTGCTCCATCCAGCTTGGGTGATACTATGGTCCAGAAAGTAGGCATTACAGTTTCTAACATCCTGAAATAAACACCATCCCATCTCCAGACCATTTCAGACAAATTTTCCCTAAAATTTTTGCAGAAGAAAGTCAACTCTTGCTTTCTTTAATCAGCTATTAGTTAGAATCTAGCCTTATCTTTACGGATAGGAGTGATGATAATGGAAGCATATCATATTTCCCTGCTTTCCAACATACTAGCCATTCATACAGCTTTTCAAATTTTATTTAACTTAAATAAATAAAATTTAAAATACAGTTCCTCAGTCAATCTAGCCACGTTTTATGAGCCCAGTCTCCAGTCACGTGTAGCTAATGGAGAAAAGGTAGACATTTCCCTCTTCACAGAAATTGATTTCAGATGGCACAGGTCTAGAGGGCAAGAGCTAGCTTAACTTCTTTGTAACCAAGTAGATATTTGCTGAGTTTTTTTTTTTATTTCATATCTTTATGTTATCTACATATTGTGTCACTGAGATAAATACGTGAGAAGAATTTAAAAAATGTAGTAAATTCAGAAATAATTGTTTGAAAGCAATCACAAGAAATGCAAGACTGTTTTGGGGGAAGATGGGTGTACATTTCAGGGGTTATTCTAGGATCTGGAATAAATAATTCTGAGCTCTTCCACCGCCATCCCCTACTCTATAGTTTTCACTGGGATTACTTCAGCTGAAAGCGGACAACACAGGTGTCTATATGGATAAGAGGGAGAGGAAGTGCAGTTGAGACACAGAAGTTGAACTATATATCTTGGTCAGTTTTCTGTTAGTAAAATAAGCTTGTAAACTGTGTATCAGCAGTTTGGGGATAGTGGGAGACATAAGAACTGGTTTTATTTATTGTATTCTCATTTCTTTTCTCTTTTCTTTTTATTTGAGGTCACATGCCTTGTTTTCCACAGAGTGCTTGGTGCATCTGGATGTTAGACCCTGCTAAGACCTCCACAAGTTTGACTATGATGTATTTTCCTGATGCAAGAATATAGACATTTTCACAAAGGGAAAATGTAGTACAACAGAAAGGTTAGAAATTCTTTGTTAAAAGTCATCAGCTTGCAACATTTTTATTTCTGCTTTTCCTCCATTAAAAAAAAAAGTCAGCTTACTGCTCCTTTATTCATACTGAATAAATGTTCTATTTTTTTAATTTTCATGTTTATTCCTTCCCAGGAAGCCTGAGTTGAAAAAGATTTTTTTCAAAACCATTATGGTACAATTGATTATATAGTGTGATTGTGAAAACTGAAGACTTGTTTCTGCAGTGAACTAAAATGTTTCTCACTCTTCTCCTCATTGCCAGAGTATCACACAGACTGCATTCATATGGAAATGTATCGGAAGCTCATTGAAGTGTTATTGAACATATATTGGAATTCAATGTATAAAAAATCCTCACAAAGGCATGTATTTGTGATTTAAGGGTTTAAAATGTTTATTTTGCTTCAAGTCCTTTTTTAAAGCAAGTTTCTCAGTTGTGTTCAACTCTTTGAGACCCCATGGATTGTCAATGAGATTTTTCCTGGAACAATACTGGAGTGGGTTGCCATTTCCTCCTCCAGGGGATCTTCCCAACCCAGGGACTGAACCCATATCTCTTGTATCTCCTTCATTGGCAGGCAGACTCTTTAACACTGAGCCACCTGGGAAGCCCTTTTTAAGCAGGGGGTAATGGTTTAATTAGTGTCCATGCTATTTGCTGTTCTGTCTCAACACTAGGTCACAGTAAACCATCATTCTCAGGCTAGAAAGGTATTAATGATGTGATGTGATGAAAAGTACACAGGCTTAGGAAGATTTGAGTTTAACTCCTGACTCTTTTTACTTGAGGAACGTGGTTAAGTTTAATAGCCATCCTGAGCCTCTAAAACAGAAGCCTGGATTATTTATCTCTGAGTGGTACTGTGAACATGAAATGAGGAAATGTACAGACTTTATTTGTACATGAGTATGCTCAGACTGCCATAGCAAAATGCCATAGACTGGGTGGCTTAAACAACAGAGATTTGTTTTTCACAATTCTGGAGGCTGGGAGTCCGAGTTCAGAGTGCCAGCAGAGTCAGATCCTGGTGAGAGGTTTCTTCCTGGCTTTCAGACAGATGTTTCACATCGTTTGTTCACATGGCCTTTTCTCAACCTGTGTGTGGAAAAAAAGAGTGAACAAGCTCTCTGGTACTCTCCTTACAAAGGCGTTAAGCCCATTGGACCAAGACACCTTTACAACCTCATCTAACCCTTATCATATCCCAAAACACTATTTCCAAATACCATCATTTTGGGGCCATAGGACTTGAACATATGAATTTAGGAAAAGCATGAAGCTTTAGTTTATGATAACTTGGCACACAGGAGTCAGGTGGTAAGTGCTCAAACACTAAGAGAAAAATGAATCATCATGCAGAGATGCAGAAGACCTAAAAAGGGAAACCATCACGATTGCAGACGTATGTTTTCCCTTCTGTGTTAACTAGCCCATGTAGCTCAGAGTTTCTTGGAAGGCCTTCTTCAGGAATAGAAGCCCAGGAAGCTGCCCAGAAATGAAAACAGGGGTTCCATGCTCAATTACACTTCAGAAATTTTGCCTGAAGTAAGAAAACCTTAAAGTCCTATTTAAACCCAAATACCCTGACTTCATTTGACCACATGATCCCTTTACAATTTTGTCTATCTAATAAAAGTTTTGTGAAACACAACTTGGGAAACCCTTCTATTTATCAGAATCTTATAAATAAGGTTTTATCATTTATTCAAAGGATTTTGCACTTACAAATTAAAGAGAAGGCAATTTGTTAATTTAATTTATATTTATCCCCATAGTTGACCTTAAGACTTGATAATAAAGGTTTGATGAGACTCCCTCATGTACGTGAATACATATGAATATAAACATATATGTATGCACATTGTTATTGTCATTTAATCATTAGGTTGTGTCTGAGTCTTTTGGAACCCCATGGACTATATAGCCTGCCAGGCTCCTCTATCCACAAGATTTCCCAGAGAAGAACACTGGAGTGGCCAGAGGACCTTCCCTACCCAGGGATTGAACCTGTGTCTCCTGCATTGGTAAGCAGATTATTTATCCCTGAACCACCAGGAAAGCCCCATATATGCATGCACACACACACACATATATATGTATACATACACACACATATATATATATTAAAATGCATATGTATAAACAGATAAATAGCCTAACTATTCAAAAATAATTCAAGTCAACTCAAAATTTGTTTAAAATCATTTGTATTCTGCACAGTATACCCATTGAAAACAAGAACTAACACATTCTAAGAATTTGCTGTCATAGTACTAAATACTCTACATAAATGCTTTAATTTTATCCTCAAAACAATCATAGCAGGCAGGTTCATCTGCTAGTTCCCTTCTACAGACTTGGAAATAGGTGCTTCAGAGATAGTAATTAGCTTGCCCCAGGTTGAGTATCTTGGAAGCTATCGGTGCAGACACAGCTTAAGGTGAGTCATGACTTGGTGTACCATTCATCTCCTTTTCTTGAGCATGAGCAAGACCCATGACTTATTGCTAACTAACAAAATAATAAAATGTGGCAATGATGGAGGTCTGCTGATTTAATTCAGGTCTTTAATAAATTATTATTTTTTATTTAATTCCAAAGGGAGATCATCTCGAGTGAACCCAACCTAATTAAGTGAAAGTGTTTGAAAGAAGAACCTCCTTTTAGCAAGTGGTTTGCCTGCTGATCTTGAAGAAGCAAGTCACCATGAATTGCAAAGCCACAACAAGCACTGAATTCAGCTCACAACCTGAAGAAGCTCAGAGAAGGACCCTGACATTTATATGGTAACACAGCCCAGTCAAGCCCCTGACTGCAGCTTTGTGAGACTATAAGCAGAGAGAGGATCCAGCCCTGCAGAGCATGGGTCTCCTAGCAGAAGCAAGATGGTAATATGCAGCGTTTTCCATCATTAAGTTTGTGGTAAATGATTACACAGCCATAGATGCTAATACAGTGATAAAGATGAGTTTTACACTTAGGCTATCTCTCTTTTGAGCTTGCAAGTCTACTCCTATGATATTCAGCCTCTTATAGGATGAAGCTTGGTGTCACATGCTATAGGTATGAAGCTATTTACTTGGTGGGCTAGATGTTTATGGGATCAAGAAGGACAACAGGGTGAATTACAAACATAATATCTTATGTGGGTGTTTTTGGCTTTATTTTGGGTTTTGTTTCCCCCTATTTAGTGGTTAGTGATACCCAGGGAAACTGATGTATAAGACCAGATAGAGCTTGGAAACATCAACATTAATTTTTTTGGCTAATGGCCTTGGGAAGTTTCCGTGTTGCCCTCTCCTCAATTTTACTTGTGACATTGAGTTATTTTATTCAATTTCCAGCTTAAATCTAAACCTATTGATTGTACCACACAATGATGACTGTGAAAAAAGACTTCTCTCAAATGACAAGCATTTACAAAATATTAGTGTACATGTCTCAAGTCCATTTCAAAAATCATTTAATGAGTGCTTCCTCTGTTCTGGGTGCTATTTATCTTCACAAATTCCTAAAGTATTGATTCCTCTTCTCTCTTTTAACAAGCTGTAACTAAGGCTTGTGAGTTCCATAACTTTCCTCTGTGACCACAAGACAAACATTCAAAAGTCCTGATTTATTGGGTTGTTTGATAAAATCTGGCTTCTTCTAGATTTTTAAATCCATATTCATGGGCTGTACAGCTTCAATATGTTAAGGAACAAAGAAAAAAGTCAGATGATTCCAATCGCGTGTTTTTATATTCTACCAGATGATGCAACGTCTAACCCAATTATCAGAAAAACAAGGCAGTGGGTCTTGTGTTTATTCTTTACTCTCATTCAAGGAGCTGTGTTTTCAAAAGTAACATAATTTTAAATTCATCTCTTCAACCCCACTCCTTATAAATGTACCACTGTATCTACCAAGAATTTAGGAACATTAATTCTCTCATCAGACTTTCTTTCTAAACACACATTAAAAAGAACTGTTAGTTCCATTTTCTTTCTGTTTAGTTTCATTTCTTCCTTTTTGGGATTTCTGTTTAAAAGTGCTTTTAGCAGTCTTCGGTCGCATATGGTACATATGCTTATGGAATAGCAAACCAGCTTGAGTAAAACAAGAATGAAAATAAACCACGCAGAACTAAACTCCAAACTTTTTGGGAGGTCTTCAATGATGCTGCTTTTTTTGTGCATGTCAATTATTTCTGTTTGGAACAAGGAGTAGACTCCTTTCAAACACCCAAATATGGTAAGAAAGACAGCATTGTTCTCCAGCTCAAAGAGTCAAATTAGATCTATGAGTTCTGGAAGGTTCTTCATCTTAGGAGATTTTCTGTCTCTTAAAAAAGATCTTCAGCAAAACATGAGAAATACCGGATGTGCTTTGCTCAAGGGTGAAACTTGACAATTTCTTTTTGACGTTATAGTATAAAAAGACAGACACGAAACATAACAGGCCACATAGCAGAGACTAAAGCTCCCAAATCCAAATATTTAAATCTTAGCTACTTAAGAAGCTATGGAAATAAAGTGGAATTTTCTGGTGAAATCCCTGTGGCATTGTCTTCCTGCTGCATGTTTTCAAAACACATTGAGCTGTCTTTATCCTTAGGGATCACTTTTCTCTAGTTGCTTTATATGTTTACACATGTTCAACTACTCATTGTATTGTCTATTGTAAGAGAAAATTCGTATCATGCCTATGGGGTTGGATCCAGCGAGTTTACCAGACTGGCCCAAGATGTGGGTGCAAGATGTGTGAGTGTCTGGATGATACTTCAGACTGTGCAGGAGAGGAAAGAAAAGGCACAAAGGAAAGGGGGGCAGAATACGTGCTGAGTGGCTTCACTGTCCTAAACTTGCCAACACGTCAAGATATGACAACATCTCTGCCTTTTTGCTGTTTGAATAAGAATCCACCAGGGAATCAAAGATTATCGAGTATGCACATCAGAGAGGAAACTCAGTGACTAGAGCTGGTTCCCTGAAGTTTACAATCATGATGGGGTAATAAGACAAGAATTTAAATAAGACATTAACTGCCTATATGAGAGACTCACCATGGTTACCATTACTTTCCAATTAATTGTGGATATGATAGAGGCTTCATAGAGGAGATGGGGTATCACCTGTCAATGAAGTGACTTGCGATTTTAAGAGTATGAGAGAATGGAAAGGTCATGTGTGAACTGAGAACTGTGTAAATAAAAGGAGGAGAACACCTGTGAAGTGAAAGTGAAAGTCGCTCAGTCTTGTTCGACTCTTTGCAACCCCGTGGACTGTGTCTGTGGAATTCTTTAGGCTAGAATGCTGGAGTGGGTAGCCTTTCCCTTCTCCAGGGGATCTTCCCAACCCAGGGATTGAACCCAAGTCTCCTGCATTGCAGGTGGATTCTTTACCAGCTAAGCCACCAGGGAGAGCACCTCATATGCAGGATACGGCAGGAATAAAACCCTTCAATTTTAATTTTGGTTTAACTAGGACAGGGTTAGTAGAATGCCTTGTGGAACAAAAGTGGGAAAGTAAATGAAAGAATGTGCTAGAATACTTTCCTAAATAAGCACTCACTAATTTTTTTTTCTCACTTATCAAACAACCACAAAGGAAATGATTGCTTCCCTTTTGTACTTGATGTCCTCCCTTTCTTCTACGTAACATAGGCACAGAGTAATAATATTTCTCCTGTAAGAAAAGCAACAGGATAAGCATGTGGAGAAACCTCTGTTGGTGCCTGAGCTCCCATCAGGAGCCTGTGAGAAGCACAGAGAGATGGACTTGCTTGGGCTCCCACTCTGTCTGTGATGGGTAGATGCTACTCAGTCCTGACCACTGTGTCCTGTGAGAAGAAGAATCCAGCAGGACCATTGTCTGGAGAGACTTGGTCTTGACATTGTCTGGAGAGACTCACATCTGAGTTTTAGTGTAAAAACTCTCAATATCTTTGCTGTTGGTTCAGCCCTTTTTTTAGACACTGGGCAAGCAAGGCAATACATATGTATAAACAAGAAAGCCCTCGTCAGCAACCAGAGTGCGATTTCTGATACTGGAGCAAAGGGAGCCATAGGACTGTGAAGATAAGAACTTGAAATTAATGGAATCAGAATTCAGGTTTCAGTGTTATGGATCCAAGATCCAGGCTCCTACTCAGAGCCTGGATTTGATTCATTCAGTAAATGCTAAATCCATTCTATTTGCATAGCATGTTTTCCAAAGCACTTTCAATTGGAACTGATTTCGTATTTGAGTGAAAGGAGAATGTATTCCGGCAAGCTGACGTTTCCTTCTGTGAAGAGCTGCCTTTCCAGGGGGTTGACAAACACCCATCTTGGCCCTTCACGGTTTTTCTGTGTGCTGAATAGGTTCCAGGAGTATAGATCACTTTTACTGCAGTGTGCAATATGTTTGATAATAAACTTTTAAGCTCTATTTATTGGACTACACATACAAAACCATTACTTTCTTGGCTAATACCAATACCTTATCTAATGGGAAAGATAAAGAGTAGTTTCAGTAAGAAATTTTAAAGAGCATTTGATACTTGGAAGGAAAGTGTAATCAAATCACCTATTATTTATTTTCTCCTGTGTGCCTGGCATTACAATATTGATTGATATTGCCTTCTATCCATCTCATACATACGCATGTTCTCTCTCTGTGTGCGGTGAGCTCTAAATAATTGTTTCCTTGGCGTTAGAGAAACAGATTTTACTGCCTGAGCAGAAAATATCTGATAATTGCAGGAGATTTCAGAAGAACAGAAAGAGGAGAAAAAAAAATTGATTCTGAAATATGTGAAGCTGATTGATGATTACTAGATAATTTATGAGCAGTTGGCCTCATTTAAATACAGATCTGACAAATGGGGAGTATATTTTGATGTTCGATGAGAGATAAAATGTATATAATGCTTGCTTCATTATTTTCCAATCTTTTTTTTTTTTACCTTCACTACATTATTTGAGATATAAAATAGCACTTTGAAATATGCTAGGTAAGTGGTATGTGTGTGTGTATAGAAAGAGAGCTTCGGGAATAATTACCTTTGACTTGCGAATGTAATCATTAAGCTGAATTTGAGTCATGTACTCAGGGCCACATCTAGTTGGTAGCCGAAGAGATCCTTCCGGCTGCCTAGTCACAGTGATTTATATCAGAGTAATAATATATTTGGGCTTCCCAAGTGGCACTAGTTATAAAGAACCCACCTGCCAATGCAAGGGATGTAAGAAATGTGGGTTCCATCCCTGGGTCAGGAAAATTCCCTGGAGAAGGGCATGGATAACCCTCTCCAGTATTCTTGCCTGGAGAATCCTGTGGCCAGGGCAGCCTGGTGGACTCGCAAAGAGTCAGACACGACCGCAGCGCATGCATATAATATTTCCCTCTCCAGTGTACACTCTATGCCTCTCTCA
The DNA here is from genome assembly GCF_003369695.1 of Bos indicus x Bos taurus. Lineage (NCBI taxonomy): Eukaryota > Metazoa > Chordata > Mammalia > Artiodactyla > Bovidae > Bos > Bos indicus x Bos taurus. The sequence continues at coordinate 90,334,827 of NC_040085.1, read as the reverse complement.
TTGTGCATTTGCCAGTGGTTTCGGTGGAATTATCCCCCATTCTCTCCCTGATCTAAAATAATCTTTGGAAACAGATGCCCATGTCAAAGTGATTGGTTCAAGATGGACGCAAAGAATGAAGTTAAGCCTAAGATTTTTGTTTTGAGACTGTGGGGAGAAACAAGTTCTCTTTCATTCACAAATATAAATGAGAAAATGAGAGAGCATCTGGCCCTCGTAGCTGCTTGCAAACATCTTGAAGCCACACAGTTAGCCTTGAGAGGAAGCTGACCCAGTACAGGCTAGAAGAGATTGACAGTAAGAACAGCAGGCTGAGTGTATGTTTAAGCTACTGGATTGAGCCTTGAAAGATTGCTTTTTTTGTTTGTTTGTTTTTAAACATACTCTATAGGTTAAAGAAGTAAACTCCTTTTGTAACTGAAATCAATTTTGTTGCGGCTTCTATTATTCAAAACTGAAAGAACCCTAAATGATACACAAAGCTGCATCTGCAGCAACCTCGTTACACTCTGTTTGTCTATACAAAAGCCTTAGACTGAGGAAGGGTTATTTATGAGCCTCTTGGGTAACATTTTTCTGCCTCTTCCCAAATATTTTTTAAACTGTGTTGCAGACAAAAGACCCATGTAGGTATGGAAGTTTTGGGGGATCCTAGGCCAAAGAAGTAGACTTGAGTCCATGTAGCCAATTGTGTAGACTATGAAATGGGAGAGAAAGACGTTTTCTTTGCTATTTCGTATAACCCAGCACTTCTCTGGCTCCAGGAAGCAGGACCTCTGTGAGCAATGAGAGGCAGCGCCCTTGGGGCAAGACACTGGCTAGCTCTGGGGCCACCATCAGCCAGTAGAAAACTGAGGTTCCTGCAAGTGATTCTGAAAGCGTTGCCATCAGTGCAGAGATGTGAGGGGCTGGCCACTGAACAGATAGTACATTAAAGCTATGACACAACTCAATGTACATAGCCGACTTGCTGGTTTGTAAACATTGTGTGTGTGTGTGAGTCATTGGTTGGGTGGCCCCAAACTGTGAAGGAGTGCAATTTTGCCTGACTTTCCAGCTAACAAGTTAGCATGTTGCCATTTTATGCATTCTTGCAGAAGACATGAAACTCTGGGGTCAAGGAAAAAAGAGGTGTATCACGTAGAGCACAACAGTGAACATGAGCACCCGTTAACCCTGACTCTTAGTCCCAGAGGGGTGACGCAGAAGGGAAACAGAGGGATGCCACCCATGGTCGGCTTTTATCACGCCTGAGCTTAGGAAACGCAAACCTTTTATATGAGGTATAAATAAATCTGCCCTCTGCTGGGGAGGGAGATATTATCTATAAGATTGTTCACTGTCCAAGCATCCCTGAACAGAGCAAAAAGGAAATAGTATCTCTTCTGAAAAGATATGCAGAATTTCAAAACACCTACGGAGCTTTGTCTCCGGAAAGAATTCCATAGTATTCTCTGAGATTCTCATATCAAATGGTGAATGTTGGTCTATTAGATTTTCATATTTAAAAGACAAGAGTGTTATAAACTCAAAATATAAAACAAATAGCCAGTGTATATGAATAAAAGTAAATTATTTCATATATTCATATAAAGAGGAGAAGATAATCTGCCCTCATTGAAGTGGAACAGAACTCTATACTCCTTAGAGGGGTAATAAGCACTTTCTTCCAAAGGGTGCCATCTGGAATGGGTGTGTAGAAAAGTAAACTTTCAGCGAAGAAATGTGATAAACACTGCCTCAGCCAGGTGATAAAGGCCAAGAAGAGCAGCCACAAGGCGTTGATAGAATGTACTCTTAATGTAATATGATGAAAATTGCATTTTATCTCTAAGGTCTTCCCCCAACAATCCACAACACAAGTCTTGTCAAGAAAAAAACATCAGAAAAATTCCAATTGAGATGCATTCTAAAAAGCGTCTAGCCAGTACTCCTCAAAACTAAGTCATCAAAACCATGGGAAGTCTGAAAAACTGCTCATGCCCAGCAGAACATAAACAGACATGACAACCGAATGGAATCTGGAACAGGAAAAGAAAATTAAGTTAAAATTAACGATACTTACATAAATTATGGACTTTAGTTGATAAAATAATGATAATGATATTATATTTACATATATTATCGTATATAATGATATATATTGATACATATATAAACATTATTTCATTCATTGTAATAAATGTATCATAATAATGAAAGCTATTAAGAAGGGATACTGGATATGAGGTACATACATATCTACTAACTTCTCAATTTTTCTGTAAATCTAAAACTGCTCTAAAAATATTTTTATTAAAAATATAATGAGAATTTCTAATGTCTCAATATTTCTATTCATGGGTGTATAAGCAATAGAAACACACACTCACGTGTGTGTGAGTGAGTGAGTGATCATCGCTCTGTTGTGTCTGACTTTGCAACTTCATGGATTGTATATATATATATATATACACACATACACACACACACATCAGTTCAGTTCAGTCACTCAGTCGTGTCCAACTCTTTGCAACCCCGTGGACTGCATGCAGCACCCCAGGCTTCCCTGTCTATCACCAACTCCCGGAGCTTGCTCAAACTTATGTCCATCGAGTTGATGAAGCCATCCAACCATCTCATCCTCTGTTGTCCCCTTCTTCTTCTGCCTTCAATCTTTCTCAGCATCAGGGTCCTTTCCAAAGAGTCAATTCTTTGCATCAGGTGGCCAAAGTATTGGAGCTTCAGCTTCAGCATCAGTCCTTCCAATGAATAATCAGGATTGATTTCCTTTACGATTGAGTGGTAGTATCGATTGAGTTCTCCTTGCTGTCCAAGGGACTCTCAAGAGTCTTCTCCAACACCACAGTTCAAAAGCATCAATTCTTTTGTGCTCAGCTTTCTTTATAGTCCAAGTCTCACATCCATACATGACTACTGGAAAAACCATAGCTTTGACTAGATGGACTTTTGTCAGCAAAAGAGTTAGATATGACTGAGTGACTTTCACTTTCAATATATGTAAAATGGTGTTTATGGCATTGAAAGTGAAAGTTGCTCAGCCATGTCTGACTCTTTTTGACCCCATGGACTCTACAATATATGGAATTTTCCAGGCCAGAACACTGGAGTGGGTAGCCATTTCCTTCTCCAGGAGATTTTCCCAACAGAGGGATCGAACCCAGGTCTCCCACAATACAGGTGGATTCTTTACCAGCTGAGCTTCCAGGGAAGCCTATTTATAGCATTACTATTCTTAATAGTTCCAAACTAGACATCTGGAGTCTTTTCATTTTATAATGAATGCATATTCTCATTGCAACAATAAGATATAAAGTACAACTACACTAACAAGGTAGATGAACATTACAAACCAGGCAAAGGAAACTATTTATAAAATGAATGCATACAATATTATTCTGTTTGTGTAAAATCAAGATAAGGAGAAGTAAGCCATAGTGTTATAAGGCAGGAGAGTAGATACACATGGGGTCAATATTGTGATAGAGTCTCTAGGGCCTGGAAGGGCTGATCATGTTCTTTCTTGATCTGGATGCTGGTTCCAAGAGCATTCAGTTTATGAAAACTCATCAAGTTATAATCTCATGATTTGTGTGCTGCTGAGTCGCTTCAGTTGTGTCCAACTCTGTGTGACCCCAGAGATGGCAGCCCACCAGGCTCCCGCATCCCTGGGATTCTCCAGGCAAGAACACTGGAGTGGGTTGCCATTTCCTTCTCCAATGCATGCAAGTGAAAAGTGAAAGTGAAGTTGCTCAGTCGTGTCCGACTCCTAGAGACCCCATGGACTGCAGCCTACCAGGCTCCTCCATCCATGGGATTTGCCAGGCAAGAGTACTGGAGTGGGGTGCCATTGTCTTCTCCGCATGATGTGTGTACTTTTTTTTTTATATAAATGTGATTCTTCAATGAATTTTTTTCTTAAAAAAAATTTGTGCCTCACAGGCATAGGTTGTTAAAAAGAAAGAGAAAGGCCAACCTTAGAAAAGACATGGGGAATTCCTTGTCCATTGAATTGAAATCCTAATTTTAGCTTTAGTTCAATGAAATCAGGGATAGGGTATGATAGCAAATAGAGGAAGAGAAATGGAAGTGATTTTATGATTATACAGTACTTACTGGTAGAGGAGTGAACAGGCTTAGTGAGAAGGACTAAAAGTATCGCCTTGTTCTCCTAAGAAGATAATGGAACCACTGGAGCACCTCCAATCATAAATGGAAGGACTGAAGCTGAAGCTGAAGCTGAAGCTCCAATATTTTGGCCACCTGATGTGAAGAGCTAACTCATCGGATAAGCCTCTGATGCTGGGAAGGATTGAGGGTAGGAGGAAGGGGGCAACAGAGGATGGGATGGTTGGATGGCATTATCAGTTCAATGGATATGAGTCTGAGCAAAGTCCGGGTGATAGTGAAGGACACGGAAGCCTGGTGTGCTGCAGTCCATGGGATCGCAGAGTTGACACGACTGAGGAACTGAACAACAACAGCCTCTTATTGCAACAACCAAAGGGTGCACCAGCATCAATCAGTCCATGTGCCCTCTTTAGCAAACTGGTAATAAATCAGCAAGTATCATGACAGTATAACTGGGGCTTGATAGCTCACTTAGTAAAGAATCTTCCTGCAGTGCAGGGGACCCCGGCTCAATTCCTGGGTCAGGAAGATCCACTGGAGAATGGATAGGCTACCCACTACAGTATTCTTGGGCCTCTCTTGTGGCTCAGCTGGTAAAGAATCCGTCTGCAATGTGGGAGACCTGGGTTGATCTCTGGATTGAGCAGATCCCCTGGAGAAGGGAAAGGCTACCCATTCCAGTATTCTGGCCTGGAGAATTCCGTGGACTGTATAGTCCATGGGGTCCCAGAGAGTTGGACATCACTCAGCGACTTTCACTTTCACTCTCATTTTCATGACTACATAACTTCTATTGTTAATGGTGCTTATTTAGAGAGTTGATATTAAAAAAATCAACTCTTGGATTTCCCTGGTGGTGTGGTGGGTAAGAATCCACCTTCCAATGCAGGAGACATAGGTTCAGTCTCTGGTCTAGGAAGTTTCCAAATGCCACAGAGCAACTAAGCCTGTGCATCCTGACTACTGAGCCGGCATTCTGGAGCCTGTGAGTTGCAATTACTGAGCCTGTGTTCCAAAGCAAGAGGAGTCATCATAAAGAGGAGTACCCGACTCTTGATGAAGAGTAGTCCCCGCTTGCCACAACTAGAGAAAGCCTGTGCCAAACACGGAAGACCCAGCCACCCAAATAAATAAATAAAAATAAATAATAAACTCTCAAGCGAGATTGCCTGAGTTCAAATCCTATTTCCACCACCTGTTTGATGTGTGACCTTGAGCATGTAGCGTAACATCTCTGTGCTTCATTTCTTCCCCTGATGGACTGGAAATAGTGCTTATTTATTTATTTATTGACCACGTCAAATGGCATGCAGGATCTTAGTTATTAAACCAGGGATCAAACCCTCACGTCCTGTATCAGAAGCAAGGAGTCTTAACTACTGGACTGCCAGGTAACTCTTGGAATACTATTCAGTACAGTTCAGTTCAGTTGCTCAGTTGTGTCCAACTCTTTGAGACCCCATGAATTGCAGCACGCCAGGCCTCCCCATGTATCACCAACTCCCGGAGTTCACTCAAACTCACATCCATCGAGTCGGTGATGCCATCTAGCCATCTCATCCTCTGTCGTCCCCTTCTCCTCCTGCCCCCAATCCCTCCCAGCATCAGAGACTTTTCCAATGAGTCAACTCTTCGCATGAGGTGCCAAAGTACTGGAGTTTCAGCTTTAGCATCATTCCTTCCAAAGAAATCCCAGGGCTGATCTCCTTCAGAATGGACTGGTTGGATCTCCTTGCACTCCAAGGGACTCTCAAGAGTCTTCTCCAACACCACAGTTCAAAAGCATCAATTCTTCAGCACTCAGCTTTCTTCACAGTCCAACTCTCACATCCATACATGACCACAGGAAAAACCATAGCCTTGACTAGACAAACCTTTGTTGGTAAAGTAATGTCTTTGCTTTTGAACATGCTTTCTAGGTTGGTCGTAAATTTCCTCCCAAGTAGTAAGCGTCTTTTAATTTCATGGCTGCAATCACCATCTGCAGTGATTTTGGAGCCCCAAAAAATACAGTCTGACACTGTTTCCACTCTTTTCCCATCTATTTCCCATAAAGTGATGGGACCAGATGCCATAATCTTTGTTTTCTAATGTTAAGCTAAAGCTCACTAAAATCCCACTTTTTCACTCTCCTCTTTCACTTTCATCAAGAGGCTTTTTAGTTCCTCTTCACTTTCTGCCATAAGGGTGGTGTCATCTGCATATCTGAGGTTATTGATATTTCTCCCGGCAATCTTGATTCCAGCTTGTGTTTCTTCCAGCCCAGCGTTTCTCATGATATACTCTGCATATAAGTTAAATAAGCAGGATGACAATATACAACCTTGATGTACTCTTTTTCCTATTTGGAACCAGTCTGTTGTTCCATGTCCAGTTCTAACTGTTGCTTCCTGACTTGCATATAGGTTTCTCAAGAGGCAGGTCAGGTGGTATGGTATTCCCATCTCTTTCAGAATTTTCCACAGTTTACTATGATCCACACATTCAAAGCTTTGGCATAGTCAGTAAAGAAGAAATAGATGTTTTTCTGGAACACTCTTGCTTTTTCAATGATCCAGCAGATGTTGGCAATTTGATCTCTGGTTCTTCTGCCTTTTCTAAAACCAGCTTAAACATCTGGAATTCACAGTTTGCGTATTACTGAAGCCTGGCTTGGAGAATTTTGAGCATTACTTTACTAGCGTGTGAGATGAGTGCAATTGTGCGGTAGTTTGAGCATTCTTTGGCATTGCCTTTCTTTGGGATTGGAATGAAAACTAACATTTTCCAGGCCCGTGGCAACTGCTGAGTTTCCCAAATTTGCTGGCATATTGAGTATAGCACTTTCACAGCATCATCTTTCAGGATTTGAAATAGCTCAACTGGAATTCCATCATCTCCACTAGCTTGGTTTGTAGTGATGCTTTCTAAGGCCCACTTGACTTCACATTCCAGGATGATCTGGCTCTAGGTGAGTGAACACATCATCGTGATTATCTGGGTCATAAAGCTCTTTTTTGTGCAGTTCTTCCGTGTATTCTTGCCACCTCTTCTTAGTATCTTCTGCTTCTGTTAGGTCCATACCATTTCTGTTCTTTATCGAGCCCATCTTTGCATGAAATGTTCCCTTGGTATCTCTAATTTTCTTGAAGAGATCTCTAGTCTTTCCCATTCTGTTGTTTTCCTCTGTTTCTTTGCATTGATCGCTGAAGAAGGCTTTCTTATCTTTCCTTGCTATTCTTTGGAACTCTGCATTCAGATGCTTATATCTTTCCTTTTGTCCTTTGCTTTTCACTTTTCTTCTTTTCACAGCTATTTGTAAGGCCTCCCCCGACAACCATTTTGCTTTTTTGCATTTCTTTTCCATGGGAATGGTCTTGATCCTTGTCTCCTGTACAGTGTCATGAACCTCCATCCATAGTTCATCAGGCACTCTATCTATCAAATCTAGTCCCTTAAATCTATTTCTCACTTCCAGTGTATAATTATAAGGGATTTGATTTAGGTCATACCTGAATGGTCTAGTGGTTTTCCCTAGTTTCTTCAATTTACATCTGAATTTGGCAATAAGGAGTTCATGATCTGAGCCACAGTCAGCTCCTGGTCTTGTTTTTGTTGACTGTATAGAGCTTCTCCATCTTTGGCTGCAAAGAATATAATCAATCTGATTTTGGTGTTGACCATGTGGTGTTGTCCATGTGTAGAGTCTTCTCTTGTGTTGTTCTCTTCTCTTGTGTTGGAATGCTATTAATAACATGTTTATAACAGAGTGGTTATGAGGATTAAATGTAAGCTCTCTGTGTGTATTGGTAGTGGTGGTAGTGGTTTAGTCACTAAATTGTGTCCGACCTTTGCGGCCCCATGGACAGAGGAGGCTGGCAGGCCACAATCTTGGGATTCCCCAGGCAATAGTACTGGAGTGGATTGCCATTTCCTTCTCCAGGGGATCTTCCCAACCCAGGAATTGAATCCGGGTATCCTGCATTGTATGCTGATTCTTTAGCAACTGAGCTACAAGGGAAGCCCATATTAGCTATGATCATATATGAAACCCTGCAAATTAATTCACTCAATCACAGAACAAACACACAAAAGAGTAATTTTTTACTACCATTTGATAACAGAGGAAACTGATGTTTAGAGCCTTTAAATGACTCCTTACACAGCTTGTAAACGGTGAAACAGATTTTCAGCTTCAAATGTGTCCTCTTCTTCCAACCCAGGACCTTCCCATGTCCCCATAGCTCCTTAAAAATTACTTTGAACTATTAAGATATGTCCTTTCATTAAAAATAGGATTCAAAAAAAAATAAATAAAAAAAATAGGATTCAGGAGTTTATAAAGTTCTCTTGTAGTGATCATTAGCTTCCTGTTCTCAAAACTCATTTCCCATTATTTTATGGAGATTTTACATGCAAACTCATCTACTCTACTCCCTCATTCAAGGAAATTAAATCTGCTTTTCCTATTCTCTCTCCTTTGTGTTGATGAAAGCTGGTGCTCATTATCTACAGTAGAAAAGGCTTCTTGTTATATGTAAAGCAATTATTAATCATATAGGAGATAACAACTAAATCTAAAATTTCACATATTCAGGAGTTAATTGAGGGGCCTTGGGCCTTGCAGTCTTATTCTCCATGGATGATCTCTGACTTCTCTACATCTCATTTAAAAATTATTTGAAATAATTAATTACCTTATTATATTTGGGACTTCCCTGTTGGCTAAGATGTTAAAGAACCTGTCTGCAATGCAGATCCCTGGGTAGGGAAGAGCCCCCGGAGAAGGGAATGGCTCCCCACTCCAGTATTCTTGTCTGGTGAATCCCATGGGCAGTGGAGGCTGGTGGGCTACAGTCCATGGGGTCACAAGGTCTGGACATGACTGGGTGACTAACCCTACTATTACTGTTATATTTACCTGTGGCAAATCTTGAAAGTTCATCAATTATGCATTTCTGAAACATTTTCTGATCTTTGAGTGAATTAATTTTAACAATATGATGAGTCTTTTCCTGTACCTTTTCATTCCAACTTACATTTGAAACTTTAAGAAGCAGGCTGAAATATTTCGTTTTTACTTTTTAGTTTTGACAAAAATACTCTTGTGTCTTGCATTCACGGAAAAATATAGAAGTTGAAACTGCAGAATGCCATGCTGCTGCTGCAGCTAAAGTCGCTTTAGTTGTGTCTGACTCTGTGCGACCCCATAGACAGCAGCTCACCAGGCTTTCCGGTCCCTGGGATTTTCCAGGCAAGAGTACTGGAGTGGGGTGCCATTGCCTTCTCTGACAGATAATCAAGGCCAATTTTTAGATTTCCATAAGTTCAGATTTTTGACTTGAGTTTTACAGAAAAATTTATTTGTGTACATGAGGTTGCCATGTTATATTTTTGTAATAATTACTGAAACTTTGGTAATTATTTTATACTTTTATAAACAAATCCTATAAATTGATACTAATTTATAGGATTTGTTTATAAAAGTATACTTACTGCTATCATTACCTTCATGGTCCAATATAGAACTAATTTTATCTAGTGACTCCTTGTTTTCAAGCTTGTAAACTACTATTGTTATGTACATACAGAAGCCTAGAATATTTGTAATGAATTCTGAATGTCTCCAGAGTGCTTGATAAAGAAGTAGTTCAGGACCCAGACTATCAAAACCCCAGGCTCACCTGAAATCCATGAAAAGCTATATTTAATAGCATTGAAGAATTAGAAGTGGATCCAGTCTTCCAAAAGCTGCGAGAGCTTAGAGTCAGGTCTTGTCTTGACCAGATTAAGGTTATCTGCCCCCATTCCTCCTGATGTACAAGGAATAAAATGAACTCTCTTTGGAGAAAGATGACACCATTTGAAACTCTACAATTTTCCACATTTAATGTCTGACATGCAACCAAAAATTATTAGCCATAATATCCATTTGTTAGAGTTACCAGACATGGGCTTTATAAATATTATTAATGTATTTCAGCTAATGAGTAACATAAAGGATTTTTTCTCTTTTTGAAGAATTAAAATCAGTGAAATTTAATAATCTAACAGAATTAAATCAATTATATTAATTAAGAATGAAAATAATCGAATAGAATTTTAAACCTAAAAGATGCAGTAATTGAAATTCAAAATTTAATAGATAAGTTGAACCATAATCTGTAGAGGTGATTAGACAATCAGAAGATGAGCTGGCTGAAAATATCTTCTGAGGCATGAAAAGCAAAAATGATGAAAAATATGTAATTGGATATGAGAAACAGCATTGGTAAAAAAGTGTAATAGATTTGTATTTGTCATTCCATAAGCGTAAGGGGCAAAAATGGGGCAGAAACAATAACTGAACAAAAATAGACAAGAATTTCCCAAAATGAATAAAGATATGAAGTTGTAAATCCCAAGAGCACTTAAAGGCTCAGACAGCGTAAGTATGAAAGTAATTATGTCTAAACTCATTAAAGAATATTGCTGGTCTTCAATGACAAAGAGAAAATGCTACAAACAGTTAAGGCAGGGAGCAGGAGGGTGAGAGCAGAGTTACATTGCTTCACATGAACAGCAATATGACATCTGATGTCTCAACAGAAACAATGAAATCTAGAAGAGAGTGGAATTCATATTATCATTATTATTATTAATCTTAAAAATAAAATTACTTTAAAGTGATCATAAAATAAAGAAATATTTAGAAATACAAAAAGCGAATGAATTTGTCACTGGTAGACTCACACTGAAGCAAGTACTAAAAGAATTTTATTTAGGCAGAAGAATAATAATCTCAGAAAATAGAAATGCAATAAAGAATAAAAAATAAATATAATGTAAATATGGGAGCATATATAAATGAATAGACTATATAATACAGCAGCTTTATTAACAATAATAATACTACTGGTCATAATTAGAACAATTAATTACTAAGTGGTGAAGGAGGTGGTCTTATGAACTATAACAGTTAAAAAGACAACATAATTGATGAAAGTCCTAAGTTAGGAAAGATTTATTGTTTAAAAATTGCATCATTTATGAGGAAAATTCAAAATAATCTAGAAATTAACTAAAATTGGATTATATTTAAAATATTTATAACAGCAGAAAAATAAAATACCTGTGAATAAATCAAATATGAAAGCATATAAAATTTTTCACATGAAGCACATACTGAGAAAAAAAGTTAAGTAAAACCTAAATAAATGAAGTGCTTGCCTTTTCAAAGGTTGGGAGACTAAATATTGTAAAGACATTAATTCCCCAGCAACTGACCTATGGATTCAATGCAATAATTTAAAAAATGTTAACAGATCTTGAATTTGTGCATATATGCATCTATGTATGTTTGTGGAAACTGCCAAACTGGTATAAAAATATATATGTAAATATAAACGGCCAAAATAACTAAGATAATCTTAAAAAATAGCAAAGCTAGAAGACGGAATATCAGATATCAAGACTTACAGTAATGCCACAGAAATTAAGAACGTGTGGTATTGGAGCCAGGATATATATGGATCAATAGAAAAATAAATTCAGACACAGATTCATATGTACATAATTACCTGATTTACAGCAAAGAGAAGTGTTGTTTTATAACCTGAGATTTATAACCTGATTTATAACTTCACAGTAGTGCTGAATGGAAGAGATTTTTTAAAGTGGACAGAGAGCTAAGTCTGGAAAACTGGGAGCTCATGTGGGGAAAAAAAGTGAATCTTGGCCCCTAATTTTTATTAAAAGAAGAAAACTCTTAACTGCTGCTTGACTCTCAAGAAGACACACGAGAACAGGCATTTCTTAAACAGGGCATTAATAAATGCCAACCATAATGAAATAAATGATAAAATATAGGCTTCATTGAAATAAGGAACTCAAGTTTATCAAAGACACTATGAGAATAATAAAAATCAGATCATAGAGTGGGCAGAAATATTATGCATATATCCTATGTATATAATACATCTATCCATGTATCCTACAAGAATTTTTGTCTAAAATACATAAAAATTTCTCTCCATTAATAACAAAAAGTAGCTAACCAAAGATGGAAAAATAAAAACAAGTAAAAGATCTGAAAAACATTTTATGAAAGAGAATATTTATATTCCAATAGGCATATGAAAAAATTCAATATTATTATCAAAGGAAAGTGAATTAAAACCACAGGAAATAGCACCAGAGAACCCACAGAATAGCTTCAGTGAGAAAAGACTGAGGAAACCCAGTGCTCGCAGAATGTGGTCGAGGGGACCTTCCCTACACGCTCAGGCATGCCGTTTCATAAAATCACTTCAAAAATTATATGGCAAAATCTGCCAGAGATAAAAATGCACGTGTTCCCTTATCTACTAAGTCTTCTGTTAGTTATGTATACTCAGCAAAACTGGGTACATACGATAAAGCTACTCAAAATGACAACCAATGGTCACATGAATAAATACATTCCGATATATTCCTGCACTGGCCTGCTATGTTACGGTGAGAGTGAGCAAAGACTCCTACATCAAAGAACATGGTTGGGGGACTTCCCTGGTGGTCCAGTGGTTGCGACTTCACCTTCCAACCCAGGGTATCTGGGTTCGATCCCTAGTAGGGGAGCTAGGATTCCACAAGCCTCGTGAACAGAAAGCCAAGACATGAAAGAGAAGCAGTGTTATAACAAGTTCAATGCAGACTTTAAAAATGGCACACATCAAAAAAAAAAAAAAAATCTTTTTTTAAAACAACAAACAAAAGATGGACATATCTCACAAATGCAATATCCAGCAAAGGAAATCATACTCAAAAGATAACATAACAGTGTTATTCAATTTGTATAAAGTTCAAAACAGGCAAAATTAGCCTAGGAAATTAGAAGTGAGGATTCTGGTTACCCAGAGGGTGTAGGGAATGGGAGGATACTCCAAGGGACCTTCTGGTATGCAGGTAATGTTTTCTTTTCTGACTTGGCATGTTATTACAAGGTATGTTAATTTGGTGATATGATTTGAGCAACTTTTTATATATAGGTTAAGTTTCAATCAAAAATTTGTTTAAAAATATATCTAATTCTCTGTCATTAATCCATTGCAATATACTTCATATTCCTGCCAAGGCATTAGCAGAAGCTGCTTCTTGAGACCGAGTAATAGCAGACAAGTGCAGGAATGAAGCCTGGGTGAATCCATTTGTGGCCGTGGACAGCGCTAATTGCTCCTTGGAGCCTTGGAGAACATAAAGGTTACCGAAAAGGCTGCAATTAACGTGGCAGGCGTTCCGCAGCAAGTGTAGACACCAGCGAGGGAGGCTTAGAGATAGCCCTCTAGCTTTCTTCCAGATGCCAACTTCTCTTGACATTTACAGGAAGTGGAGGAGGGAGGAGAGGGAGGCATTTTCTTTGCCAAGGAGAAAATCTCTGTAGGAATCTTGACACAGAGGTTTTCATGCCCTTGATTGCTGACAATAAATGTGCTTGTCCCTACATGCATGCATTGCCACCCGGAAGTGCACCCTGGGTGCGTTTATGAGTAACAGCCTCAGACAGAAGGCTGAGGGTCACTTCATGTGCCGTAGATGAGCTGCTATCTTGGTTGAGAACACAGCAGTAATTTAATGGATGTGCAGAAACAAAAATGCAATTACCACTGTTGAAATGTGTCCTGACACATGGTTAACACTCCCATTCTTGTGCCAAGTGACAGAGGAGACTATTTCTTGCTCCAATTCTGAGAGGAAATGGGCCCATATTTTTTTTCTAAAAAAGAATAGCAGTGAGGTAGGTAAGCTCAAATTTGGATGAACTCATCCTCTGTATTTATTTCATTGCCTCATTTCCTCACCCTCACAGATAGACCTAGTCTTCTTTGAGGAAAAGAGGCATGGTGAATTAGGATAAGTGAATAGATTAAAAAGGGGAAAAAAAAAAAAAAAAAAGCTGAAACTAACAATAAGGATTTTAAGCCCTTACCACCTCCCTAAATGTGGGCTTTAGTTTTTTCATCTACAAAATGGCAATAATAATTATATATCAATGAACTCATAACATCTGTGAGCAGAGTAAACTATCTTTAAACTATAAAGTATAAACATTAGTAATTAATAGCATATAAAACCAGTAATAGCATATAAAACTATGATACCTTTTTAAGGTCTCATAGTTCATTTTGCCTGTATCCTAAATATCTATATAATGGTCCTACTCTCTGAGGGAAAAAAAAGTTCCAACAAATTTCTGGTATTATATGAGAACACTCTTGAATTTCTTACAGTACTTTTCACAGTGTTTAGTGTCGGTGTGGGTAATTTTTAAGTGGAAGTCTAAATCAAATTTTAAAGCATCCTTTCTATTAGACAGGAGTTAGTTGCACTGTGATGTTGAAACATTTAGGAATTGAAATTAAATATCTACTTTGGAAGAAAGTGCTATGAGAAATTAGCTTTATGAAAATATTTTACCTCTTTATAGGCTTTAACTTCATTGTTTGAGCTAAGAATATTCTCTACAGTTCTCCTGTTTTCCATGTAATAGAACCAAAATTTTCTTCTCTGAAGGTTATGGCATGACTATAAGTAATATTTTTGTACTCAACTATTATAGGAAATTTGATGGATTTTAAAAAAGCAGCAGTTTTGTTTTATTGTATATGAAGATGGTTGGGACAGTGTATCTACACACACTACTTTCCTACATTGCTCTACATAAATATTGGGGGGAAAAAAAGCTCCTTCCTTCTTTATTAAACTGAATGATAAATTCTTGCTAGCTACAGAGGGAAAATCTGAAGCCCAAAGACAGACTAGTTCTATGTAGCTGGGAAGAGTTAAAAAAAAAAAAAAATCATTTCCAGACTTTCTATCCTGATAAACTTATCAATCCAGACCTGAGAATTTTGTTCAGAGAAGTTAAATGACATCTGACATTTGGTTACAACTAAAAGTTATTCAAGTCATCAGACCATCACTCCATGTTGTTTTTTCTTTTTAAACTAATGATTTGTGATTGTACCGAATAGTCTCCGTTTGGCCCTAAGATTCACTCTCCACCCTTGTCCTTCCTGTGCTGTGTTCCTGGAAGTTGACATTTATGGACTTCGTCAACTGGATTTTCCTTTCGCTTGCAGTTGAGAATAGTCAATGGAAAACATTGGAAGGGAATTGAAAAGTGGAAAGAGAGTACGTAGTAAAGTTAGACATATTTTCCCAAATTTACTACAGAGTGGGTCACAGTTTGGCATTAACTGTGTTTCCTGACAATGCCCAGAGCACCTATTCAGGCCCTGCCCCAGCACAGCAGCCCTCTGCCTCTAGGTTCTGATGCTCATGCCCTCCTTTACCCTTCAAGTCCAGGAGTGGAAATCGTCCCCACTTCTTGTTAGCCCTGGAGTGCTATGCAAGCATCTTTTCAATATGTTTTTTTTTCCCCTCAATTATTGGGACTCATCAGTGTGATATTGGAGGTCAAGAATACATAAGAAAATGGAACGCAAGAGACAGACCTATGTCACTTGCTACTCAAATATAAAATATCAGTGAACAGAGCTTGTATTACTGTATATATTATAATTACCTCAGACTGAAATACCATAGTTTTTTTTCCTGGTGCTTAATATTAAAAAAAAGACCTACATAATCCACCATGGGAAATATATGGCTAGAAATTCCATAATCTGCTTTATTAAAAACTTAGATTAACCAGTAATTGCTACATTTGTTTCCAGTGTGGTTAAAGCTGGTGAGATTGAGGAAAAGTTCCTAATATTTTTGTTTACATGTTTTGCTCATTTTATCTTCACTCATAGGCAAGTAAATCCATATACCCTTGCTGCTGCTGCTGCGGCTAAGTCGCTTTAGTTGTGTCTGACTCTGTGTGACCCCATAGACGGCAGCCCACCAGGCTCCCCTGTCCCTGGGATTCTCCAGGCAAGAACACTGGAGTGGGTTGCCATTTCCTTCTCCAATGCATGAGAGTGAAAAGTGAAAGTGATGTTGCTCAGTCGTGTCCGACTCTTAGTGACCCCACGGACTGTAGCCTACGAGGCTCCTCTGACAGTGCAATTTTCTAGGCAAGAGTACTGGAGTGGGGTGCCATTGCCTTCTCTGAATGCAAATGAATAGAGGAACACAATAGAATGGGAAAGACTAGAGATCTCTTCAAGAAAATTAGAGATATGAAGGGAATATTAGTAATAGGTAAAAAAATGCATATAAATTGTTGTATTACTAGATGATTGATAGAGGGAAGGTAAGGTGGAAGGCATGGTATCAAGTTTTGTTTAATGCCTTTGCTAAACAGTTTGAATTCTAGCATTAGAATCTGATAGCTGACTGCCTCTCTGTTTCACCATTGAATAACCAAGTGACCTTGCACAATTCCCATAACCTCTCAGATTGTCATTTTTTTAAATAAGTAAAATGGGCTTAATTAGAACACTTAAAGGGATTGCTTTGAGTTAAATCGGTAGAGGTTCCTAGTTCAGAGTCCATCACATAGCTAAACATGTTATAAATGTTTGCTCTACAGATATTGATGCATATTAGTTACAGACATCTAAATCTGTTGATGGAGTGAGAAAATGGAGACTGATTAGGAAGCAGAAACAGAAGCAAAATGAGCACATGGAAGGGGTATCAAGCAATATCTTCTCCATGTCATAGACCACAAGTTTAGAGAGATGCTCCAAAAAGCAGTGTTTCATGATTAGATGCATCTGGGAATTATTGCCTTTCATATCTCCTTTCTGGATGTACCTATTTGCATTTTAATATCCTTGAGAAGATTTGCAAAGCCTTTACAAGTATCTCCCTGTCTTTCCCAAACTTGCTGAATATGAATCTCATGCAATGTCAATTATGTGCCATAGAACTTTTGCAGAGCATGGTGGGAAATGCTAGTCTCACACATAGCAAGCATCACTTGACTGGGGTAAGGTACTAGAAGCAGGGAAAGAAAGACAAGTCATAGTGAGGGGAGATTACAGATAGGATGCACAGAAATTTACAAGCAGAAAGATCATCCCGAGGCTGTTAGCATTACATCGGTGTTAACTTTGATTTGAAAGGTGATGGCACTTTTTAAAGAAAGCAAGACCTAAAGAAGACTTTAAACAATGGCATATGTCTGATACGGTGGGAAATAATAGTGTCAGCACATTCCAAGTGGGTAATTGGTTTGTCATTGTGCATATTCGCAGCAAATTGGGCCCTTTGCTCTTAATTTAAGCACCCATTTTTGCCTAATGATGTTGTGTATTTACATTTCACATTATCTTTGTTAACACGTGAAAAATCCAGCTGGTGACCTAGCAGGAAGTCCCTTGAAGTCATAACTCTTCATTACCCTCCCTGGAGCCGGCATGGTTTGAATTGAGAGGTAGTCAGAACGCATTATAGGAAGGATGATAGGAAAACACACAGATGTACAAGCCCTGGTGTTTCAAGCTGTAAGACAATGGCCAGTGTTTTATAGCGGTCAGTAGCATAGGCTTTACAGACCTAGATTCAAATATGAACTCTACTATTAACTAGCTTGTAAAACTTGGATACAAGTTACTGGTTCTTTCTGTGCTTTAGTGTGCTCAATATTGAACTAATAATAATATCTAAATTCCTAAGACTTGAGAGAAGAGAAGATGGGAAATATATGTAAAAACTTCACACAGCCTCTGAAAAATAGGATACACTCACTAAAGAATGACTTTATTTCATAATTTCATTATTTCTATTTTTTATTGTGTGTAATAAGAGCTGATAAGTATTTGTTACACACAAATTATAGGTATATATAACAAACAGTAGTGCTTATTAATAATAAGCAAATCATTTGAAATGTCTTTCCTTCTCTGGATAATTGGTTAACTGAAATTTTTGATCTTTATTAAAGACATCAATACATTAGCTTTTGTTTCAAATTTAAAATTAAAATATTGCATTCTTTTTAGAGTGCTAATTGCATTTTAAAATGCTTTCTTTGATGTTTCAAAGATCTAATTGGTCACTAAATATCATTAAATAAACCATTGAAATGAAGACCAACATTTCATGAGAAATACAATCAAGAACTTCATAATTACTGAAAATGAAAAAAATTCATTAACAATGATATAAAAGCACATGGAGATACTTAGTGAATAAAAGAGTTAAGGATAAGAAATAGGTATGCTTTATGATGGAATGCAAATGATGTAAATGTGGATAATTACTAAATTTTTATGCTCTATCTCATGTAATAAAAGACTAGACATGCCATAAAATATCATTTTGTATGCCTTCTTTAATACAAATGTCATAATAATAGTCACTATTTTTTGATTCTATTCTATTGGCCAACATGTGAAAACTGGACTATAAAGAAGGCTGAGCGCTGAAGAATTGATACTTTTGAATTGTAGTGCTAGAGAAGACTCTTGAGAGTCCCTTGGACTGCAAGGAGATCCAACCAGGCACTCCTAAAGGAAATCAACCCTGAGTATTCATTGGAAGGATTGATGCTGAAGCTCCAACACTTTGGCCACCTGATGTGAAGAGCTGACTCCTTAGAAAAGACCCTGATGCTGGGAAAGATTGAGGGCAGGAGAAGGGGACAACAATGAGATGGTTGGATGGCATCACCAGCCCAATGGACGAGTTTGAACAAATTCCAGAAGATAGTGAGGGTCAGAGAAGCCTGGTATGCTACAGTTCATGAGCTCACAAAGAGTCGGGCAAGATTGAGTGACTAAACAACAGCCATTGGCCAAGAATTGTGTTAGTGATTATATATGTTATGCCATCTACATCTCATGAAAACTGTAGAGAGTAAGTACTGTTATTCCCAATTTGCAGCTGAAAATAATGGAAAAAAAAAACTGGAAATTGCTTCAACCCTTCATTCTTCTCTCTACTTTTCTTCTAGTGAAAGGAGAGGCATCATTAGTCATATTTTGAGATTTAGGGAGAACTAGTTGTAGCCCTCCGCCTCTCTTGAATTTTTTCACGGATGGGTATTTGTCCCAACTGGATCACAGTCACTCCCATAGATTTCTTTGGTTTGAGTTAGTGAGAAATTGAGAAAGAGTATTGCCCTGGCTTTCTGCTTGGGATTCTATGTGTGTATGCCTGAAGTGATTCATGGAATATTCTACATAGAAAATGTCTATCTCTGTTAAAAGAAAGTGAGTTTGATACAAAGAAATTCAAACAGGGAAATGGATGGTGTGGAGCCCTTGGATCAAATCATTTCGCTTCTGCATCTTGTGCTCTTGTCATGTTGCTCAACATTTTGTGTGTGTGTGTGTATATATGTATATATATATATATATGTATATATATATATATACACACTAATTAAACTTGGATTTCTGCAACTTTCAATTAGAATAATTCCTCCTAGTTAAGTCAGAGGTTAAACATATTTTCCAAAATGACATGGCTGGTTAGTTGTAGAGGCAGGACCAAGACCAGTCAAAGGCTCATCCCTTGATTACTATGAGCTCCATCAGTTTGGCAAATAAAAATATTCAGCAATTCCCATGAGCAAGATGAATATCTCGTAAGGATCCTTGGACATTTTCTTAAAGTTATAACTAACATAGTAACAAATGAACAAAATGAAGCCCAAACTGTCAGTATCAGTAACCACTTCCACAGTAAGGCCTTTTATAACAAAGAGATTAAATAGATTTTTATAGCAAATCATTGCGTAAGAAGCCCAATCAAGCATCTTTTTCTGAGCATGTCATCCACTGTGATGATAAAACAGAGATATTGTGCTCGCACAGCTCTGAATTCTGTTTTTAGAAACGAGAGCCCTAGACTAGTGGCATCTATAAACGTGTGCATGAGTAGGAGCTGAGCAGAGGACAGAGGGCAAAGGAAAACAAATAGCTGCAGTTTCTCCAAGCCATTGAAAATAGTGCATCAACAATTCAATCAAGAAGCTAACGATGGGCATGTGCTACTACTAAAAGAATGTGTACCCCATAGTATTTTGATTTTGTGAGGATGCTCTTTCCTAGATCAGAGCTGATAATAAAGTGTCCCTATTGGTGTTTAGGTATAGAATTGCTATTTTAACTTTGGATGTTATGTCTGTTACTAAGTCCAGTTCACATGAACAATGGATCTCAGCCCTGACCACTGTGGGAGAAACTCAAATAGATGATCTTGGTGAGTACAACCATCGCTTTTTTAGATTGCCAAAAGCACAAGTGGTCTGTGGTGGCTGGAGCTGACTTCATCCCCGTAGGGCAGATGTTATGATTCTCCACACTCTTCTAGAAGGTCCACGGCTGCCAAAGTAGTTCATGGGGTGCTCTTAAACATCACCCAACATGATCCAAATAGTTCACGGGGCGCTCTTAAACACCACCCAACATGATCCAAATAGTTCATGGGGTGCTCTTAAACACCACCCAACATGATCCAATGTTTCATTTTAACTGCAGGTCTGGAAAACACAAACGGAGATGTTGGGTTGGAAATATACGAGGTGCCCTGGCCAGGGAGTGTTTTGACTTTGAATGCAGAGGATCTCAAGCAAATATGTACTCGCCTGAAACTGTTTCCGTATGTTTCCTGATCCACTGCTCTTACTACACGAGACACAGTGCTATCATGATTAATGCCTTCATCGTAAACACGTGATGAATGGGACTTTAGGTCCGTTCTGGCCCTTTCTCATTGTAACAAGATCAAAGTAAATATATTTCATTCTGCTATGAATGTATTTTCTTCACGTTGTGTTATAAAAAGATGATTCACTCGTAGAGCAGCTCTACTTTTATACATGGAAAGAAAGAAAAGAAATGGAAAGAAAGAAAGAAAAAAAATCACTTTCTAAGGTTAAAGTATCTTCTGTAAGAGATAAAACTATTTTTTTCACTGTATATGAAGAGATTGAAAAAATTATAATAGTCTCTTCCTATTATGCACTGATGCCAGATTTTCAAAAACAGAAAAAGAAAGGTGACTTTTACCTGTTCCATCAGACAAATTTTTATTAAATCTCATTTTCTTCAGTTACTGGAAAAGTTTTAATTCTGCATTTAATTATGATAAAATGTCCCATATTTTTCTTTTAAAATAGTCCTTCAGTGAACATCTTATATACCCATTTTACCTATAGAGCAAATTCTTAACAGTGGAGACTATAAGCCAAAGGGAATATGTATTTTAATTTTTTTAATATACTTACCTTGAACTACCTACAGGTGGCTCAGTGGTAAAGAATCTACCTGCCAATGCAGGACATGTAGATTTGATCCCTGGGTCTGGAAGATTGCAGAAAGGAAGAAATGGCAACCCACTCCAGCATCCTTGCCTGGAGAATCCCATGGACCGAGGAGCCTGGCAGGCTACGGTCCATCAAGTCATAGAGTCAGACATGACTGAGTGAGCATGCACGCAGTGATTAAGCATCTTAAACTAACTTGTGAGAAGTTATTCGAATTTGCATATTTATCTGCATGCTTTCAAAAACTTGACTTTGTGAAGAGTCTACATATTTTAATGTCATTCAGGTTTTTTTTATAATGTGAGAAAAGGTTGAGCATGTTTTTATTTGCTTTGGATAATTTCTATTAGTTTCACATTATTTTCTAACTCTATATCTTTTGCTTATTTTTCCTTGGATTTTTCATTTTTTAATGCTTTGAAAACTATTTTTACATTTAAAAATTATATGTACTTTTATGTCTAAAATGGAACTTCATCAGTTAACCAATTAAAAACTAATTTTGCCAATTGCCTTTTGGGGTTTTGAAAGGTATTTACTAACACAGAAAACCCATACATATTTATACAATTTAATCAGTTATATTCTTTTAGGCATTTAGACATTTGTTCTTGCTTAGAAAGACTTATCCTAATCAATTATTATTAAAGAAAAAAGATGATCTATTTTTTCCTATTTATAGCTTCATTTTTATATGCAAATGTTTGATTCAGGGAAAATTGCTGCTTAAGACAAGCAGAATAGGAAGCAATTTTAATTTCCTTTTTTTCCCCAAATGGATAGCCTATTTTCCTAATACTATTTATTTTGTTCTTCATAGAACACAGGCTTAAAAATGAGGACATTTCTTATGTGACCTGAACTTCAGGTATCTTATCAATAGAATTATTGTGCTGCTGGCTAACACTACATATATAAGAAAATACTCAATGGGAAAATAGTCAATGACCACGAAACATAAGCTTTATTAAATTTGAATATATATTTTCATCTTGTCAAGAATTGTGTTAAGTGTAACCAATTAATTTCCTCAGTTGGAAATTTTTTTCAGTAAAAGGTATACTGAAGGGAAAAATTCCATGCACAACTTCTTGCTGGTACCTAGACCAAGATGATTTCCTACGTGACAATTGTTGACAACTTGACTGTAGTTGTCATGAAAGGACTATGATGTGGCTGCTGACCCACATGTGTCCAGCGTGGCCTTTAACTTCATTCCCATGTAATGGGGAAAGATTTTCTTTGAGTCATTCTCCTTTGTGACCCACATATTGCAACTGAAAGCCAGAGATGCATGGGTGTCCAAGGTATTTTAGCTGATTGCATTTAACTAGATTTGACAATTCTGTCCCTCAACATAAAAAAGACAGTTGCTAAATATTCTCCATTGTAATTTGGTTCAGTATCCTCGTATCAAACATCTTGACTTTATTCTAATTGTATTTAATTAACAATAACTAGCCAGAGATACACTTGTACAGATGTGAGAGTTGGATCATAAAGAAAAATGAGTGTTAAAGAATTGATGCTTTCAAACTATGTTGCTGGAGAAGACTCTTGAGAGTCCCTTGGACTGCAAGGCGATCCAACCAGGCACTCCTAAAGGAAATCAGTCCTGAATATTCATTGGAAGGACTGATGCTGAAGATGAAACTCCAATACTTTGGCCACCTGATGTGAAGAGTTGGCCCTCATTGGAAAGATCCTGATGCTGGGAAAGATTGAAACCAAAAGGGAAAGAGGGAAACAGAGGATGAGATGGTTAGAAAGCATCCCTGACTCAATGGACATAAATTTGAGCAAACTCTGGGATATAGTAGAGGACAGATTATCATGGCGTGCTGCAGTCCATGGGTCACAAAGAGTTGGACATGACCTAGCTACTGAACGGCAATGGCAACAAATAGATCTCTATGAATTCTGTTCATCTATGTATGTATGTTCATATTTTTAGGTTTTAAACTGTTGAAATGCAGATTTACGGACAGTCACAATCCATACATGTACCAAGTGCTGACTGCCAGAAAGAAACATACTCTTTTCAATGCCCTAGGGGAGTCCGGGACAGAAATTCTTCAGAAGTGAACAGGCAGGCAGCCCATAGGGGTGCAAGTTGCCTGTGATGGTTACTGTGCCAGTGTTCAGTATTGAAGGACATAAATAAAATGTGATGGAAATAGAAAGTAAAGACTCCATTTCCATGGGGACATAGAAAATATTGTGATAATATTCTAACAGGAGTTACATAACTTTTTGCCAAAACCCATTTTTAAAGTGGAAGATTAGAGTTGAATTTTGTTTAAAACCATGGAGGCTATGTGTGTGCCCTATCATTTTTGACATGTATGACAGATTAAAAACTAAACACCTCTTATATTAAATATGAAACCATAGCTTTAGGATCATAAACCAAGCATGATATTGAAAATAAGAAACACCATTTTGGTCTGACAACATAACCCTGGAATAAGGGTGTTACCGTCTATGGAGTCACACAGAGTCGGACACGACTGAAGTGACCTAGCAGTAGCAGCAGCAGAGCTGAATTATGCACCCCCCATAATTCATATGCTGAAGTCTTAAATTTCAGAATGTGACTGCTTTTGCAGGCAAAACCCTTAAAGAGGTAATTAAAGTAAAATGTAGTCATTTGGGTGAGACCTAACCTAATATGCAAACATGACTCATTTTATAAGTAAGAGGTGGGTGGGACACAAACATGAATAGGAAAAGACCCAGTGAAAACATGGACAGAGGACCACCCACAAAACAAGGAGAAAAACTTCACTCAGTACCTTAGTCTTAAGTTCTGTCATATTTGTCATGGCAGCCTTAGCAAACTAATACAATGGGATTCTCACATAATTCTTTTCAAAGCCCTATTTTTCCATTCAGGTTCATATGTCCTAATAGCTGTGTGTGTGTTCTCATTTGCTTCTTATGACAAGTCTATGATTTATATATTGTTATTTTGAATTTATGATGCAAATGAGAAAAATGAGGTTAAGAGAATTTAAGTAATTTTTCATGGTCACCCAGCTCATATGTCACTAAGCCAAAGACTGAGACTAGAACATGCCTCTGAAACATTTCCTTTAATCACTGTGCTATGTCTGTGTGGAGCTATCTTTGACAAAATATTGCCTGTGCACTGTTCAAATGGTAACATAACTGTCAAAGTTTTGGTTGAAAACAAAATAAGATCACTTCTATTGGTTGAAGAATGCCTACTGTTATATTTAGAATGCAATAGATTAATGATAAACTAGAAAAGAAGAGGAGAAGGCAATGGCACCCCACTCCAGTACTCTTGCCTGGAAAATCCCATGGGCGGAGGAGCCTGGTGGGCTGCAGTCCATAGGATCGCTAAGAGTTGGACACGACTGAGCGACTTCACTTTCACTTTTCACTTTCCTGCATTGGAGAAGGAAATGGCAACCCACTCCAGTGTTCTTGCCTGGAGAATCCCAGGGACGGGGGAGCCTGGTGGGCTGCCGTCTATGGGGTCGCACAGAGTCAGACATGACTGAAGCAATTTAGCAGTAGCAGCAGCAAAGAACACAACTGTAGAACTGGAGCCTTGAGGAAAACAGCTCTGGCTAGTAAATTAATAATATGATTCACTTAATTTTTTTTTTTTTTTATTGAGCACTTGTTCCAGGCACTATATTCAGCACTGTATTAAGAACTGAATATAGTCATAGCACTGAATTCAGAGTTTGGAACTTGATGGCAGAAAATGGACAAATTAAAATATCAACTGCAAAATCACCAAAGCTGTGAGTACATGGAATATGGGAACTTAAACATGGCTTCCAGCTCAGACTTTGAGAAAGGATTTCTATGAAGAAGATAGAGAACCTCAATAAAATAAAGGGAAGCAGAATAAGAAAGATAAATTATATGATATAAAGAAGAGGAAAGTTGAGTAGAAATTTCTGATTGTATTGTATTTTTAAGCAGGTTTTGAATCTTCACAGGAAAAATAATGTAAGTATGTTCTCAGTTATAGGGATCCCTGATATAAACGTCAGGAATAATATTTTTAATGTATATGAATTCTTGAGCTTTAGCCAAGTACTCTGCATATGTTTTAGGCTTCTTTTAGAAATTTTTAGTTTTCTGTCGCGATTGTTCCTTAATCATATGTTGTGTTAGTTTTCTAGGACTGCAGTAACAAAATACCACAAATTGAGGGGCTGAACCAACAACAGAAATTTATTCCCTCATTGTTCTAAAGGCTACAGGTTTGAAATCAAGGTTCTAGAAGAATTGATTCCTACTGGGGCCTCAGTGAGAATCTCTTCTAGTCTTATCTCCTAGCTTCTGCCGGTGCTTGGCAATCCTTCACATCCCTTTAAAAATAGATACTGGAGTATAGTCGATTTAATTGGTGTTAGCTTTAGCTGTACAGAAAAGTGAATCTGTTACACCTGTACTTGCACCTACTCCTTTTTAAATTCCATGTCCCTTGACTTTCAGATGCATCAAGCCAGTCTCTGCCTCAGTCTTCATGTACTGTCTTCTCTTCCCCCGACACCTCTTCTCTGCTTCCTGTAAGGACAGCAATCATATGGGATTAAAGACCTCATCTTAGCTTGATTATATCCACAATGTATGCAATTAAGGTTACGTTCACAGTTATTGGGATTAGAACATCAGGTATCATCTAGGGGAACACAGTTCAACCCTCCATACATGCCTTTACAGAAAACATCTTTTGGCACCCATGATACTTATATGAGTAATTGATGGCCAAAATCATGCTGTGTAACAAACAAGTACAAAAGCTCACTATTATGTAACAAACATATTTCTTTTCACTCACAAATCTTGAGGCCGGTTGCTCTTTATGTTTGTCTGAGTTGGGCTCTGGAGACACATTCTGACTCATCCTTCTGGGCAGCTGCCTGTGGACTGCTGCTAAGTCGCTTCAGTTGTGTCCGACTCTGTGTGACCCCATAGACGGTAGCCCACCAGGCTCCTCCATCCCTGGGATTCTCCAGGCAAGAACACTGGAGTGGGTTGCCATTTCCTTCTCCAATGTGTTAAAGTGAGAAGTGAAAGTGAAGTCGCTCAGTCATGTCCGACTCTTAGCGACCCCGTGGACTGCAGCCCACCAGGCTCCTCCATCCATGGGATTTTCCAGGCAAGAGGACTGGAGTGGGGTGCCATTGCCTTCTCCGGCCTGTGGACTAGGAGCCTGCTAACCATGGTTGGGGTCCTCTCACATGCCTGGGTCTTGATGGAGAAATCTGAACTGGCTTGGTTCTGCTCCACAAACTTCATCATTGAGCAGGTTCTGCTGAGAGGCAAGAAAAGCAGCACACAAGTGCTCGTTCAGGTCTCTGCTTAGGTCAAAGTTGTTGTTGTCCCACTGGCCAAAACAAGTAACATGGCCCACCCCAAAGGCAGAATGGGGAGATATCGCTAAATGTCAATGAGAGACAGGAAAATACTGGGGCCATTAACTGAACTTGCTATAGGCTCAATGCTCTCTCTCTAGGGTGCCTACTGTTTTGCTACCATTTTGAGAATTTCTCTTTCAGATTTTACTTTTCACCCATGAATGCCCCCCTAAGACCATCTTTCAATTCTCAGAGTTGTTTTTAGATACAATAAGTGTTCTTTTTAAAAATATTATTTCAAGGACTTCCCTGGTAGCCTGGAGGCTAAGTCTCCATGCTTCCAATGCAGGGGGCTGGGGATCAATCCCTTGCAAAGGAATTAAGATCCCACATGCTGTAGGGCATAGCCAAAATAATAATAATAATAAAAACATTTTTTCAGTTTTTTTTATTTTCTTCTACTCTTAACACATGAAATAACTTCATACTTTAATATCTGAACTTTTTTTCTCCTTATCTATTGCATACGCTTTTACTGGAATACCTTAGCTCAAATATTATTTTCACTTTGAAACATCATTTCAAAAGTAGCAACAAAATGACTTCCCATTACTCACCATAATATTTAATATCTCTGGCTCTGTACTAACTTGGTATCACTTATTTATTAGTATTTGTCTATAGGATTAAATAGGGAAATACTGTGTCTCTATTACATTGCAGATAAGTAGTACAGTATCTTGTCAAGCAAGGTTTGCTGCTGCTAAGTCGCTTCAGTTGTGTCCAACTCTGTGCCACCCCATAGACAGCAGCCCACCAGGCTCCCCTGTCCCTGGGATTCTCCAGGCAAGAATACTGGAGTGGGTTGCCATTTCTTTCTCCAATGCATGAAAGTGAAAAGTGAAAATGAAGTCGCTCAGTCGTGTCCGACTCTTAGCAACCCCATGGACAGCAGCCTACCAGGCTCCTCCGCCCATGGGATTTTCCAGGCAAGAGTACTGGAGTGGGGTGCCATTGCCTTCTCCAAAGCAAGGTTTAGGGCTCAGTGTATGTTTGGAACAAAACCAGGATCACATACTCCATTGTTTCCTAATTAAAATATCTTCTCCCTCATTGAGTCTTTGACTTTCACCTATGAAAATGGCAATCCACTCCAGTATTCTTGCCTGGAGAATCCCGTGGATGGAGAAGCCTGGTGGGCTGCTGTCCATAGGGTCGCACAGAGTCGGACACGACTGAAGCGACTTAGTATGCATGCATGCACTGGGGAAGGAAATGGCAACCCACTCCAGTATTTTTTCCTGGAGAATCCCAGGGACGGAGGAGCCTGGTGAGCTGCCTTCTATGGGGTCGCACAGAGTCGAACATGACTGAAGCGACTTAGCAACAGCAGCATGCTGTTACAGCAGCTTAGAAAGCCAACTCTTTTCAGTCATAAAATAACCATCAAAGGAATACAAAGCAGAATAAAGTCCCTTTTCTCAGCATAGTCTGTGGAAAGGAAGCCATAAAAATAAGTGATTATAATAAAACATAGTCACTGCCATACCAGACATATTCATGGAGATACAGAAATAAGCATGGTAATAGAGAAAGGGATACCTCATCCAGCAAGAAAGAGATGAGCAAGCTTTTCCTGAAGAATGAAGGAGAAACACATTCCAAAGGCAGAAAGGGAGCAAAGGTGGAGGCCTGGAGCAGTATGACCGTGAAGCAAGCAACAGACGGGGTATCAAGTTCAGTTCGATGAGTGGTGTTACATAAACTGATGGCAAAAGCAGTAGGCATGAGCTGTAAGTTGGAGGCTCCATATGCCACATTAAAGAACCTGAACTCATACGTCTCAAGATACTTTAAAGCACTATTAAGCAGGAGAACAAAAGGTTTGAGTTCAGCTTTCTAAACCTGGAACAAAATATAAGTCTCAAGATCCAGTAATTTCAATGCATGGCAATGACAGTCCACAAACCCTGAGTCTCATTCTCTGAATCTTTCCTTTAAACATAGCAGCTGATCTGAGAAACTGCTGTGATAATAATGTATTAGCGACTTAAGGACTGATTCAGTTGCCTCTGTTATTTCTTTACGTGTTATCAAAAGCTGGTCTTCTAGAGACAAAATCTTAGTGGGAAGGATGAATACATTCTAGTAAAATTGTAGATCTTTTTTTTTTTGACTACTACGAACTTTGGTATCATTCAAATCAGACATGGAAGACTAAATGAATAGAAATGAAAAACTTAAACTAGAAAGTGGCCCTATGTTGCTATCAAGATTACTGGTTTTAAAAAATAATTTAAATAAACAAATAGGCTTTTACCTAAGACTAACCCAGTATATATATATATTTATGGTATGTAAAAGTATAGTGTAAAGGAATTTGAACCTAACATAAAGCACAGGTCTGGGAATTAGAAAGAGGAAGCAGAATTTATAGAATGAATATGGATTTATTTGAAAGGGTAGATTAATTTTCACATGCTTAGGCATGAAATGCTATTGCCTGTCTAACTACTCCATTATGTGTTAATAATAAAATAACCCATATGTGCAAAATGGATGTGTCACACCAAGAGAAAATGCTTAAAATGCCAAGTAAATACCACAACAAATGTAGGAAAAACGCTTTACTGATGGTTTCACTTTGCAAATTCTTTTGAAGACTTTTATTTTTTTCATTCTTCTGGAGTACAGAAAGCAGGAGTTCTGTTCTGTATAAAGGAATCTTGTTTTGGTACAATTTTACATCTATTTAGTTTATATTTAACCAGAAACTAAGATATTATGCTCTGTAATTTTTTAACTTAGTATTTAAAAGCATGTGGGACCATGAGGCTGATTCTCAGAACAACTAAGGCTTTGGGAAAACTTGGTGGATGGTGCCAAGTCCTTTCTTATACTTTAAGGTCTGTGTTTTTCCATTTTTACAGTTTAGAATAAAGTTTTAGAGACTGAAAGTCACTTTCCTTCTTTGATCCATTGCTTTTTGGGGGCAAATATGCATTTATCAGTTTCTCTCCTTTTGGATCTCTGAAAGACTTTAATATGCACTAATTTAATAATATATATGATGTGCTTGGTCATTCAGTTGTGTATGACCCTTGCGGCCCTATGAACCGTAGAACGCCAAGCTCCTCTGTCCATGGAATTTTCCAGGCAAGAATACTGGAGGGAGCTGCCATTTCCTCCTCCAGGGGATCTTCCCAACCCGGGGACCAAACCCACGTTTCCCACACCGTTTACCACTAGGACCACCTGGGAAGCCCGGCATGTATGACAGCAACACCCATAAGCTCTGGATCCAGTCTTTCCTTTTGAAATCCCTCATTTGCTTATGTAAAGCCAGTGAGTCTCCTCAGCATTCTAAGGACTTTCATTACCTTCTGGCTTATTTGGGATCTCTCAAACTACCAGGAAGTCCTTTTTTTTGTTGTTTTTTGCTATTTTATCAGATACTACTCCACTCCCATTTTACCATCTGTACGAAGATGGCAAGGATTTCAGTCAGTTTGATTATTTTGTCATGATGAGAGTGAGCTTATGCCAGTCTCATTTTTACGCTGTCGTCCTGAGCACCTTTCTGTCTTAATGCCTCGCTGGAAAGAAAGGTGCTGGTCAAGTTGTGGAATCACTGTCTCTATGGAATTATCGGCAATAACACTTTTTTCCTTATTATCCATAGATTCACTCCAGCCACAGAACACTAGATTATGCAAAGATAAACACTGACTTTTAATTACCTGATTTTTCTAAGATGGAAAAGACAATTGAGGATAGTTCTATTTTCAGCAATTCTGAACCAGGTTAATTTAAACGGAACCTGTGAATTAGCTCTAATGAGAATAATTAGAATATTTTAAAATAGAACATCAAATACTTGAAAACATCAGAGAAAATCAAGGTAGTGGTGACTCATGAGGCTAAGAACCAGGTAAAGCAGGTTGAGCGGCGAGATAAGCCTAGGATTTGGAAAACTCTCTCCCTGGTGGCATTTTCTGATCTTGGAAAAGTTGTCTTCAAGGTGGAAAAGCTGAGCAGTTCTCTCAGAAGCCTCACAGGCAGAGACAGACAAAAATTCATGGGTGAGGCCTACCAAGGTGGAGTCAGATAAATCTGTCCACTTTGGGATGGGGTTACGGGATAAAAGTGAAAGTGAAAGTCGCTCAGTCGTGCCTGACACATTGCCACCCCATAGACTATACAGTTCATGGGATGCTCTAGGCCAAAATATGCGGGGGGTAGCCTTTCCCTTCACCAGGGGATCTTCCCAACACAGGGATTGAGCCCAGGTGTCCCACATTGCGGCAGATTCTTTACCAGCTGAGCGACAAGGGAAGCCCTGCAGGATAAAGGTTAAATAACAGAGGTAGAATGACACCTTCAAGGACTGAAGTTGAATTAAAGTCCTAGATGTCCATTGACAAATGAATGGATAAAGAAGATGTGGTACCTATATACAAGGGACTGTTACTCAGCCATCAGAAAGGATGAAATAATTGCCATTTACAGCAACATGGATGGAATTGGAGACTATCATACCAAGTGAAGTAAGTCAGAGAGAGAAAGACAAACATCATACGATGTTGCTTACAAGTGGAATCTAAAGAACACGATGCCAATGAACTTATTTACAAATCAAAAACAAACTCACACACTTAGAGAGCAACTTCTGGTTACCATGGGGTGAGGCGGGAGAGGAGAGAGGGAGTTTGGGATTGACCAGTACACACTGCTATATTTAAAATAGATAATCAACAACTGCATAGCACAGGGAACATTGCTCAGTGTTTTATGATAACCTAAATGGGAAAATAACTTGAAAATGAATAGATACATGTATATGTATAGCTGAATCCCTTTGCTGTACGCTTGAATACAACATTGTTAATCAAGTAGGCTCCAATATAACATTTTTTAAAAATTAAAGAAATAGATAAAGTGATCTCAGAATGCTAGTCCCTTAGCCTGATCATTTGTCAGAAGCAAAGCTGAATCATCTCTGGAGCATGATAGCAACATACGGAGCCTTGAATCATTTCTGCCACTTTTCAAGCACATTGTTCAACATTGAACGGCAATAGGGTTAATATTTAAAAACCAGGGTCGGCTTTCAGAGGGGACTCTCTGCTTGATGGCGCTGTCTTTGAGGCAGAGGCTGGTGTCCCTACCCGGAGGGACTGATCATGGGGATGAAGACAGAGTGCTGTGATGTGGTGACAGTCACCATGGGGAAGCAGGGTTAAAAGCTCCGCCGGGGTGTCAGGCTTTTTGGGAAACTCCTTGGAGAATGCCTCTGCCTTTCCACATGCCAAATGGGTATGGTCTGGGTCCAGGTGCCCAGGTGATCTGGGGCAATGCGGACTAAGTGACGTAACCACCAGCATCTATCCAGCCCTCAGTTGTTCTGAACTTCTCTCTGCGGGACACTGAGACAGAAAGGGACACTTGCAGAGAATGGCTGCTTGCCCACCCCAGTGAAGTGATGTCAACATAAAACGACCTGCCAGGCTCCTCTGTCCATGGGGATTCTCCAGGCAAGAATACTGGAGTGGGTTGCCCTGCCCTCCTCCAAGGGATCTGCCCGACCCAGGGATGGAGCCTGCATCTCCTGCATTTAGCATTTAGGTGGATTCTTTACCTCTGAGTCACCAGGGAAGCCCCACTGATGTGTGCACTCATGGGCAAATGGTGACCGTGAGTCTCACATCCCCCAGCCCCTATCTGACATCCTGCCTCTGGCCCTGAGAGCTGCAGGCTGTGAACAGTATCTCAGACATGGCCAGGTCAGCCAGGGAAGAGGCCCAAAACCTACAAAGATCTGTCTGATAGCTAACCAGATGCTTGCCCTGAAGTCTGTAAACATCTCCATCCATGACTCTGAAAAATAGCTCTGTCTGAAGCTTGCCACTGGCTGCTCTTTTGACCTTCAGCTGTGTCCCCTTTCTGATGCAAGACATCTCTTCGTTTATTTGGGGATAAACTGTTTACTTCCTGAGACCACCGGTGGAGAGTTCCAGCTCTGCAGGTCGTCCCAACCAAGGACACCATGGATATTATGCTTGAGGCAAAGGACGAGAGGCCGTGCAGCTCCATGAGGAAGGCGACCAAGATCAAGAAGCTTCACACAGTTCTTGTCTGGGGCCTCGTCCTCTCATCCGGTTATGCTGGTGGGAGAGGACCCCATCGTGTCTGCCGTGCATCCTGTGTTCCTAAAAGCACACTGTCCTTAACATGCCACCTGCAGTGGTTGGCAAAGGGGCAGCCGCAGGGCTGGACCACAGTGGGCACTGTGGATGTGCCCACGACTGAGTCTGCAGACTCAGGACAAGATTAGCACGGCACTGGCAGGACAGAGGGTTGGTCTGAATGTCAGCGGAAGCTTCAGTCTCTTCCCGGAGGAAAGCAGGCTTGTGATGACGGCCACTGTATTTATCAATTGCCTGTCAGTTCCTCAACTTGGTGTGTGAATAGACTCAATCGAAAGCTTAGATGCAGGCTGTCCATTCCGTCATATAGGCCTAGCATAAGAATACTTTGGGGCTTCCCCAGGGGCCCTAGTGGTAAAGAACCCACCTGCCAATGCAGGAGATATAGGAGACCCAGGTTCAATCCCTGGGTCAAGAAGATCCCCTGGAGAAGGAAATGGCAACCCACTCCAGTATTCTTGCCTGGAGAATCCCATGGACTCAGGAGCCTGGCAGGCTACAGTCCACAGGGTCGCCAAGAGTCAGACATAACTGAAGCAGCTTAGCAAGCATGCATGATGATTGCCAGAGTAGAGACTCCAACACTCCTGTTGCAGAAACAACTAAAGGTATAATCAAGACACTCCTTGTCTCAACATTGCAGAGTGACAGGTACTTGAATGAACAGAATGCAAAGAAGTCCAGGTTACCTCAGACTTTGGCAGGGAACCGGTCTACAACTAATTCAGGTTCTTGAAAAAGCCAACTCAATTGACTGTCTCTTTAATAACTTCAAAACCCAGGTTCTACAATTAAAAGACAGAAGTTTGGCTAACTGTTGAAAATCTGTCCTACTATGTAAACAGTGGCTCCAGGTCCCACAATGAAAAAATCCAGAAAGATTGAATTTTAATGAAATTCAACATCAGCTCTACCACATAAACAGTAGTCTCAGGTCCTGCAAGATAAATATCCAGCAGAATTGACTCTTTATTAACAGTTCTAAAAGTTTACCACCCTGCACCTTGTACAGAGGTGGACATCACATCTCGGAGTAGTGTGGAGGCCGTCAGGCAGCCAGCAGTCTATGGTGAGATACTTGATCACTGGTGTCATGGTATATGAGTCCAAGTGACAGCAAACTCTGAAGCCTATCAAAACACGAGAGCAGCAAGCAGGAGCAGAGGATGAGGACCGGGTTGTTTCTGGTTTCGTTTCATCACTTTTTAATAAATAAAAGCATCGATTCTCAAAATGAATCTCAAACTTCCTTTTGAACTTGCATGTTTCATAGGACAGTCGTGACTTCATCGTGGATTCTGTGACATCAACTATGCTGCATCCTGAGACCCTACTATCCAGTCAGCAGAATGCAACTTCACATCCATATTCAACAGAGCTGGGTGGAATGTGTCACCTTGCCTGGTTTCCCAAGATCGTGGTTGAAAGAAGCATTCTATGGGCAAAGAAGCACCACCACTTCCTGTCCTCTTCTTCTATTTCTCCCTGAAAATGCTTGAACATAGACAAGCTCATTCTGTAGCTTAAACAGGAACAGACCACATGTCCTCTCAGGATAATGTAAGAGCAGAGGAGGAGCACAGCAGCCTTTGCTCATATCCGAATAAGAAAAGTTTTCGTGCAGACTTAACAATTCCGTCCCTAGGAAGGTACCCTAAGGATGAAATTCTCACATGCATCACTAAACAACTACAAGAATGTTTGCAGTTACTATTTGCGGATTCACAAAAACGGTATGTCAAAAATCATTGTGAAAATTCTGTTTCACTGAAAAATTTGATTTAATGATATATAAAGTGTTTTGAAGTGACAAGGGGAAAAGGCATTCAAGAATTGACTTGAATGAAAACCAAGAGAAAGAACAAGCAATAGAAACAGATACATACAGAGTCCAAATAAAAATAACTAAAATTAGTTTGCTAGGGCTGCCATAAAAAAGTAACACAGACTAAGTGGCTTGAAAAACAGAGATGTATTTTCTCACAGTCCTGGAAGCTAGAAGTCCGAGATTAAGGTATCAGCAAGTTTGGTGTTTTTCTGAGGCCTCTCTCCTTGGCTTACAGATGGCTATCTTCTGTCTATCTTCATATGGGTCTTTCCTCATTGTGTGTCTGTGTCTGAATCTGCTCTGTAGATAAGGACACTGCTGCTGCTAAGTCACTTCAGTTGTGTCTGACTCTGTGCAAACCTATAGACGGCAGCCCAACAGGCTCCCCCGTCCACGGGGTTTTCCAGGCAGGTTTTCCACTGGAGTGGGTTGCCATAGCCTTCTCTGAGATAAGGATACTAGTTATGTTGTATTAGAACCCACCCATATCAACTCATTTTACCTTTATTACCTCTTTAATTTAATGCACATGGTGAATACAGCCATGAAATTAAAAGACACCTACTCCTTGGAAGAAAACCTATCACAAACCTAGACAGCATATTCAAAAGCAGAGACATTACTTTGTTGACAAAGGTCCATCTAGTCAAAGCTATGGTTTTTCCAGCAGTCATGTATGGATGTGAGAGTTGGACTATAAAGAAAGCTGAGCACTGAAGAATGGATGCTTTTGAACTGTAGTGCTGGAGAAGACTCTTGAGAATCCCTTGGACTGCAAGGAGATTAAACCCGTCAATCATAAAGGAAATCAGTCCTGATTACTCCTAGGAAGGACTGATGCTGAAGCTGAAGCTTCAACACTTTGGTTATCTGATGTGAAGAACTGACTCATTAGAAAAGACACTGCTGCTGGGAAAGATTTGAAAGCAGGAGGAAAAGGGGTAACAGAGGTTGAGATGGTCGGATGGCACCACTGACTCGATGGACATGAGTTTGAGTATGCTCTGGGAGATGGTGATGGACAGGGAAGCCTGGCATGCTGCAATCCAAGTTAGGGTTAGGGTTACGGTTGGGTTAGGGTTAGGACACGACTGAGTGACTAAACTGAACTGAACCTCTTTAAAAGCTCTGCCTCCAAATACAGTC
Organism: Bos indicus x Bos taurus; assembly: GCF_003369695.1. Taxonomy (NCBI): domain Eukaryota; kingdom Metazoa; phylum Chordata; class Mammalia; order Artiodactyla; family Bovidae; genus Bos; species Bos indicus x Bos taurus. The sequence goes on along the minus strand of NC_040085.1, from coordinate 90,299,004 downwards.
ATGTCCTGAGTTCTTAGGCTTAAGGTCTTCAACATATAAATTTCCTCTCACTATATTTGAAAGGGGGCAAGAGAGGATGAGATGATTGGATGACGCTGACTCAGTTGACACGAGTTTGAGGAAACTTGGGGAGATAGTGGACTGGTGTGCTGCAGTCCATGGGGTCACAAAGAGTCGAACCTGACTTAGTGACTGAATGACAATAATAATATTTGAAAGATAATTTTATTAAAAGTATCCATTGCTTATTTATAATTTATATTTCAATGAACATCCTCTATTTTTATCTAATAAATCTGACAAGCTTAATTAGGATGTTTTGAAGCAAATTAAGCCACAAAGAAAGGATAAAATGGGCTATGAAGAACATTTTGCAGAATGAAAAATTAAAAGTATGGGAAATAGAGAAGAATACGTAAAAAGATATATGAGAAGATTCCATACATGTACAACCGGTGTCCAGAATTTTAAAAAGAGAGAAAATAGAGCTGAGGCAATATTTGAAGTGATAATCACAAAACTTTCCAAAATCTAGGAAGATATTAGCTTTCAGATTCAAGAAGGCCTTTGAACCCCAAGAGGCATAAATGAAAAGAAAGCTCCACTTGGCACATGTAATAAAATTGCTAAACCCAAAGCCAAAAAGAAAATTATTAAAAAGCTTCCAGAAAAAATGGATAATATGTTTGAAGAGCAGTTAGACTTCAAGTTGATGTCAAAACAGTAGTATTTCAAACTAGAACAAAATGAAATATCTTGAAGGCACTAAAAAGAAATAACTTAGAAGTCTATACCCATTCTGAATATGACTGGAGAATAAACGTAAAGACATTTCACACAAACAAAAAGCAAGAGAATGTCACCAGCATATTCACGCTAAAGAAAATACTGAGTTGGCGAAAAGCTAATTTCAGTTTCTTTAGGCAGAATGGTATGATCCCAGACAGAAGATCTGAGAAGCAGAAAGCAATGAATGATAATAGGAAAGGGCAAATCTGATCAACGTTCAGTGGATATTGATATATGACAATAACAATACCCCTTGTGAGGTCTGCAGTATACAAAGAATTGCAATCCAAAACAGAATGGAACGTGAAGTTAGGGTCTTACGATACTTGCATTGTTTATAAACAGGGCAAAGGTAGCAAATAATATTCATTTTTTAGTAAGACAAGAATGTCTTGTAACCAACACAGGAGCATAAAGCTACCAGTCTATTAATGTGAGACGCTGAATCATCATCATCAACTACAAAATTAATTCAAACACATAAAAGAGAAAAAAAAACAACTAGTGAGGAAAATCAAAAGCAAATAGATATAAATGAATATATACCAACCATTTATATTTACCTCAAAAGGTTTCTAGTGTCAAAGAATTAATAAGACTTCATTAACATACTATTTATAAGACCATATTCAAATTATAAGAGTTCAGAAAGATTGAAAGGAGCAGGTAGGAAAATATAGTTACTATGTAAACACTAAAATGGTTGGTGTAGCTAAATTATTATCAAAGTTGAGTTTATGATATTGTCTCTAATAAAAAGCACTATCAGAGTTACTGAAGAACATTTTACAATCATAAAAATTTAATCCACCCAGAACATTTAGCATTTCAAATTTGAGCCTCAAGACAGATATAGCTAAAATTGACAGAATTAAAAAAAAAAAATCAGTAAACAAACCCCAAATCCACATTTACTGTGACATATCTTTTAATTTTTGATATAGTAAAAGGTCAAAATTCATTAAGGAAAAGGAAGAATTCAATATTATAATCAACATATTTCACCTGATTTGCAGATATATGATTGTCATATATAAAAACCAATAAAAGCAATGTGCACATTATTTTCAAATATATTTGTAATGTTTACACAAGTTGCCTATTTACTAGGACCTAAGCCATGCTTTACTACATTTTACAGCACTGAAATCACACAAAGTGTGTTCTATGACTACCACAAACCAAAAATAGAAAAAAAAGATGATTGAATATATTCGGCAATTAAAAGATGTATTTATAAATTGTACATAGATCAATAAGGAATCATAATGGAAATTAGAAAATATTAGAAATTAGATGATAATGAAATACAAAAATAGATATGAAGCAGCCAGTGCTTTGTTTAGAGATATATTTATAAATTTAATTTCATAAATAGAAAAGAAAGACATCAGAAAAGAAAGATAAATCAATAAAAAATAAATGAGTTGAAGAAATAAATTAATGAGCAAGTTGTTTATCTCATAAAGACCAAATTAATCCCAGAAAACAGTGAATGCCATAATCAGTATTGAGTGCCTTTATTTAATTATATCCCTAAAGGATCTTTACACTATACCTATCAATTGACTTTTAAAGCTGATTCTGGCAAAGCTTTCTTGGTACCTGTGATTGGCTGAATTCTAGAGGGCCTCCAAGAAGCCCACTTCCTTGCACACAGATCTTACTTGATCCCCTCTCCTGAAGGGTGTATAGGACTTGTGTTGCTAAAGCAGTGTTCTTTCCATGATTTGCTTCTGTTATTTGGCAAAGGTAGATTGGTCCTGCATATCCAATTAAGATCACTAGTTAGTTGATTTTGAGTTAATCCAAAGGGAAATTTGGAGAAGGCAATGGCAATCCACTCCAGTACTCTTGCCTGGAAAATCCCATGGACGGAGGAGCCTGGTAGGCTGCAGTCCATGGGGTTGCTAGGAAGTGGATACGACTGAGTGACTTCACTTTCTCTTTTCACTTTCATGCAATGGAGAAGGAAATGGCAACCCACTCCAGTGTTCTTGCCTGGAGAATCCCAGGGATGGGGGAGCCTGGTGGGCTGCCGTCTGTGGGGTCCCACAGAGTCGGACATGACTGAAGCGACTTAGCAGCAGCAGCAGCAAAGGGAAATTATCCTGAGTGGGCTTAGCCTAGTCAAGTGAATTCTTAAAGGAGGGTGGTGGCCTTTGCTGAAGAGAGACTGGAAATAAACATAGCACAAGAGTGCCCAGGAGAGGTTCTCTGTGAGACGGGGCTGCAGGAAACTGTGAGAAACTCTAGGAACTGACAGTGCCCTCCAACTGACAGCCAGAAGCAGAGCGGAGACCTCAGTTCTACAGCCACAGGGAAACTGAATTTCAGAAAAACAAAACAGAACAAAACATGAACTTGGAAGTGGATTTCAAGCAATAAAAGGAAGTCACAGTCTGGGTGACTTCTCGATTTCAGCAATGGTAAGACACTAAGTGGAGAACCCTGATCTGATTTCTCAAGGTTAATTGCTGATAGAAAATGGCTTGAAATAGATTTTCAATATATGATCTCGGTTAATTAAGTCCTGATTAATTGATTTTTCACTGTATCAGAAAAGGTAGTGTTTGGTTCACTTTTCAACATGATGAATATAAATATGATTTATCAGTACCTACTTCGGACAAAGCAGCATAATATCAAGGCATCGAGAAGGGGAAGTGAGCTATGAACACCAAACCGCATTTAACCAAAGACCACTTTCTAAAGATCTTTAGAACATAGTGAAGTTAAGCCAGTCTATTGATTCCAAGAAAACTGAGGAAGTGCTCTGCCGTTAATTGGTCCTGGAGGCCTCACCTCAGGGTATGACAGTTACTTGAGCATGACTTCTGTGTTCAGTATTGGTATTTCAAACCTTGTGAAATCTTACTAGATTTTCTCATCATTTTCTTCTCGTGGAAAGAAAGTAATTGAACAGAACCTTACAGTTCAAAAAGAATCTAAACCCCTTAAGAGACAAAGGAATTGACTCCAATTTTGCATCATCCTGAAATATTTGTTTGCACCCATTAAATATGAATAACTAAATTCTTCCTTCAGTATTAAAAAGTTCTCTCTGAAGAAGTGATCTTTTCTTGCATTTCCATTTGTTTTTCTTCCCTTGAGAATGTGTCTGTTTTCCTCAGGTTATTCTGTAATCTTGGCTATGGAAACATGCTTGTCATGAGGATAGTCAGTACATCCTATTGGAAAGAGATGAAATGAATATATATTGATAACTAGCTAAGAGTTGAGCATTGCTTTAGACACTTTCCTTACATCATAGCCATCACACTTGCTTATTAATACTATTTATTGTCATAGCTAAAAATCATTTGAGCATTTACTGTGTATTTCATACACATTGTCTCATATCACAATAGGAAGGCAATATTTTTTTTTCATTTCTATAGAGAGTTTCTATTTAAATGGAGAAACTCAGAAAGATTAAGATCTTACAGAAGGCACACAGCCAATAAGACAAGTATTGGGTTCAAGTTTACTTGGTGAAACTGAGACCACAGACCATGTACCAAGGTACCCATTTTATCTTAAATTAAATTTCTACCTAGCTGCATTGTCTGCTTGTGTATATACCCACGTGTAAGCCTGTATTCTGGTTTTGAAATCTTGCTTTACCACCTATCAATAGTGTGGCTTGGCCTGCCCTGGCGGCACAGTGGTAAAGAACCCACCTGCCAATGCAGGAGACGCAAGAGACGTGGGTTGAATCTCTGGGTGGAGAAAATCCCCTGGAGTAGGAAAGGGCAAACCATTCTAGAATTCTCTAGACTGCAATTCTCTAGACTGGAAAATTCCATAGACAGAAGAGCCTGGCAGGCAGCTCCAGTCCAGGGGGCTACAGTCCATGGGGTCACAAAGAGTTGAACATGACTGAGTGACTTAGCACTCACTCGCACACAGCAGTGTGATGTTGGCACATTACACTAAGATTTCAGATTCAGTTTATTCCTCCTGTAAAGCAGGTTAGTCATAGGAGGTACCTCACAAAGTTCTAAAGATCAACACTTGAAAAACACTTGGAACAGAGGCTAGTGCTTGGCAAGTGCCATTGAGAGTTACTATAATGATTTTTCAATACCTCTATTGAAAGTAAGACCTAGCAAGCAGATAGGAATCCTTTCAGAGCTTTTTTCTTCACCCACCCCTTCTCCAGGCACCCTTTCTGAAACCCTCCTGGCAGGTGGCTAGGTGCTAATAGTCTAGACTCCAACATTCAATGAAAACCAAGACAGATGAGAGCAGGACTGACTCTATTGTTAGTGTCTGGGGTGCAAAGTTAGGGTTGTGGAGCTCTACACAGAATCTAGAGACAGTCTATGAAAATATAAGAGCGTCATTTTTTCCTTTCATTAAAATGCAGTGACGTTGGAAGTATAACAGTTCAAACAGGAGCCACAGAGGCAGATGCCTGCAGGCAGAAACCATCAGGCAGGTAACAAGAATGAGTCAAAAGGGTTATGCATTAGAGGATCCTTGTTTCAGGAAAACTTCCGAGCAATTATGCTAAGCTCAGTGGAGCATGGACTCTAGGTTCTTTCCCAGACATTGGGTAAAAACTCACGTTTGTTTAAGAAACATGTATGCATGGAGTTTTTCCAGAAACTATTCTGAGTACTTAATACATATTAATTGACTTAATCTTTAAGCAACACTTAGGAATAGCTGCTATTGTTATCCTCATACTACAAATGAAAAAAATGGAGACACTGAGGAGTTTAGTACCTAGTCCAAGGTCATTTGTCCAACAAGTGATTGACCTGGTGTTCTATCATAAGCTATGCATTTTAACTGCAGTGACTGTAGCAACATGAGATTGTCCAGGCCTGAGCTGAGCATTTTAAATACCAAAAAACACAACGTGCCTTGGAGTACAATTCATTAAACTCAAAAGAAAACAGTATTTTCCTTCTGTTTTTCATTTCAGCAGATAGAGAAACTGAGAGTCTGAGAGAATAAGTACCCTGCCCAGCATTTTAAAATGTTTAAAGAGCCTTACTGGTCTTTTACTGAATTTAAGATCCTCCACTGCTTTTTTAAACTTTATTATGCTTTACTTAAGCATCATGAGAAAATGAAAAGTTCTTACTATGGAAATGAGTCAAGTGTTATGTTTTGATTTTAAATCAAATCCAGTCCTAGGACCAACTGCCTTTGGTTTCAGTGGGAAATGTTTTATGTTCCTATTGTTCTCTGAAAACAGCTAGCTCCCTACAGATTCCCCCAGACTCTCACTGAGTGGCCACTTGACAATTCTTTTTTAACTTTTTATTTTATATTGGAGTATAGCCAGTTAACAATTTTGTGATAGTTTCCGATGAACAGAGAAGGGACTCAGCCATACACATACATGTATCCATTTTTCCCAAACTCCCTTTCCCTGCCACGTAACACTGAGCTGAGTTCTAAGTGTTATACAGTAGGTCCTTGTTGGTTATCCATTTTAAATACAGCACAACAAACTCATGGCTGCTGGGGGGGAAGGATGGGGAAAGGGATAGTTAGGGAGTTTGGAATGGACATGTAGCCACATGATATTAAAGGATATATCCAGAGGCAGTTATATATTTTTCCAGATATGCTATACTCTGGGGCAAAATATTTTCTGGAGGTCCTAGGAACAAAGACCAAGTGGAAATACAGTGAACAGTATTGGTCTTTAAAAGCTGTGTCTGTAATGCCATGTTGGCAGGGTGAGACTCAGGAATCTCCTCCTTAGGGCTTGTACCCTCTGTTCCTGGGAGATGCTGACTCACTGTGACAGACAGACAATTTAAAGCCCTCGGAGCTCTGCAGTCTTTCATTCACCTCCTGTTGGCTTCCCCAAAGAAGCATTGCCTATTAACAGGTCTGTCAGGGTTCTGACTTGAGCACTCAGATAGACTGTAAAAGACACTCATCCAGGGCAACAGGCATTGAAATGACTGGGTCCCCCGGCTCACTAAAATGACTCAGGTTGCCAGTAAAGTGGCTCTAGGGAGAGATAAACGTTGCTTCTTTGAACTAAGGCTAGATATTCTTAGTGAATTTATGATTTTTTATTGACATGTATCTCAAATGTATAAAGATGGTTATACTTTTATGTATCATCCCAATGTTTTCACCTGGTGTCATAAAAAGACTCAGGCAGGCAAGGTGATATCTTGGCTCTGTTATGTGCTAGCTGTGTGGTCCTGAATGTGTTATTAGAAGTGCACAAATCCTTCTCTTCTCCAATAAAATAAGGCAAAATATGAGGGATAGAGAGAGACACTAAAGGGAGGAAGTGGCTGACAGTAGCTAATAGCTAGATGTTTAGATTTAAATAAACACGCATTTGAATTCTGACTGTGCCATGTGATCTTGGGCAATTAAGATTTTTCAGCTACAGTCTTCCACATTTTAAAAGCAGAGGTACTGTCTATCTGGAAATTATTGTGCAACGTAAAAGAGAGAATGCATACAGAGGACTCAGCAAATTACGAGGCATCTAGTGAGTCACAAAACCAGTGTTTGTTGTTATTAGGTGACCACCAGCAACACCCTACTATTCTTACTGCTCATACTAGAGCTGTGCTCCAACAAAATCCCTTCTGGGGATGAGCTTACACTATTAAGCAGTCCCCTGGACCTGTGGGCTTTGCTGTCAAATTGGGTAATTTAAAACAGTAGTCCCCAGCACCAGGGACCGCTTTCGTGGAAGACAATTTTTCCACCGACCTGGTGGGGTGGGGGGAGATGGTTTCGGGATTATTCAAACACAGTAGGATTCAAGCTCTTATGACAATTTAATGCCCCTACTTATCTGACAGGAGGCGGAGTTCAGGAGGTAATGCCGTTGATGGGGAGCAGCCATAAATACAAATGAAGCTCTGTTCACTTGCCGGCCACTTATGTCCTGCTGTGTGGCCCAGTTCCTACAGGCCATGTACCACCACCGGTGTGTGGCCTGGGGGGTTGAGGACCCTTAATTTGAACTGTTGTTAACTAGTGCGGGAAAAGGAAGGAGAACTCATTGAAAAAAAGAGAGAGAGAGAGAGAGAAAAGCTGGAGTGACCCACAGTGATTGCATGTGAAATGTTAGGGAGAGCAGAGAGTGGAAAACGGGAGAATGGCTTTCTTCAAAGTGACACAAAAACAAGAACAAGGATGTGTGTGTGGGGTGTGTGTGTGTGTGTGTGTGTGCGTGTGCGCGTGTGTCTGTTAATGGCACAGTCGTGTCGGACTCTCTGCAACCCCACAGACTGTAGCCCAGCAGGCTTCTCCATGGAATGCTCCAGGCAAGAATACTGGAGTGGATACTGGAGCCATTTCCTTCTCTGAACAAGAATTTGGATGCCCTAGATGTTGAGATTTACCTCTAGCTTGAAGTCAAGTCCTTCGTTTTGAGGGAAAAGGTCTCTGGGACTTTCTCGTGAGTTGCAAAGGCTGAATTCATTATAACTGGTGCATCAATCAATGTTAGATCAATGTTAGGAACATAAAGTTGTGAAAATGGATTGGAGTTGGGGCAATGGGTAGAGGTCTGGGGCACGGATACTTGGAAGGTATCAGAGGACATCACAGGAAAATGAGCCCAGGAATCTAGGAGGAGAGGGTAACAGGAAGCCCAGAAGTTAAACTAGGTAGCGGAGCAGCATATGATAAGGGAGAACTGTCAGCATAAGTCAGAGTGAATTTTAAAGGCTCAGGTTGCTTTATTATGGACTCTTCTTCCTTTGACCTCTCCTTTCAGAACTGTAGCCTGGAAATGTTATGCTAGCATAAAGAGGTGGGATTGATGGACTGTAAAGAGAACTGTGGGCTGGCCATGCAATCGTAATTTTCTCTTGCTGTCATTTTTTTTTTTTTTTCTAAATTAAGTGATTTTGACCTTGGACAAATTGCTAAGCCCCTTTGAATATAAGTGTCTTTACCCATAAAACCAGGATATTATAGTTTCCAGACAAGGCTATTTTGAGGTTTAAATGACAAGACATATGTAGCACCCTTCACTCAGGGCCTTTATACATACTCTAAGCTCAATAAATCAATATTTATCCCAAAGAAAAAAGAGTGAAATGGCTAAGTTAGGGTAGATAAAAGAGTCTTGTTTCTTTATGTATATAATCTGCCTGTACATTCCCACCACTGCACCAGCTCTTTCTGCATTTGCATCAGTTTTTGAGTGGTCCTGAATGGCACCATCAACTATAATAACTGCCAGATTGAGAACTAGTCAAACAAATATCACACATTTAATGAATATAAACTATGAGTCGGCACAAGTTAGGAGCTGCAGGCATAAAGAGAAGCTAGGCTAAATCCTTATTTTCAAAAGCTGAAAATGCAGTGACAACAAGCAATTGAAACTACACACACACACACCACACTATGAGCATCTATCATCACAGCAACTCTTAACCCTGTAGAAGGCGGAGACAGTACTTGATTTTTTTTCCAGAGAATAAATATATGATGTGTGTGTGTCCATCTATCTGTCTGTCTGTTGGGATTACTAAAACTAAACACCTTTCAACACTGGGAAAGAGTGCCAGTTACTGGAGGAAACTCCTTTACTGCTTGAATTTTATAAGCATTTTATATCCCCTGTCAGTCTTAGCTTGCAAGTTTCATAAAGTAGCATTTACAAACCTTGCATGTCTTTTCTTGTCACTTTAAAAGAAGAAAAATTTTTGTCTTATGCATATTATTTAACTATAATGAAAGTCTTAGCATATTAGCAGATGACTGAAAATATTCTTTTTTTTTCTTTTTTTTTAAGTTTTATTTTATTTAACTTTACAATATTGTATTGGTTTTGCAATATATCAAAATGAATCTTCCACAGGTATACATGTGTTCCCCATCCTGAACCCCCCACCCTCTTCCCTCCCCATACCCTCCCTCTGGGTCATCCCAGTGCACCAGCCCCAAGCATCCAGTATCATGCATCGAACCTGGACTGGCGACTCGTTTCACACATGATATTATACTTATTTCAATGCCATTCTCCCAAATCATCCCACCCTCTCCATCTCCCACAGAGTCCAAAAGACTGTTCTATACATCAGTGTCTCTTTCGCTGTCTCATATACAGGGTTATTGTTACCATCTTTCTAAATTCCATATATATGTGTTAGTATACTGTATTGGTGTTTTTCTTTCTGGCTTACTTCACTCTGTATAATAGGCTCCAGTTTCATCCACCTCATTAGAACTGATTCAAATGAATTCTTTTTAATGGCTGAGTAATATTCCATTGTGTATATGTACCACCACTTTCTTATCCATTCATCTGCTGATGGACATCTAGGTTGCTTCCATGTCCTGGCTATTATAAACAGTGCTGCGATGAACATTGGGATGCATGTGTCTGTTTCCCTTCTGGTTTCCTCAGTGTGTATGCCCAGCAGTGGGATTGCTGGATCATAAGGCAGTTCTATTTCCAGTTTTTTAAGGAATCTCCACACTGTTCTCCATAGTGGCTGTACTAGTTTGCATTCCCACCAACAGTGTAAGAGGGTTCCCTTTTCTCCACACCCTCTCCAGCATTTACCCTAACCCTAGAACTAATCAATGAATATAGTAAAGTTGCAGGATATAAAATCAACACACAGAAATCCCTTGCATTCCTATATACTAATAATGAGAAAATAGAAAGAGAAATTAAGGAAACAATTCCATTCACCATTGCAACGGAAAGAATAAAATACTTAGGAATATATCTACCTAAAGAAACTGAAGACCTATATATAGAAAACTATAAAACACTGGTGAAAGAAATCAAAGAGGACACTAATAGATGGAGAAATATACCATGTTCATGGGTTGGAAGAATCAACATAGTGAAAATGAGTATACTACCCAAAGCAATTTATAGATTCAATGAAATCCCTATCAAGCTACCAACGGTATTCTTCACAGAGCTAGAACAAATAATTTCACAATTTGTATGGAAATACAAAAAACCTCGAATAGCCAAAGCTATCTTGAGAAAGAAGAATGGAACTGGAGGAATCAACCTGCCTGACTTCAGGCTCTATTACAAAGCCACAGTCATCAAGACAGTATGGTACTGGCACAAAGACAGAAATATAGATCAATGGAACAAAATAGAAAGCCCAGAGATAAATCCACGCACATATGGACACCTTATCTTTGACAAAGGAGGCAAGAATATACAATGGATTAAAGACAACCTCTTTAACTAGTGGTGCTGGGAAAACTGGTCAACCACTTGTAAAAGAATGAAACTAGAGCACTTTCTAACACCATACACAAAAATAAACTCAAAATGAAAATATTCTTATGATGTAATAGCTACTACATGTGGTAAATGGATGTTCTACTAGCAGTTTCAAGTTTTCAATAGACGTGCTTGTAAATTGTATAGTTTTAGTTAATTAGCTATTGTATATTTAAAATGCTACCCCAGAGCTCTTAAGTCTTATTTATTATTACCAGTGATCACCAGTTATAGTACAATTTCTTATAGATTAACCTCTTGTTTGCCCAAATGTAATTTAGCAAGGAACTATTTCTTGGTAAATACACTGCACATTTCTTACAGTCATCTGTCTATGCTGATATGTTGCAAAGATCATGCAATACCAGGCCTCATCAGGGAGGAAGGCCCAGACCCAGGAGAAACACTGTTTCTTGAGTGTGTGAAACCACATTGTCCAAAGCAAAGGTGCTCTGGACTTGGGTTCTTCTCCCTTGTTGTTATGTATTTCTGGAAAGGTTGATTTGTTTCTAAGGCTCTGTTTCTGCTTTTATAAAATGGAGATAATTATACCAGTTTTCTACCTTCATAAAATGCTTTTGTGAATTAGCATGGATAAATCTCTAAGGGTAGTATCAAGAGAAGATCTTGAATCAATGGCTACTTACAAATAAATCTTAACAGCTGCTGGTTGACTTTTAGAATCAGTCTGTTTCTGCTTGCTTGAGTTGTCCAATATACTTCCAACAGAAGTGGTTAGTCTTTTGGACTGCATTCACAGTGGAGAGAGCAGTAGAGATGGGAGGTGGCCACGTCCAAAATCTTCACATCACTTTGGTGAATTTTAGTGATACTCTTGAATTCATTTTTATGAAGCTTTTGGAAAAATTAAAAATGAACCAAAAAAGTGTGATCTTTAGCCCCCTTCATTGTGCATTTTCTCCCTTGGTCCTATATCTTTTCACCTACTTTCTCAAGCCCCGATGTCAAGACTTTCTCTCCAAGATTGATTTTAGGTTCCCTGCTCTTACAAACAATATCAGCTGTGCATTGCCTTGTCTTACTAGCAGAAACAGCAAAGAATTTGCAAGGATTGGATTCTGTCCTTAATATAAATGTTCTTCTGCTTCTTTTCATGAGCAAGAATTTAAAAATACCATCATGTAAAACAACTCCATTCCCAATGAACATAATCTACTTTTAGGCTTAACCATTCTTTGGATAGTTGCATTGGAACATGAATTTCTTAATTCTAACCTTTCCCTAATTGGTGACAACTACTAGGTTTGTTTGTTTGTGTTTGTTTTTGCTTTTGAGTAACCCTCACCTGCTTCTTTCATCCCTAGTCAGCTGTGAAGAACAAAGTCAACCAATTGAAGGGCATTTTTCTACCAATATGGCAATATGACATAGTGAACACAAGTCTCTGTACTAAACCCCAGTGCAGTAAGTACAAAGAATTGCACTTAAGCCTCAAAAGTGATAAAGGGGAAAAATAAGAGGTAACTAAAATGTGTATAGACTTTAGAGACAGAAAGAATCATATTTGAATAATACATCAAGGCTTACCAGTTTTGTCTCCATAAGGACAGCACTAATCTCACAGAGCCTCAGTTTCCAAGTAACGGATATTACATTCTTCACATTATTGTTACCAAGCCCAAGCTCACATTGCTTGCTGTAGCAGACCAATAAATCAAGAGATGAGGTGCTGGAGTAAGAAATATTGATTTTTATTTGAAGAGCCAGCAGATGTACAAGATGGTTAATTAGTGTCCCAAAGAACCATCTTACCTAGGTTAGAATTCAGGCTTCTTTTATAGTAAGAAGCCAGTTGTTGAAAACTTCTTGGTGCAGGAATCATTTATTCTTGCAACTCTCCATGTAGGTCTGGTCACAATATTCTTATAAACCTCCAACAAGGCAATTGTTATTTTCTGTTTTGCATCTTTTTAACACTGCTGCTGCTGCTAAGTTGCTTCAGTCATGTCTGACTCTGTGTGACCCCAGAGATGACAGCCCACCAGGCTCCCCCATCCCTGGGATTCTCCAGGTAAGAACACTGGAGTGGGTTGCCATTTCCTTCTCCAATGCATGAAAGTGAAAAGTGAAAGTGAAGTCGCTCAGTCGTGTCCGACTCTTAGCAACTCCATGGACTACAGCCCCCAGGCTCCTCCGTCCATGGGATTTTGAATGGAAAAGTGTATATACCTTTATAGACCAGAGCCTTGAGAACAGGCTGTCATGAAAGTTTCAGGCTAGAGGCAACATGCTTTTACAAAGGTGCAGAGCCAGAGTGACTAAACACGGGAGACAGAGTAAAAGCTTAGAGCTCAAGGAGTAGATTCAACATGGAGTCAAGTTTGTTCTCCTCTGTTACATTATTGTCCACATATGAAATACATTCAGTTAATGTTCACTTTTCTTTCCTTTTCTTCCCACTTGCTCTGGAAAGTGGGAAGCTTATATAACTATCATGACTAGAATAGCAAAGGCTAAAATTAAGAATAAACTTTCATAAAGAAAGATAGCTCTTAAAAATGGTCAACCCCTATTTCATTTAGTTTTATTTCTAACTTTTGCAAGTGCTCTTTTTCTGTATGCAACTTAATGAGGGATTCAAATAGAGCTTATTTTTCCCACCTCCCTGTGTCTTTCTGGTCAGATCATGTCCATCGTATCAAGTATAACTTTCTCTCCAGACAGGCTAACATTGCCAACATCTCAATATCATGCTGATTCTCTTTTGAGAATCCTTGAAAGGGCATGCATGGACCAGAGGACAGCAGCCACGCCTGAAAGGCACAGGTGGGTAATGAAGTTCAGTGCTCCAGATCAGAAGCTGTGCTGTCAGAAGGAACAGACCTTTTCTGGCACCACAGGTGCACTCTGCAATCAGTTCTAGAAATGCCTTGGGTGCCATTTTCTTCTGTTAAGGACTACTAACTTTTATTTCAAATTCTAGCAGTAATAAAATGCTTTTAAAAGTTAAAAGTAACTCTGAAAGAAGCGTTTTGAGTGATATGTTTTCTGGATCACATGCAGTCAGTCAATTACCCTTTAAATCCAGCTGGCTGCAGATCTCAAAGGAATGATTTTACTGCTCAATTTTTTTTTTTCTACTTCTACTGACATGGAGTATTCTAGAAAGGTGAAGGTGAAGATACAAGTAAGTGTCTCTTTGGTGTACTGTGTAAGCATTGTGAATAAATCCAGCCACCCTTGGGGAGCTACCTGGAAAAGGAGTGAGAGTGAGTATAAATAGTTACAATATGATATCTTTGGTATTGTACTTGAGTTGGGGGTAAAGGGAAAAGCCTCATTCGCTAAACAAATTTTGAGAACCAGCTTAAAGAGTGATTAGAGAGACCGCCTTGGTGATCTAGTGGTTAAGACTCCATGCTCCTAATGCAAAGGCTGAGGGGTCAATCCCTGGTTGAGGAATTAAGACGCAACATGCAGCACTGTACAACCAAACAGCAATAAGAATGAATACATAAAGATTACAAAAAGAGGGATTAGAGGTTTTCCATCTTGAAAAAGCAAGTGATATGTAGCTGAGGAAAAAGTATGTGCCTAAATTGAAGAGAAATAAATGGAGATTTGGAGAGGTGGGATGAGCAGCTGCCACTACAGAAGGGGATGGAACTAGGCAGGGTAGGGAGTGAGTAGCAGAAGATGATGGTGGAAAGGACTCTTAGTCAAGAACAGTGTAGAGCCGACTGTGGTATTTGCCTATATCCCATAGAAAAAACAAAGTTTGGGATTAAGAAGGATGCATTTTGTAATATACAGTAATGTGGAAGACCAATGATTTTAGAAGCAGGTAGACCAGGCCTGAGGATTTGTTGGAGTCTAAGAGTAAGGTGATGATGCTTCAGACAAGAGATTCTCCATCTGCCCTCCACCTTACCGCACAGAGTTCACCTACACACACACACACACACACACACACACACACACACACACACACAGACGGGACACCTGGTAATGTCTGGATCACACCTAAGAGGCTGATAACACCTAAGAGAGAAGATAACAAAGATCCTGCTAGAAAATCTGTAAAGTACAAGGAAGCTCCTCGTGACATAGAATTATCTACTCAAAAATGCCAATAGTGTCAAGACTGAGAAACCCTGGTCCTGACAAAGGTTACGGCAGTAAAGATAGAGACTGACTTTGAGGAACAACTTGAAAGAAACGTCAGGCTTTGGTACAGAGTGTAAGAAAAAGGAAAGAATTATGTTCCTCTAAGAATGTGTCAATATAGATACTCAGATACACTTAACAAATAAGATTACTTGGAATATATTAAGATAGGATGACATTATGTTATCTGGTTTTTTCAACAATCCGTTATCCAAAAGAGACTGAAGATTAGAAATAGATTTTTGAGTCACTGGCTTTTAAGTTATAACAGAAAGTATGGAATAAATGACATCATTGAAGAAGAGTATGTAGGATTTGTAATCAGATACGTGCATCAGAGTCATCTGGCCTCCCTCTGGGATTCTAACTTGCTAGAATTATTATTATTCTAATTTGGTAGACTGAAATTAGTTCCTAAGAATATGTCTCTTAAATATGCTATCTAAAAGAATAAGCAATACATTTTTTTAATGTTCTCTACATGGGAGGGAAGAAATAGTGAAGAGGTACCGGATGGAAGTAATCTTCTAGTTTTGTGTAATTCAGTTTGGATTCATGAAAATTTTTACATAATTACAAAACAAAATTAACATTTCCTAGAAATCTAAAGTAAAATTAAATAATATGTCTGTCTTTATTTCAGTTGGTGGCATTACAGACAATTTATTCCAAATGACTTTACAATTTAGTTATGTAATCCTATGCTATGAATTGAATTGTTCTCCTCCAACCTCCCACCCCGAAATTCATTATGTTAGATCTCTAACTCCCAATGCAATGGTATTTGGAGTTGGATGGAGGAGATTCTTTTAAGATACATAGTCCAGGAATGTTAGAACTAGAATATCATAGGAATGTTAGCATAAGAAGTTAGAACTAGAATATCATTATTTTGCAACTCCTTATGGCATAATGAGTTGCGGTAATAATCATTAATCACTGCTAACATCACAGCAATAGAGACTACCAAATATGGTATGACTTCTGCTTTTCAAGAAGCTCAAACCTAAAATTGATGGAGCATTTAGATTCATTTTCAGAAAATACCAGCAACAGAGTAGAGTAAGCATAAAATAACACCTCAGGAAGATAATGAGAGAAGTCCAGATGGTGAGAAAAAGGAGAAACAACCCACTTCTTCAAAGAATAATTAGTAAGGTCAAAAGAGAGACAGAAGCAGAGACAGAGGGAGAGAAAGAAAAAGAGAAGAGGGTGTGGGAAGGGATATTTTAAAAGACACTTGTTACAGTTCGGTTGCTCAGTCACATCTGATTCTTGGTGATCCCATGGACTGCAGCACAACAGGCTTCCCTGTCCTGCACCACTTCTCAGAGTTTACTCAAATTCATGTCCATTGAATCAGTGATGCCATCCATCCAGCTCATCCCCTGCCGTCCCCTTCTCCTCCTGCTTTCAATCTTTCCCAACATCAGGGTCTTTTCCAATGAGTCAGCTCTTCGCATCAGGTGGCCAAAGTATTGGAGTTTCAGCTTCAACATCAGTCCTTCCAGTGAATATTCAGGACTGATTTCCTTTAGGATTGACCGGTTTGACACTTAAGGAATATATATCAACTACCAATTGAGATCCATACCATATTCTAGTTCTGATAACATAAAACAAGCTTTGAAATAATAGTTTATGCAATAATTGATTTTAAATTTGATAGAATATTATGTTCTATCAAGGAATTAATGCTATATTGAAGTGTGATGACAGTATGTAATTATACATCCAAATATTTTTTCTAAAATATGTACTGGAAAATATTTTTGGATGAAATGATAAAAAATCTGATACTTACTTCAAATGAATTTGGGGGATTAGGAAGTGAAAAAAATTCAGCCATGAACTGAAATATATTGAAGGAAAATGTTGGGAGGAATGAGGGAGCTGACATTACTGTTCTCTAGATTTTGTATGTTTTGAAACATTTTGTAATAATAAAGTTTTTGAAAGCTTCTCACGTGATTATGTCTAAGCCAGATAATTACTGTGTAGAGTAAGGATAAAAAGAAACAAGGTAAGAATCCTAACATCAGGAACATGGATGAATTTGCTGTGGGAGAGTTAACATTGGTAGCTGAGCCTCAGGGAGAAAAAGTAGCCTGACCTTTGATGTGATTATACAAGGTGCTGGGGGAAGCTCTGAAAAGAGAGGGCTCCAGTGTCTGGACTCACCCAGAGTTAGAAATGGGCTCATCCACAGGATTCTGTTACATATTCATCTGATCATTGAAAAGATTGCTGTGTGTGTGTGTGTAAGCATGCACACAGACATGCATGCCAACTGATAATTAGTATTGTTTTATTTGATTCTTATTGTTCTTATAAGTCTCCCAAGGGCTTTGTTAATATCTTTTTAAATGCTCTCATATCTCTCCTTACTGCCTTCCCCAAATCCCACAGATTTATACAGCACTACATAGGGGACTTCCCAGGTGGCTCAATGGTAAGGAATCTGCCTGCCAGTGAATTGGATCCCAGGGTCAGAAAGATCCCCTGGAGGAGGGAATAGCTACCCACTCCAGCATTCTTGCCTGGAAAATCCCATGAACAGAGGAGCCAGACAGGCTACAGTCCATGGGATCACAGAGTCAGACCCAACTAAGTGACTGAGCATGAACACATAGGTAACAGTTCTGAAGAGACTTGATGGGTTAAGTTATACTGAATTGGATTGAAGATAAGCTAGACTCCATATGAAAGGAAAGAACATGGACCCTGGATCTGGGATTAGAGGAAGGATGGAAAGATCCATCTGTCTTCCAGGAACATTTTTTCCCCCTATTTAACTGATTGATTGATGTTTGACTGTGCAGAGTCTTAGTTGCAATACGCAAAATCTTCACTAGGTTGTAGAGCCTTGATCCAGCTTCCTTTCTCCATAACTCTGTTCAAGACTCAAAAGTAACTTCATGTAGGCTAATAGTTGTTGAACATTATCACAAAGGGTAGCCCTGATGAGAAAAGAATTCACAAAGGAACAATCAGCCAGTTTTGTGGGGAAGGGAAGGGGCGTGTATAGAATGTGTTGCAGCATTTTAAACCCTAAAGATAGCTAGATCAGCCTCAATCACTACTTAGGACCAATTAGAAATGATTTTGACTCCAGTCCCCCAAACTTACCTTACTCCACTCCCAACGATTGTATACATGGTGCTTCCTTAATATATCATGAGATAATTATATCCTTAATATATCCTTAATAATATCATGAGACCTACTAATGCCCTGGCCATTAGAAATATTTTTCCATATCTCGGCAGCAACTCTTCCAGGATATGTGAAGAGTTTATTCTGATTTGATGTTATCACCCTGACAATATCAATATGAAAAACATTGTGGGTAAAATGTGGTTGTTTACAAAAGAGACCATGACTAAGATTATGCCATTTAAAACGGCCAGTCTGTACTTACACACATACACACACTACAAGACCCTTTCACGAGGTGAGTCATCCTAAGAGTCTCTGAATTGTTGTCCAGTCCGCCTGATGTCTCCAGTTTCTAAGGACTGCACACAGGACAAGTTTGAGTAAAAGGGTCAAGGAGCAGAAATATCACGTTGATCTGTCACCTGGTGAGGGGCTTTTCCACTCCAGTTTATGGCTACTTTCTTTTTCTAACCTCTAGGAAACACCATCAATTTAGGGTTAACTATGCAATAAGTCAGCTTCATGTCCAAGCCTCAGTTTCCAAATTGGTGAAATACAGTGGCATTGCTTATTAATCCCAGACGAATGTGAAACATGTTTAAGAATTGCTGGAAGTAACTCTACACTGAACAATATAGAACCAGAAAGGAAAAACAAAATGCTGCCGGTTGATTCTGCTTGCCTGTTTCTCAACTCAGTGTAGGCCTCTCTGAACCCCATTGTGTAATAAATATTTATAGCGTCAAACTTTTCATTGTGCACATTATCCTACGTGTGTGCCCACAATTGAACAATTCTAAGTCAGGAAGTAAAGCCCTACTCCCTCCGAAACAGATGATAACTTGTCTATTGCATACATTTATGCTTTTCAGGACCCGAGAGTCTATTTAAACGCAGGTTGAATACTGGATGCCTCAATAGAGATGTCTTGAATTACCTCAAAATAATTGAGCCATTCAAGAACCCTAGATTGTTCCACATGGCATTGAAGACTGTGGTAAAACAGTCGCCTCGTGTGATGGGGACATCATGTGAACTGGGACAAATGCTTATAAAGCCCAGAGTGGTTGAGCGTTGTCAAGAGTCTGAATGTGCCTGTTGTATTTCAGTAATTGCCACTTAGTATTTGATTTAATGAAAGCTTAGAAGTAAAGAATGTTTCTATAGACATGGCTGTTATGCTAATTTTTACTATACCCTTCTCTGTCTTCCGAAACTGCATTTAGAAACCTCTGTTTTCTATTATAGACCCACTTTCACTCTTCCCGCTCTCTGTCTACTTTCCCATGTCTCTCAGTGGCCTCATTAAAGACATCTACTGTAAATTACGGGGTCTCTGGTTAACCAGGCTGGCCTGCCCCGAGCTAAGGATGCAAATGCCATTATATATGCCGGGCAAAAGTTATGCCTGTCTTCCATACTTGTTATGCTATCTAGTCATCTTTATAGAAGACTATTTCTTAAAGAATTTGTTTACTATTTCCAATTATGTGTATCTTAGGGGGAGCATATGTATGCACACTTGAAATACCTTGTCATATTCTTTTAGGTTTGAGCCAGGAAAAGGTGCTTCATTGCTTTTATATAGAAACCCATTGATAATAATAAAGTTAGGGAGTCTGGAAGGAGCCAGTTTCATCACATTGGGCCCCTCAAGTTATACAACCCTCTGCAGGTAATGGTAGTGGAAAATCATCATTAGAGGCATCCTATGGGAACTGAAATTCCGAAGCAGGGGCTAATTAGCCATCATTAGAGTATTACCTATTGTTCTGTTGCTAACTCTATCTTGGATAGATTCCAAAACTTAAAGATCCAGGATCCGAATTTATTCTCTTATTAATATTTACGGTGATTTTCAATCCATGCAACAGTTAGAAGTTAACTGCCTTCTTCCCTGATTGTAAAGCCATATTGCTCTGTGTGTGTGTGTGTGATTAAAAGAAGAAAAAGAAGTGAAATTTTTTTACAAATCTGTCTAATTCCATACCAAGTATTTTTTAAATTTAACTCTAAGTTAAATCTTCTGTTCTTTGTTTTCTTGTTGGAACAGGAAACAGCAGTCAAATGCGATGAAAATCTACAAGATAAATGATTCTGGTTTCCAATGAGATTGTGGGTACCACAAAAATTACAAGGGAGATAGGTTCTGTAGACCTCAAGTTCTGAAGAATATCAAAGCACAGGGCTTTCTCAGATTTTCAAGTCCCTAGATCGTTATTTGAACTCCTGTAAAATCAGTTTAAATCCTTGGAAATGCAATATTGAAGGTGGTTAATAATTTAAAATGTAGTCAATAGCTTTAACAGAAGTGATTTAAGCATTTAATAAACCAACACACAGTCTAAGCTAGCTCATTAGCAGAAAGAAAGACTAAAAACTGAAGAAAAAAATGAGACCAACGCTGGTGTTATTTTGTTTGTTTGCTGTAGCATTCAGAAGTGGCTTCAAGAATAGCTAACATGGACAGCTGCTTTTGAATATAATTTGAGGAGAACTTGGAAAGCAACATGGTCTCAAAATAGATGCACTATGGACTTACAATTTATGCCTAAAATTCTGGGGCTGCAGAGAAGAAAATGCCATACAGTATCCAGCCCTATCAGAGATAGTCTGAGACGTTTCTTCCAGGTGAATTAGTTTATCAAATCCTATTGAAAGCAATTTTAATTTTGGAATGAGTGAAAATATTTTGAACACATAGATAGTAGTTGAAAACAGAGAGATCCAAAAGATGTGATGATTGGGAATTGACAAAAAGTTAAAGAAAAGGAGTAATTAGGATGTTCAGAAGCCATGGAAACTGAAAATAGTATGGCACCTCTCTTATATATAATTCAGAATGAATAATATAACCATTAAATAAATCTAGTAAATTCTAAAAGCCAGCAGTATTGTTTTCTCTTTGGAATGAATTATTCACTCCTATTGCGATTTGTCCTCTGAACTTTCTTTGCCTGCCTATTGGATAGTCCACAACAGATTGAAAGGGGATTTTGATGAATGAACCATATTAAAAGAGGTCATTGACAAATTTTAAATATTTTCTACTTTAAGATTTTGCCCACTGACTATTTGATTTCAGATAAAACAATGGGTATCCTCTTATAGGTTCTATCACCTAGTGAAAAAGAGACAAAAAATGTTATAAAAACACTGTACCAAAAAAAAAAAAAAAGAAAGAAAACCTTAGAAAGTTTTGCCTCTGAAAGCTGATGTGAGAGGCACAGAACTAAAGCCTCAGTTTCCCCTTCATTGTCTATTATGCATCTGACATTCTCCAGTCCCTGACTAATGGGGATATTAGTCAGTTACAGGTGGGGATAAATGAGGGCAGGAAGAATATGGCTTATGAGCAACCCTGCAAAACCATCACCTAATACCTCTCCTGAAGCGAGAATGACAAAACTTACTTGGGCATCAGAATCTCCCAAGGGGCTGAAGAATTCCCTGAACAGGAGTTCTGGTCTCACTGTCTTTAATAAATTCCTCAGAGGAGTCTCTGCCATTTAGGCTGGCACTTTTCTGTGGCCTGGCAGTTGGGAACCACTGCTTTGTATTCTGTTGTTGGTTATGGGCCTTTTATGTTTCTGGCCATAAATCATATTCCCTAGAGCACTTTCAGCAACTTGCAGACTCTATGCTTTCATTTCTTTTAAATTCTCATCTTCTCCAATGCCCTTTGCCTGTCATAGGGATCTAATTCCCAGAGCACATACTTTTTCCAGTGCTCTCAAGTGTATTTTATCACATACACTCGATATATGTTACTTCAGACTGTTGAATCTCCCCTTCTTTCCATAGACCCAGGAATTCCTGTCTCCCTGGTTAAACAACCCAACCTGCAAGGTTGCTGCTCCCAAGTGTTAAGCAGAAGGTCAAATATCACGTCAGAAAATAGTAAACTAGTCACACCTATTTGGGAGCTTCATGGCTGAATCATAAAAAATAAAGACTTGAAGGGGGACATCTAAGTTACCATTTAGGCTTTTTTATTGATTTGTTGAGCAACTCAAGCAAATCATTTAATCCTCCTGAATCTAGGCTTCTTCTTCTTCCACTTGAGAGTTTGATTAGCTTCCTTATCTGCATGGAAGGGTTCCTTGAAGGTCAAATTAGTAGACAGTGCTACACAATTTTAAGATCTTACTATCCAAGAAACAATGACTATGACCTACCTTTTAAACTCAAGTTCAAAAATTTTGCAAGTTTGTCACCTTCCGAATTTTAGTGATTCTTCTCATGGATGGAGACTGAGAACGCCTGGAATTCTTGAGAATGGTTTTTTCACCTTGACATCTCATGCATGGAAAGGAAAGAAAGCACAATTTTTATTTCTATCTTTGGATTAGTTTCCTAAAGCTGTTGTAACAAATTATCACAAACTGGGTGGCTAAAAATGAAAAAGTTTATTCTTTCCCATTTCTGGAGGCCAGAAATCTGAAACCCATGTGTCAGTCAGGCATGGCTCCCTCTCGCATCTCTAGGGTAGACAGACTCCTTCCCATTCTCTTCCTGCTTGTGGTGGCCATGGCAATCCTTGATGTTCCTCAGTTTATGGAAGTCTGACTCTGGTCTCTGCCTTGGGCTTCTCACGGCTGTCTTTCCTCCCTGTGATCTGTGTCTAAACGTCCCTCTTTTTATAAGGATGGCCGTCATTGCATTAAGGCCCACCCTAATCCAGTATGACTTCATCCTCATTTGATTATATCAACGAAAAAGTGTCTCCAAATAAGATCACATTCACAATTTTTTGAGTGGACATGATTTTGGAAAACTACTGTTTAAGCGAATATAGTCCGACTTTGCTGTTTTTGCCTTTTTTTTCTTGAGATTCCTTTATGTTTGACCATGTCAAGGCAAACTTTGAATTTTGTTTTAGAAAATCTAAAAATTAGACAGTACCCCAATTCTTTTAGCATCTTATTGTAGAAATAAACTGAATCTCGACAGCATGTTGGAATTAGAGGGTTAAAATCTTCAGAGAAACAAACCAGTTTAACTGTTAGAAGGTGTAACAAAGGCTGTGGGAATACTGAGAGAAGCAAGTCAAAATGTAGCTCAGGATCCTAGGGCCATGAAGCCTAAGGGGCCTTTTCTAGTTATGCAAAATATTTGAGTCAAGACCATGAAAGAAAGAAAGAGCACTAGGTCGTGTCCAGCTCTTGTGATCCCATGAACCGTAGCCTGTCAGGCTCCTCTGTCCATGGGATTCTCCAGGCAAGAATACTGGAGTGGGTTGCCATTTCCTTCTCCAGGGGAACTTCCTGACCCAGAAATTGAACCCAGGTCTCCCGCATTGTGGGCATGCGCTACGCAGTAAGCCTATGAGTCAAACAGAATTTCAGAGTTACCTGATGCAAGTCACACATATGGACAGTGAGGCTAAATCAGCTCATCTATTTCTCAATAAAACAGTTTCAATAATAGTAATGGATCTAGACAATTACTTCAATATTTTGTTTACGAGTAGAACCGAAGTCCTGACTTTCGGGAGAAAACTCAATGGAAAAAGAAAATCTATGGGTGTAGAACTTAAGCATCACGACATTTTATAGGGTGTGAATTGTAAGCATTTAAACTTGGTCACCAAAGTTAGCCTGAATCTATCATGCTTTTCTTTTTTGTCTTATCATAAGCAAGTTCAGAGCTAAATTTAACAGTGCTAAGAGTGATCTCTTTTAAAGGCAATATAATAACAGAATCTATTGCTCCATTAGAGTTCCCCTCCTCATCCCTAGATTTTCACTTTGCAGTCCTAGAGTTTTCACAAATATTTTATTGTCAAATATACCATAACAGGTAAATTAAGTTTGTGGTGGAAAGCGTTAAGCTGATGAACTATGTGAAATTGACTGCATTTACTAATAATAGTTTTCGTCTGCAACAAAGATACTTTGCATAATTCAAACTAATATAAGTAAATAAACAACAAGGAAATAACAGCCATAGTGAACATTTATCACAAATAAATGTGCCATATGTCCTTTCCTGCTGGGGCTGCTAGAGTGTTATATGTGGGAAATGCATTGAACATCAATTCAATATTTGAACACAGGTTTATTGAGCATCTTTAGTGTGCTGAGCATCACGAGATTGGCAAGACAGCACACATTTATTAGAAAATCATAGAGTCAAGAAATGTTTTTAACATTCAAATCATATTTATTAAACTCTTACAGTGTTTCAAGTTCTACGCCACACTGAGAAGTAATAATAAGCAAACACTAAAAACGACCTCTGTCCTGGACTTCTGATCCTTTATACTGGGCTTGGTTACATAAGCCCAGATTTTACCTACAAAGATCACTACTTGGAAAATACAGAAAACTGAGGGAGCTTAGAATAGAGCAGAGCTAATCTTATATTATGAACTTCAGCATGCTGAAGTTTCAGTAACAACGAACTAGATTAAGATATATAAGTAGAGTATGGTGGATGGAAGATTTCTGTCCAGGAAATGTATATTTATAAGTTATCCTTCTGGGCCTCAGTTTCTTCATTTGAAATATAGGAACATAAGGTTATTTGTTACTCCATAAAAGGAGTGTTTTGATTCTACAACAAAATGCAAAAAATTTTACAAAGAAGAGAACACTGCAAAAAGTAACTTCTTATTAACTTTTTGCATGATTTTTGACAGCCTATCTTCCCAAAATATGGGAGAAAGTAGGACTGAATATTGTTCCCATGCTCAGAGAAAAAGATATTATTGTCTCCCTTCCCGTTATGTAACATTAAAAATTTAAATCTGAGCATTTTGAATAGAACTCTACACCCTGTGGGTGCTAAATAATTACTTGTCAACTGACCTGTTATTAAATGTTACTTTTAATCACCTTGCAGAGAGAATTTAAAGTAGGCTACAGAAGAACAGGCTTGATAACCTAATGGATCTTAAAATGTCTCAGTCTCCTGTACTGCATTTGAATTCATAGGCTATAGAAGCTTAATTTCTTTGGAGAGAAAGTAGTGCTCAATGAGCTTTTTCTACAATAAAGAATTTTTTTTGGGAAAAAAAAATCTTCCAAGGGAACAATTATTCCTTTCACAGGATGACCTTTCCTTCAAACACCTCTGGTTGGTAAAACTTCATA
Organism: Bos indicus x Bos taurus; assembly: GCF_003369695.1. Classification (NCBI taxonomy): domain Eukaryota; kingdom Metazoa; phylum Chordata; class Mammalia; order Artiodactyla; family Bovidae; genus Bos; species Bos indicus x Bos taurus. The sequence continues at coordinate 90,273,615 of NC_040085.1, read as the reverse complement.
AGTTTTAAGGGAAAATGAATCCTGTAGAACAGTTTCTGTGTTACCTTTTTCAAACAAAAGAGATAATTTGGCAAAAGCACTCCAAGAAGAAGGATCTCTGTGCACACAGAACATTTGGTCTGATCACTCCCATGGGTGGCATCCTTTCCATTTTACAGTGGCTGTCTGACCACCAGAGCCTCCAGGATACTGGGATGACAGCTCACATGACGATTTTGAAGACCTGAGCTGAGTCAAGTGGTATAGTCTTGGTTCTGAATACACTAAATTTGCTCCTCAGAGGCAGATGGCCATTGGCCTTTAGCAGATAGGGTCTCTTTAGTTTGGCTTTCAAAAAGCAGGTTATCAAGTCAAATTTGGAGCAATTCATCAACTGTTTCAGATGCATGCTTTTCTCAGCGTCAAACCCCGGATGACTTGTAAACCTCTAGGCATTGGTGTCTTTTTAGATTCTGGTAGTTTTCCAGCATCAGACACAGTTATCTACAGTTTTCAATTTTTTCTTTTTCAGTCAGATCATGCCCTTTAGAATTGGACACAACTCATGAATGACCACCTATCAGCAGTGAGACTTGACTTAAATTCTCTTAAGACTCAGTTTCCTCATCTGAGAAGTGGGGGCATTAGTGATACAGTGTCTAATATATATTAGCTTTTGTTCTCAGCTTCCTCTGAGTCAAAACAAGAACAAGTAAATAGAGTGGTTTACTCAGGGCTGACACAGCCTTCAAAAAAATGCTGGTCCTCTCAAAGATTTTTTTGAGGTAAGGAATAACAGTTACAAACATTTTTCTATGATCCAGTGTAGTTACAAAATTGCATATTTAGCTTTATCAAATGACTCCATATACTTAAACAAAGATTATCCACTATTACACACAATGGGCTTCCCAGGTGGCACTAGTCATAAGGAACTTGCCTCCCAATGCAGGAGATGTAAGAGATGCGAGTTTAATTCCTGCGTGGGGAAGATCCCCTGGAGGAGGGCATAGCAACCTGCTCCAGTATTCTTGCCTGCAGAATCTCATGGACAGAGAAGCCTGGTGGGCTATACAGTCTACGGGGTTGCAAAGGGTCTAACATGACTGAAGCAATTTTCACATACACATGTATTTACATATATACAAGTTCTACTGAGTGTAACTTTTACATTTTCACAGTAATTCAAAAGAAATGCAATACCCTGAAATTCCTGTGGGTCAACATTGTAGGTATTATGCATATTTCTGTCCTGATACACAGAACAAACATTGAGAGAATCTTGACTAATAAATCGAATAATACCTGACAAAACAACCATTATAACAAAGCAGCCAGGGTAAGAATGTAAAACTGAAAAAATACAGACACTTAAATCAATGTCTGTCTCATTTTACTGACGGAGAAATGACTACATATTTACTGATCTGTATTTGTGTCTGTTGTCTGTTTAGTTACCATACTTTGCTTAATTGTAAGCCCCAAGAGGACACGGATGTAATTATATGTTGCATTAATTCTCTATTGCTGCAGAACAAATTACCACAAACTTAGTGACTTTAAACAAAATCCATTAATTGTCTCTTAGTTTCTGTATCTCCTAACCCAGGGCTCAACTGGGTTCTTGCCTTCTCTGTGTCTGCAAATAGTTTTATTTCTTGGCATGCGCTTCCCTGGTGTCTCAAGTGTGAAAGTAGAAGTGTTAGTTGCTCAGTTGTGTCCGATTCTTTGCGACACCTTGGTCTGTAACCAGCCAGGCTCCTCTGTCCATGGACTTCTCTAGACAAGACTCCTGGAGTGGCTTGCCATTCCCTTCTCCAGGGGATCTTCCTGACCCAGGGGTGAAGCCTGAGTCTCCAGCACTGCAGGCAGATTATTTACCACCTGAGCCAGCAGGGTGTTTCTGACTGTATCCAAATTTCCTATTCTTATGACTCTTGTCACACCAGATTAGTGTTCATGCTAGCAGCCTCATTTGCTTTACTACACCTTAAAAGATCCTATGTCCAAATACAGCCACATTCTGAAATACTGGGGGTTAGAGCTATAATTGGGATTTCCCTGGTGGCTCAGATGGTAAAGCGTCTGCCTACAATGTGGGAGACATGGGTTTGATCCCTGGGTTGGGAAGATCCTCTGGAGAAGGAAATGGCACCCCACTCCAGTACTCTTGCCTGGAAAATCCCATGGATGGAGGAGCCTGGCAGGCTTCAGTCCATTGGATCACAAAGAGTTGGACACAACTGAGCATCTTCACTTCACTTCACTTCAGAGCTTTAATATGTGAATTCAATGGGGACACAATTTACCTGATAAGTTGTCACAAGACCAAAATCAGTGTCAGCTGGTGTCATTCTCTCATGTGAGTTCTGAGGGTCTTCCTCAAGTTCATTGTTTGCTGACCAATTCATTTTGGGTTGGACTACGTTGTTAGGATGGAAAGTATTAAAAAATAAAATATACCCACAAAATACACTAATATCTCTTTAGAATAATTTTTCTTATCAGTAAGCTACCAGAGTGATTCATCAAATAAGACAGAAGTGAAACTCTAGAGTGAGAGTTATACACACATTTTATATCATCCATTCATGGACATACATAAAAGAAGAAAGAAATAGCCTTCAATGGACCAAAGTCTCTGGGTTCTTCTTATGGAATTGTATGATCTCTTAACTGAACTGACCAAAAGAATGATCTGCATCCTACTCCAGCACTGGCTACTCTGAGTAGCCACTGCAGGAATAGAGACGCAGACATAAAAATGGACTTGTGGACACAATAGGGAAAGGAGAGGCTGCACAGATGGAGAGAGGAGCACTGACATATGACCACCGTGTGCAGAATAGATAGCTAGTGGGAAGCTGCTGCAGAGCGCCGGGAGCGCAGCTCGCTGCTCGGTGATGGCTGCAGGGGTGGGCGTCTCAGTCCAAAGACCAGAGAACCAGAGGATCACTAGAGTAAGCCCCAGGATAAAAGGCCTGGAACCATCAGTGTCCAAGCGCAAGAAAAGACGGATTTTTCAGTTCGTGAATGGAAAATAAGAGAAAATTCGCCCTTTCTTCTCTCTTTTGTTATACTGGGGCTCTCAACAGACTGAAGATGTCCACCCACACTGGTGAGTGGGGATCTTCTTTGCTCAGTCTATGGAATCAATGCGAAAAACACCTCTACCAAGGTCCTCAGAAATATGTTTTACCAGCTACTTGGGTATCCCAAGCCCAGTCTTGACATATGAAAGAAACCATCACAGCACGCATAAAAATAGAGAGTAACAGAACAGGAAGTCAGAAGGGTAAGAAGCAGCCGATTTGTAAAACAGTGACTTTGACTTGAGTAGGAAACCATTAAAGGCTTTGAGTTGAGGACAGTCTGGCAAACGTTTTAAGTGGGACAAACATTTGTATTTTGTTTCATTCTCAACTAATTAATGAACTCTTTGGAAGGAACACTTTGAAGTTGAGATCCAACTTTTCATCATTTATTTTATTTTATTGTGTGGCTCTCAACACTCAATTGCAAAAATCTCTTGTGTTTAAAGTCTCATCAGGGCTAATTATCCAAGGGCTAATTTATTCTCCGTCACTTGTTATCCTACTAATCTGTAGTAGGCTACAACTCATATTTTCCCTGTTACTGCAACCTATTATTTCCAAAGTTCTTGACCCCTACTTTCCTCATCCGTATTACAGGATATACATGTTTGTCCAGCTTATCTCACTGTTTTATTTGAGAGTCAGCTGATAAATATATATATATATATATATATATATATATATATATATATATGAGTTTATTGGACTCAGTAAAACTATAAAAAAAAGGTTTTATAATCCATGACAAGGTGGCAACTTTTAAGTATTCAAGCACTGGAGCTACTTACTTTTTTACTACCTTTTTTTAATCTTTATTATTATTATTATTATTTTGCTGTGGACCATTTTTAAAGTCCTTATTTAATTTGCTACAAAATTGCTTCTGTTTTACGTTTTTTGGGTTTTTGGCCATGAGGCTTCCTAACCGGGGATTGAACCCACATCTTCTACACTGGAAGGTTAAGTCTTAACTACTAGACTGCCAAGGAAGTCCCTTGTACTACCTGTAAAAGTTAGTAAAACTTTGAACAGAGAAGTTCTGCTTATTATTTCACAGACACCTACGTGAGTTATCACTTAAAAGATTATTATTAGAGGTAGTCTACACTCTTCTGGAATAGTAAGGAGGCAGCTGGTCTAATCACAAGGGACCCACGGTAACCCTGCTGTGCTCTGTCTCTTTCATCCTCTGCGCCTCTGTCCATCGGGCTCTCAGTTCTTCCAGAACTAGTTTGCAACTGTACCCACTGCTGTCCATTATGAATTTTATCCTTGCCCTGTGCCAGAGGAGAATGGGAACAGTCTCCCATTTGCTCATTTACAAATCCAACCATTGTCTACGTGTACTTTTGGAATTCCTAATGTGTGCCAACTTTGCTTTTCCTTCCCTTCATTTCATGAGTTATTAGTATGAAGGTCGGTATTTTGGACCTTGAGTAATTAAACCAGTACCTCAAGCACTGAGCAACAATGCATGTCAACATTTGTAGAACTGAATTTCATGCAAGGCCAAGGCAGACATAGCCCTGGGGAATATACAGAGCAAGTCCTACAGCTGCAGACCATCTCCAATAAACCACCGACTAAGGGCTGATACTTACTGACATGAGTTCACGTCTGTGTTTAAGGGTGAGGATGGCAGTGCAAATCGGACAAATTCTGCGTTTGGATGATGGTTAGATAAAATAGAGTTATGTCAGGGCCTCTTAACTTGAGATTAAGGATGAGGAACAAAATACACTAAAATCGCATGGATGTGCAGCACAGGGAAACAAATGTCTCCTTACACACTTGCAACTAAATACCTTTTTACTTTGACTACTCATTAAGAACTGGGCTATTGTCTCTTACCAAAATGAATATCCTTTCTTTTCAGTTACTCGTTTCCCACATGTCATCTTTTTTTATTTCTCTTTGTCTCTCATCAAGAGCAATGTAACTTTGGTTATAAACAGCAAGTGCTAGAAATTGCCAGCTGGATGCTCTACTTTCAGGCAATGACAATAAGAAGAGGCTAATGAACAACAGCTCACGTTGCTGATGAGATGCAATTAAGGGGACAAACAAGGACAAGCGTTCCACTTGAGACACACATGCACACACACACTCACACACACACACACACACACACACACACACCTCACCAGGCCGGTCAGATTTCAGAAAGCTGCCCTGTTTTCTTCCTTTCTTCCTAAAGATGCCAGGATTCCTGACATGCCCAGATGAATTTTCCCCACATTAGTTCCATCATTATGAAAATATCCAAGGCTAAAATAATAATAATGTCAAAGACAGAAGTGGTTCTTCAGTTCAGTTCAGTCGCTCAGTCGTGTCCAACTCTTTGCAACCCCATGGACCGCAGCACACCAGGCCTCCCTGTCCATCACCAACTCCTGGAGTTCACCCAAACTCATGTCCATCGAGTTGGTGATGCCATCCAGCCATCTCATCCTCTGTCATCCCCTTCTCTTCATGCTCTCAATCTTTCCCAGCATCACATTCTTTTCCAATGAGTCAGCTTTTTGCATCAGTTGGCCAAAGTATTGGAGTTTCAGCTTCAACATCAGTCCTTCCAATGAACACCCAGGACTGATCTCCTTTATGGTGGACTGGCTGGATCTCCTTGCAGTACAAGGAGCTCTCAGTTCTTCTCCAACACCACAGTTCAATAGCATCAATTCTTTGGTGCTCAGCTTTCTTTATAGTCCAACTCTCACATCTATACATGACCACTGGAAAAACCATAGCCTTGACTAGACAGACCTTTGTTAACAAAGTAATGTCTCTGCTTTTTAATATGCTGTCTGGGTTGGTCATAACATTCCTTCCAAGGTGTAAGCGTCTTTTAATTTCATGGCTGCAATCACCATCTGCAGTGATTTTGGAGCCCAGAAAAATAAAAGTCAGCCACTGTTTCCATTGTTTCCCCATCCACCTGCCATGAAGAGATGGGACCAGATGCTATGGTCTTAGTTTTCTGAATGTTGAGTTTTAAGCCAACTTTTTCACTCCTCTTTCACTTTCATCAAGAGGCTTTTTAGTTCCTCTTCACTTTCTGCCATAAGGGTGGTGTCATCTGCATATCTAAGGTTATTGATATTTCTTCCAGCAATCTTGATTCCAGCTTGTGCTTCTCCAGTCCAGCGTTTCTCATGATGTACTCTGCATATAAGTTAAATAAGCAGGGTGACAATATACAGCCTTGACATACTCCTTTTCCTATTTGGAACCAGTTTGTTGTTCCATGTCCAGTTCTAACTGTTGCTTCCTGACCTGCATACAGGTTTCTCAAGAGGCAGGTCAGGTGGTCTGGTGTTCCCATCTCTTTCAGAATTTTACACAGTTTATTGTGATCCACACAGTCAAAGGCTTTGGCATAGTCAATAAAGCAGAAATAGATGTTTTTCTGGAACTCTCTTGCTTTTTCCATGATCCAGCAGATGTTGGCAATTTGATCTCTGGTTCCTCTGCCTTTTCTAAAACCAGCTTGAACATCTGGAAGTTCACTGTTCACATATTGCTGAAGCCTGGCTTGGTACTAGCGTGTGAGATGAGTGCAATTGTGCGGTAGTTTGAGCATTCTTTGGCATTGCCTTTCTTTGGGATTGGAATGAAAAATGAAGTGGTTCTTAGCCTTGGGGATAAGAAGGCCTGGACCTTCACAGAGCTGCATGGCAGCTTTAGGAAGGATGTCTTACCTTCCATCACAATAAGACCTGGAGAGAGTATCCATGGAAATTCAAGCAGCAGGATTCAAATCTTTCCTCACATGGTATTTCCATATGAACTCATGAAATGACACAGAAAATGCATCTGTGCTCACATACAGTCACTCTGTTGCTGCAATAGCTATTGAAGTTGTACTTCCAAAGTCTAATGTCTCCAAAGTACTCAGGATCCCACTGAATTTAGAATTTCTCTGCAGAATCACTCACAATCAAATATCTTTGACTTTCATTCCTAAGCAATAAGTGATCCTTAAAAAAAAAATGCAGTTTAGATGAAAAATAATGATGCTTTCATTTTCAGAGTTAGGGAAAGGCAAGTGGTACCATTGATGGTATGTGTGTATATGAGTGTTCAGTTGAGTCTATTTATGAGCGCATGGACTGTAGCCTGCCAGGCTCCTCTGTCCATGAAATTTTTGATGGGAAGGAAGTAAATAAGAAGTTTAAGACCACAAGCCTGGAGCCACTGAGGTCTAAGTTCAAATCCCCCCTCTGTCCTATACTGACAGTAACTTAGCTAAGCTAGTTGAACTTGCTAAGCTTCAGTTTCCTCAACTATAAGAAAAAGACAAATAAAATTTCTAAATAAGAGGTTTCTTATTAGGAATCAATGAGGGAGGATAAAGCACATAAAGCAACTGGTGTTAGTAAACACTCAAAAAAGTTATGTGGTTATAAACTCTTAAACTAAAGCATTTCTAAGCTATACAATTAAATGGCACCATGGATTTGAATGCAATTTTTTATTTAATTTCTTAATAACAAATTAAAAACATTAAAAAGTCAAAACTAAATTGAGCTTTTTTTTTTTCTCTTGTTGGATGTCATGTTTTACTGTATAATTAAAGCATTACTCAAAACTAATTATACTCTTTGATTTTAACTCCAGTTTTGATGATGATGAAAGTTAGAGAATTCCAGCCCCCAGGGTGGAAAGGGTATAATGGCTCATTACTTGTTAAAAGGAGAAAATAATAAGAAAGTTATTTATAGGCATCAACCAATAATTTTACAACTTTGAGAGGGCAGTGATGGATTGAAGTGCAGTTTGAGATCTAGTAGATAGAACAGAAGCATCTGAGTTGTTTAAGCATTCCAAGTTTGTCCCAGCAGTGAGCCCCAACTCATTTTGTCAGTGTTGGTTTATGCCTCAGCCTTCTGGTTTATAAAATAATTTTACTTTCTATTATTTACAAGGCTTGGTTCATACCTGAAGCCTACTTTAAAAGCATCATCACTCTGAGGGTTTCACAAAGATGGTTTACAACAGTAAGGAAGCTAAGTAATTTCAAAGCCACAGTTCTCACTACAATGTAGATGTCAACATTACGCCAGATACACCCATTAATTGAAAAGCCTGCTTTGAAATCAGCCTGTTCCTGCTTGTGGCTTCGTCTGCTTATGTGAATGTATTTGTGTTCACTGCCAAATTCTGCTTTGAGTTGGTGAACGCAGATGCCTTAACGTAGGCTGGAAATACTATGCTTTGGGAAAAAAAAAAAAAGTTACATCCTGAATGTCTGCCTGCACCCCTGTGTGTTTTATTCTCAGTTGAAATGTTCATACAAAAGCAAAGATAATGATGTGATTCATTTACTGGCTTCATGGAAAGAATGGATGAGTTTGCAGAGCTCCTGCCCACCTAGTGGACTTACACGTTTCAGGCAGGAGATACTAATGAGGCCCTTTGTTTCATTAATTGCTGCCAGAAGAATATAGAGGGAAACAGAGCTGCTCATTTCTGATCTGCTTGCCCCAGGAGTGTTCCTGCAAATGGATCCCAAGAGGACCATTGAAAATGACTTTGCAAATGGGAAAACTGACCCCTCCTTCCCCCTCCACACGCTCTCTCCAAAACCTAGTAGTGCCTATGAGAACAAAAGAATGCTTTTTCAAAGACTAAGTAAATAAAAGATATTCTTCATAGCTCAAGAATTCCTTAGACTAGCTCTGTCAGATTCTTACTTTTAGTGCAGAGGATGTGAAGATCCTCCACTTTATGGTTATCCTTCAGGAGAAAACATAAAACTTAATCATCATCACAGTCATAGAAATTAAAATAAGCCACTTGTAACCAATTTCCCACCAGCCCCACCCAGTAAAACATTTTGAGGAGTATTTCAGTTTTCTCTCGCCGGGTAACAAACTACTCCTGAACTGAATGGCATAAAACAATGATTTTATTTGCTCATGATGCTGGGGGTCAGGAATGTGGGCAGAGTACAATTCTGCACATCATCTGCTTCACATGGTCTTGGCTGGGGCGCAAGGGCTGCTGGGAAGTCCAAGATGGCTTCCTTCCTGCTCCTGGCTGATGGTGCTGGTGACTGGCTGGGAATTTAGGATGAGGCTGTGCTGTTCTCACACAAGTGGAGGTTTAAGCTCTTCACAGCCTGGTGCCATTCTTCCAAAAAGGGTCAGTTCAGGAAGAAAGAGAGTGAACACTTCAAATGGCTTCAGGCTTGGCCTTGAGAGTTATCAATATGTGGCTTGACTTCTGTACAGTCAAGACTACATTCTATTAGTCAAAGCTAGCGGTCAAAGCCAGCCATCATATCAGCCCACATTCAAGGGGAAAAGGAATAGGCCTCACCTTTTAAAAGAATGTGCTTCCTTGGTGGCTCAGAGTGTAAAAAATCTGCCTGGAATGCAGGAGACCTGGGTTCAGTCTCTGGATTTGGGAGATCCCCTGGAGAAGGAACTGGCTACCCACTCCAGTATTCTTGCCTGGAGAATTCCTTGGACAGAGGAGCCTAGCGGGCTACAGTCCATGGGGTTGCAAAAAGTTGGACATGACTGAGCAGCTGATTCTTACTATTTTTCTTTAAAAGAATAGGTTTTCCAGTGGTTAAGACTCCTGTGTTACCAATGCAGAGGGCACAGGTTTGATCCCTACTGGAGGAACTAAGATCCCACATGCCCCATGATGTGGCCAAAAAGTAAACAATTATAAAAAAGAATAAGTAGCAAAAATTAGTAAGTAAGTGAAGTCGCTCAGTCCTGTCCGACTCTTTGTGACCCCATGGACTGTAGCCTACCAGGCTCCTCTGTCCATGGGATTTTCCAGGCAATAGTGAGGGGCCATCTTTAATCCACTACAGCCTCATGAAACCAAAACCAGATTAAAACTTAGCTTTAGAGAATAATTACTTGCTTTCCAAGTTTGATTTTTGACCTCCATTTAAACACTGAATGCTCTGATGAACCCAAGAGCCCACAGTGCCATCATATAAAGATATTCAAGTTTTAGGGCTCAACATATATTAGTCCAATATGAAAAATAATATATATATACATTTATAACTGAATCATTTTGCTCGATACATAACATTGCAAATCAACTGTATTTCATTTTTTTTAATTTAATTTTATTTTTTAAACTTTACATAATTGTATTAGTTTTGCCAAATATCAAAATGAATCCGCCACAGGTATACATGTGTTCCCCATTCTGAACCCTCCTCCCTCCTCCCTCCCCATACCATCCCTCTGGGTCGTCCCATTGCACTAGCCCCAAGCATCCAGTATCGTGCATCGAACCTGGACTGGCAACTCGTTTCTTACATGATATTTTACATGTTTCAATGTCATTCTCCCAAATCTTCCCACCCTCTCCCTCTCCCACAGAGTCCATAAGACTGTTCTATACATCAGTGTCTCTTTTGCTGTCTCGTACACCGGGTTATTGTTACCATCTTTCTAAATTCCATATATATGCGTTAGTATACTGTATTGGTGTTTTTCCTTCTGGCTTACTTCACTCTGTATAATAGGCTCCAGTTTCATCCACCTCATTAGAACTGATTCAAATGTATTCTTTTTAATGGTTGAGTAATACTCCATTGTGTATATGTACCACAGCTTTCTTATCCATTCATCTGCTGATGGACACCTAGGTTGCTTCCATGTCCTGGCTATTATAAACAGTGCTGCGATGAACATTGGGATGCATGTGTCTCTTTCCCTTCTGGTTTCCTCAGTGTGTATGCCCAGCAGTGGGATTGCTGGATCATAAGGCAGTTCTATTTCCAGTTTTTTAAGGAATCTCCACACTGTTCTCCATAGTGGCTGTAGTAGTTTGCATTCCCACCAACAGTGTAAGAGGGTTCCCTTTTCTCCACACCCTCTCCAGCATTTATTATTTGTAGACTTTTGGATCGCAGCCATTCTGACTGGTGTGAAATGGTACCTCATAGTGGTTTTGATTTGCATTTCTCTGATAATGAGTGATGTTGAGCATCTTTTCATGTGTTTGTTAGCCATCTGTATGTATTTCATTTTTTAAAAAGATAAACTGAAACATATTCTTTTTTAAATCTTGTTTCAAATGGAAAGAAGACATTGTTCAAAAACATCCTTTAAATGTTCATATGCATACCTTTCCCCCCTGTGATTGACATAGGGGATGAGCTCATACACATTAGGCTTAGACTGTTGCCATCTTTCTATACTACTGAAACAGTAAACAGAGAGCCAAGAAAAGTGGGGTGGGGTGGGAAACTGTCTGGCCAAGAATATGGCACTCTGCCTCAAAAAGATGGAAAAAAGTCTCTTTGATCTTGTCTGGTAATTTGGTACCTGTGCACCTGAATCTAGGCGCAATCAGATAAGCCTGAGTGTTTTGCTTAGTACAGTTTTGACAAGCCAAGATACTGGTAAAGATTCTTTTTAGTGTTGATTCTGCTTCTAAACCCAAGTAGCATGACTAAACCTAGCAAAATCTGAGGCACACTTTTAAAGATTCCCAGTTCCCCTCCCTTTTCCCCCCAGAAATATGTGCATTCCATCTGTCTTAATTTTTTTTAAGACCAAAGGCATCCCTGGAAGGTTATGAAAGTCTCTTTTATTATTCTTTTTTAACTGTTAGGGAAATACTTTGGTGTTAAGTGATTTGCTCAGATTTGACAGTTAGAGATGGAACTTATTTGAAGCTCTCATCTCTAGCCTCTGAAGTGATTTTTTTTTTTTCACCCCACTGGCAGATACACACAAGTGTTATTATATGCAATTTACTGAATTCCCAAGAGAAAAAACACCTTACCTTAATTAATTGATGATGCCAAATTCATGTTAATGATGTTAATTACTACCTATATAGAAATATTTCTTAAATCAGAGGTAAGGGACTTTTGGTTGATGATAATAATAACAAGGATCACTGAGGCTGGATATACTGCACTTAAAAACAATCTCCAGTCATCTTTTCATGTCTTCTTTTTAAACCTTCAGCCTCACTAGGAAGAGGGAAGTACAAGAAAATGCTTGCAGAGACTAGTAAACTGCGGCTTCCACCCCATTTAAAGACTTCTTATCTTCAGTAAACTGTAGTCATGTGGCCTGGTGTGGTCAGATCTTTCAATATTACAAATTAAGCCAGAAATCTATATTTTTCCATACACTATTCATATTTTTAAATATTAGAAAAAATTCAGAATTAAAACAGTGTGTGGGGGAGGCAAAAGATGGGCAAAAAATGCACACAAATTTGCAGGGCTATATCAAGCACCAAGTTCAAGACATTAGTTTGTGCTTCCTTAACGTCTTCTTATTCTCATGTAAGTCAAGACAAGATGTTAGAAGCATCTTTCTTGTTTCCTTTCATTGCCTCCTAAGCCCCAAAAGCAACACACATGTAGAAATACATAAATATACAACATCCATATATACAATCTAATAAATGTGGTTTCTATGATATAATATATGTCATAGTCTGATAGACTCCAAAAATGACCATAAAGTCTTCTATTCTTATATGTTTATCCTATTGCTGCTTCTCCCTTCAAGAACTGGAGTCTGTTTCTATGCCTTTGTATTTGGGCTTGATCATATAACTTAGTTGGTTATTAAGACATTAGTGAGCATGACACAAGCGAGCCTTGGAAAGCACCTGTGTCCTGAGGCTGGCCTCTCCCACTGCCCTGTGCCACTCTTTCTACCTTCGTGTGAATAAGCTCAGACTGACTTGAAACCACATGGAGGGAGGGTCCAGCTAGTCCAGCTAACCCAATGTGCCCGTCTATGCCAGCTGAATCCCAGCCATGGGCCTGTTGACCCAACCCAGACCAGAAGAACCACTTGAGCCACAGGGTCATAGCAAATAATCAATATATGTATTTGAAGGTCCTCTCTGACTCATATATTATTAAGGGAAGGCAGTAGTCTTTAGGGACAAAGAGTTGGTTATTTTATGGCTGTGTCACTCTGGGCAAGTTGCTTGAGTCTCCCTAAATCTCAGTCCTCAACAAAATACAACCTAACGAATGGGAATAAAATGGCATATATCTATGTGAATAGCAATATCAAGCTATCATCTATCTATCTGCTTACATGCCTATCTATGTAATTGTCATTCCAGCTTTCAGTTTGTCTATCACTTAACACAATTCTTAGTGTTGAATACCATAGAAGGCATTGAAATACCAATGATCTTTTTTCCCTGTTAATTGCAAAGTGTTTCATATAACAATGATTTCTGCTTCCAAGGAATATTCTCATGTGTGTGTATATAGATACAGATACAGGTATAGATATTGATATGGGCTTCCCTGGTGGCTCAGTGGTAAAGAATCTGCCTGAAATACAGGAGACCCTAGTTCAATCCCTGGATTGGGAAGATCCCCTGGAGAGGGAAATGGCTGCCCACTCCAGTATTCTTGGCCTGGAGAATCCCATGGACAGAGGAATCTGGTGGGCTATAGTCCATGCGGTCGCAAAGAGTCAGACACAACTGAGCAACTAAGCACACACACATATATAATTTACTTTTTGCAATAAAACCCTGCTTAGAGTATAAAGTAAACTTCCAATGAATTAACAAATACCCAAACTGAAACTTGGAGAGTTGCAGCAATTGGTTTGGGGAACAAAGCTAATGAAGCTGGAGACATTTGAAATCCAATGTCTTGCACTTCTTGAAGAGTAATACTTTCTCCTCTAGCTTTAAAGTGAAACAAGCATATCATTTTGGGTGACTAGCTATCCAGGGTAAGGGCCTTCAAGGAAAATATAATATTTGAAATTATTTTAAAAGGCAATTTCTGAGCCTGCCGAAGGGTATATTTTCACAGATGTTTTTATATGTATACAAGAAAAAAAAAAAACTGAGATGCAAAGTGAAGATCTACAGACCTGATACTAATCAAAATCACAGTGTCTGTGGGAATGCTTTTTACCTTTCCTCTCGATCCCTGAGTTACATACTGCTGATCAAATTAAGTGAAGATACACTGAATATTCTTAAGAGAGGGAATAAAATACTTTTAGGATTTTAGAAAACACATATTCTTTTGTTTCCATTTGAAATCTATCCATGGTTATCCATTAAAGCTGTTGCTCTGATCACCCTTGATCCCTTACGGGGTTTGACATCCCAGCCACCCACACACATACACCTTCCAGACTCTGCTTCCATTTTATTTTCTCCTTTGCAACTCTATTGCTTTAAATACATGTTTTTCTTTGTCTTTCTTTCTTTCTTTTTTTTGGCTTTTCCCAGTTTCCTTCAAGAGACATAGGTTTGATCCCTGGTTCAGAAAGATTCCCTGGAGAAGGACACGGCAACCCACTTCATTATTCTTGCCTGAAGAATCCTATGGGCAGAGGAGCCTGGTGGGCTACAGTCCATAGGTTGCCCAGGGTTGGACATGGCTGAAGCAGCTTAGCACGCAGCATGCAGCTTCCTTCATGCCATTCCCTAAACATGGGAAGAACTCTATTTATCTTTACCATTCTTTTTCCCTCTTTCTTAGCAAAAAGAAAAATTAATAGCAAAACAAAACACATAAGATTTAAGCATGTCATATTTTAGGCACAAGTCCAAAGCCAAGTTCACTGACCATTGTGCTCACCTGATTCAATTATGCTTAGCATCTTCTTATCATTTTTTTCTGTGACTCTATGGGTTTTTGGAAATCAAGACCTTGGTGGATCCTAAAGTTTGTAAATGACTATTTGTTGTGTGATGTTTTACAGTTACACTTTATGATTAAAAAAAGAAAGAAAAGAAAAACATGCTTTCAATTGGTAAAGCATCTCCTTTCTCTTTCTTCTTTCTTCCTCCCAAGTACACGTGGAAGTTTCTATTATCACCAACATCTGGTCTTTGAGACCAAAAATTCGAACTACAAACTTGCTTAAAAAAATCCATGTGCACAAAAACACAGCTGTCTGTAGGTTTCTTTTGATCCCACTGTAAAAGAAGCTACATGTCATTTTCTTGATTTGAAGCTTTTCGGAGAGAGGGAACTACCCGATCCGAGATTTCTCACCCTCATCCTTTTCATCTCCCTCCCTGGGGCATAGTGTGTGTGGGAATCATGGGCAAAAACACACTCTTTCATGCGTCGATGATTATGTCACATTTTGGTGGAAAAATAATTTGGACAAACTGAGGCCTCAGTTCACTTTTGGGGGCATCTTTTGAAAGACACCAAACACAGAGGCTGTTTCAAATTTGCTTTTCCGAGGGAGCTGTTTTTATAAAGGAGGTAAATGTTATTTGAACTTATGTGACCATACTAATTCCAGAGGCATTTGAGGTGGTGAACAAAGGGACTGTATTTTCAAACTCATCAAATCGTACTCAAGATAAACCTATAAAATAAATCTATAAAATTCTTTCAAGTCTTTCATGAAATCAGTGTCAATGCCATATGCTTTTCCCCCCTCATTTATGCACAATAAAACAAAAATATGTTTACCACCAAACCTCAAATAGAGGAAATTATACAAAAAAAGTGCATCTCAAAACTCTTGATCCCAGTATAGTGATAGAATAGCAAAAATGCCAGTAGTGTCCACCCTTTATTTAAATGATAATATCAATTCTTCATGTGCATTTTTCCTAGAGATACAAAATAGCAGCAAACAGGTATTTGTTTTCAAATTTGGCTATAATTTTTTCAACTTTATTGAGGTACAACTGACAGATAATATGTGATTGTTCGTTGTAGACAGCAGGATGATTTGACATATGTATACACTGCAAAAGAATTTCCATCATCCAGTTGACTAGTGTATTCATCGCTTTTCATATTTACCTGTTTTGAGGGTGAGAGTGCTTAAGTTCTGCTTTCTTAGCAAATTTTGGTTTATTAACACATTACTATAAACTACAGTCGCCATTCTGTGCATTTGAGTCTCAGAACTTATTCATCTTGTAGCTGAAAGTTTGTACCATTTTTACTAACCTCCCCCTATTTCCCGCATGCCCCAGTGCCTGGCAAATACCCTTCCACTTTCTGTTCCTATGAGTTGGACTTTTTTAAAAGATTCTCATTTTATGGTTGTAAGGAAAGCTGCTTGATATAGTTTCAGTCTTTTTAATTAAGACTTGCTTTGTGGCATAACACATAATTTTCCTGGAGAATATTTCATTCGTGCTTGAGAAGATGATCTATCCATTGTTGAAACTAGAGTGTTGAGTTCCTCTGCTTTGATTGTATTGTCTATCTATCTCCTTTGACCTTTTAGTATTTAGTTTGGATATGTAGGTACTCAAATGCTGGAAACATAAATATTTTCAATTGTTATATCCTCTTGATTCAGTTCAGTTCAGTTCAGTCGCTCAGTTGTGTCCAACTCTTTGTGACCCCATGAATCGCAGCATGCCAGGCCTCCCTGTCCATCACCAACTCCCAGAGGTCACCCAAACTCATGTCCATCGAGTCGGTGATGCCATCCAGCCACCTCATCCTCTGTTGTCCCCTTCTCCTCCTGCCCCCAATCCCTCCCAGCATCAGGGTCTTTTCCAATGAGTCAATTCTTCGTATGAGGTGGCCAAAGTACTGGAGTTTCAGCTTTAGCATCAGTCCTTCCAAAGAACATCCAGGATTGATCTCTTTTAGAATGGACTGGTTGGATCTCCTTGCAGTCCAAGGGACTCTCAATAGCCTTCTCCAACACCACAGTTCAAAAGCATCAATTCTTTGGTGCTCAGCTTTCTTCACAGTCCAACTCTCATATCCATACCTGACCACTGGAAAAACCATAGCCTTGACTAGACAGACTTTTGTTGGAAAAGTAATGTCTCTGCTTTTGAATATGCTATCTAGGTTGGTCATAACTTTCCTTCCAAGGAGTAAGTGTCTTTTAATTTCATGGCTGCAATCACCATCTGCAGTGATTTTGGAGCCCAAAAAAATAAAGTCTGACCCATAATCATTGTGTTGTGTCTTGTTACTGTTTTTGGTATAAAGCAATTTTCGTCTGAAATGAATATATCCATCTTGCTTTCTTTTGCATTCCATTTGAATGGAATATATTTTTTTTTTCACTCCTTTACTTTCAATCTATGTGTGTCCCTAAAACTGAAATGTAGAACTGCAGAAAATTCTTCAAGAGACAGGAATACCAGACCACCTGACCTGCCTCTTGAGAAATCTCTATGTAGGTCAAGAAGCAACAGTTAGAACTGGATATGGGACAACAGACTGGTTCCAAATAGGGAAAAGAGTATGTCAAGGCTGTATATTATCACTCTGCTTATTTAACTTACATGCAGAGTACATCATGAGAAATGCTGGGCTGGAGGAAGCACAAGCTGGAATCAAGATTGCCAGGAGAAATATCAATAACCTCAGATATGCAGATGACACCAACCTATGGCAGAAAGGTAAGAAGAACTAAAGAGCCTCTTGATGAAAGTGAAATAGGGGAGTGAAAAAGTTGGCTTAAAACTCAACATTCAGAAAACAAAGATCATGGCATCTGGTCCCATCACTTCATGGCAAATAGATGGGGAAACAGTGGCAGACTTTATTTTGAGGGCCTCCAAAATCACTGCAGATGATGACTGCAACCATGAAATTAAAAGATGCTTACTCCTTGGAAGAAAAGTTATGACCAACCTAGACAGCTTTTTAAAAAGCAGAGACATTACTTTGCCAAGGTAAAGGTCCATCTAGTCAAACCTATGATTTTTCCAGTAGTCATGTGTGGATGTGAGAGTTGGACTGTAAAGAAAGCTGAGCCTCAAAGAATTGATGCTTTTGAACTCTGTCTTTTTGATTAGAGAATTTTGTTTATTTACATTTAATAGCTGATAAATATAAACTGACTGTTGCCACTTGTTAATTATTTTTCTGGTTATTTTGCAGTTTCTTTTTTCCTTTTGTCCTTTCTTGCTCTCTTCTTTTGTGATTTGATAGTTTTCTGCAGTGGTATGCTTTGATTCCTTTCTCTATAAATTCCATGTATCTACTATAGGTTTTGTGTGTGTGTGTGTGTGTGTGTTTGGCTACTGTGACACATCAACCATCCAATTCATATAAGAATGCATTTTGAGCTCACAATTTAACTTTGAAAGCATATATTTTGACACTCCCTCCCAAACATTTTATGATTTTGATGATGCAATTTACATCTTTCTATATTGTGCATGTATTAAAATTATTTTAGTCATAGTTATTTTTAATACTTTTGTCTTGAGTTGTGATTTATGTATCATCATTACAATATTAGATTACTCTGAATTTGACTATATAATTATCTACACCAGTGACTTTTGTAAGTTTCCCTGTCATTAATTACTATCTTTTAATTTCCCCTTAAATTCCTTTCCATATTCTCTATCATAAAGCTGGTCTGATTGTAATGATCTCCTTCAGCTTCGTTTTCCTGGTAAGTTCCGTAGCTCTCCTTCAGTACTGAAGGTCAGCTTTGTCGGATAGAGCGGTTTTTGGTTGGCAGTTTGTTGTTGTCGTTGTATTTTTTTCTTTCTTCCAGCACTTTGAATATATCATCCCACTCCCTTCTGGCTTGCAAGGTTTCTGCTGAAAAACCCACTTATAGTGTTAGGGAAGTTCTCTTGTGTGTGACACATTGCTTTTCTCTTGCTACTTTAGGATTCTCTGTTTGTCTTTAATTTTTGATGATTTAACGTGTCTTGGCATGAATCTCTTTGGAGTCATCTTATTTGGTACTTTTGGGGCTTCATGGATGAAGGTCTGTTTCTTTCCCCAGGTTAGGGAAGTTTTTGCCTATTATTTCTTTTTTTTTTTTTGCCTATTATTTCTTAAGATACTCTTCCTACCCTTTTTACTCTGTTTTCTCCTTCTGGAACTCCTATAATATGTATAGTCAGTGATTGATGATGTACTAGGAGTTCCTTAAGCTATCTTTACTTTCTTTCCTTCTTTTTTCATCTCTTTTAGTTCCTCTGATTGGGTTAATTCCATTGCCCTCTCTGAGTTTGCCGATCCTTTCTTCTGCTTGATCTAGACCAAGGTTTAAGTTTTCTACTGATTTTTTTGTTTTTAGTTTAATTATTATACTTTCCAGTTCTATGATTTCTGTTTTTTTTTGTTTGTTTGTTTTTTTAACAGCTTTAATGCTTTTTTTTGAAAATCTCAGTTTGTTCAAAGATTGCTTTTCTGACTTTGGTGAACATCTTTAATAATCATTATTTTCAGCTCTCTCGGGTAAATTATCTATTTCCATTTTCTTAAGATTTGTTTCTGGAGATTTATCTTGTTCTGTGTTTAGAATATTTTCCCTGTTTCTTTTTTTACCTGATGCTCTGTGTCACTTTCTGCACATTAAATAGTCACCTCTTCCAGTGTTGCCAGACAGGTTTCACAGGGATTAGCCTCATCTATGGGTCTAGTCTAAGCTTCCAACTGTTTTGTAACCTTTGGGGTTAACCCAAGCTGCCTTCTTTTTCTTAATGGTTTCCAGTACTTGAGATGGTGCTAACACTTGTCAGTGTCCCAAAGGAAAAGACTGCAGTCAGCACCTAGATTCAGACTGATTAGAAACTGGACCCTCAAGCAGGACCTGGGAAAGTATTTAGTCAAAGCCCTTCCAAAGAAAGCCTGAATGATGGGCATTTTTGTCTGTCCCCATTCTGCTGAGCCAAGGAGAGTGTTATTAGAATCATTAACAACCGATTCTTTGTTTGTTAAAATATAATCTTATGGAACTCTTGAATGCAAATCCCATTGGTTTTCAGAATTAGGTAATTCGGGGTCCATCCTTTGGGTGATAGGCTTAAAATCTGAAGCAATGGATGTGACATCTAAACATTTTGCTCCTCCTGGGAAATCTGGGAGTTGGAGTTTCCCTTTTGATTATATGGCACTGTGCCAATGATGGGGTTTATAGCTTTAGTTTGTCTCAATCTAGCCTTTCATATCATTTCAGTGTGTGCATTTGCTCATTTGCCTGAGGTGTTGGAGTTCCTCAACTATATTCTGGATTTCTCTCACTGGAAATTGCTCCATGGATAGTTGTGTGCTTGGTGGGCCTGTGGGAGGATGGAAACTGAGGAGCTTTCTATATCGTCACCTTGATACTGAGCCCTGGGAAAAATTTTCAAGTCCCCTAGGTTTTTTAAAAGATAAATATTCTAATAAATTATTTAAATAATATGCTTTAAAGAAAAATTAAAGCATAACAGGCCACATATTTTTCAGTAAAGTACCTGGATAAATTATAAAACAGATTTTATGAATTAATAGAACCTATAGATTTTTTCTTTCATTAGGTGGATTAAATCTGTTCTCAGGCAATGAGTTTGTTATACTTCAGATGGTGGTTTGGAAAATGTCAGGTATCTAAGCCTGAGAGTGTCTTATAATGTTTACTCACAGGAAAATGAATTATTTATTTTAGGCATTATAAGTGAAAGGTAGTTTTTTTTTTTCTTTTTTTTTTTATTAATGCAAAACAACAACAACAACAAAACCCACAAAATTCTGATTCTCCTTAATGTTTTATGTTTTTTTCATTTTCTTCTTCCAAATCCTACATTTTCCTTATGGACTACAGCTAAGAGACCTTGCTTTGAAAATGATAAATCAAAAGATTCATTTCTCTTTTTCCTCTAAGTACTTATCCGTGTCCAACTCTTTAAGAACCCATGGACTAAGGCCCACCAGGCTCCTCTGTCCACAGGATTTTCATGCCAAGTATACTGAAGTGGGTGCCATTTCCTCCTCCAGGGTCTTCCCAACCCAAGGATCCGATCCGCGTCTCCTGTGTCTCCTGAGCTGCAGGCAGATTCTTTACCCACTGTGCCATTGGAGAAGCCCATAAGATTCATTAAATGACAATAAATCATAAATTCATAATTCCAAATGGTACTGCTGAATTCCAAAAAGTTTTAAATTGTAGCATGATTTCTAAGATTATCTCTGCTTCATTTCTATCTAACAGAAGTTTAGCATTACAGTTACAGGTATTTTTTGGTAATAGTGAGCTACCAACATTTCTTAGATAGAAGTTTAGTTACTCCTATCAAACCAGTCAGTCCTAAAGGAAATCAATCCTGAATATTCATTGGAAGGACTGATACTGAAGCTGAAGCTCCAATACTTTGGCCACCTGATGTGAAGAACTGACTCACTGGAAAAAAACCTGATGCTGGGAAAGACTGAAGACAAGAGGAGAAGGGGATGGCAGAGGATGAGATGGTTGGATGGCATCACCGACTCGAGGGACATGAATTTGAGCAAACTCCGGGAGATGGTGAACGACAGGGGGAACCTGGCATGCTGCAGTCCACGGGGTCACAAATAGTCAGACATGGCTGAGAGACTGAACAAAACAAAAATGGGAAAAAAAAGGTCTGTTTTCTATTGTTCTTCATAGTCCATATTCCTAGTATATACATATCAGTTCAGTTCAGTTTCTCAGTTGTGTCCAACTCTTTGTGACTGTAGGCTACCAGGCTCCTCTGTCCATGGACATCTCCAGGCAAGAATACTGAGGGTTTCCATGTCCTTCTCCAGGGGTCTTCCCAAACCAGGGAGCAAGCCCAGGTCTCCCCCACTGCAGGCAGATTCTTTACCATTTGAGCTACCTGGGAAGCCCCTAGAATTGTGAGCTTGCTGTTAATATCACTGCTGCAGGTCTCAGCTGAGAAAATCATCTTGTGCCCTAGCTCTTTTCTCATTGTATTGCCTCACCTTTCACAGAAACAGTCTTTACGCCAAAAAGTCCTTAATTCATTTTTCCATCCCCAACCACTAATTCTGCCAGTGTGTAGAAGGGAATATGTTCTTAATACATATTGGATGGATGGATGGATGGATGGACAGACTGATGGAAAAATAAGCAAGTCAACAAGTTCTATTAAGAAACCCACATATTCTCTGATCTCATCAGCTTCAGTAGGGAGTGCTTAGGAAAAGGGGTTAAAGAAAGAGAGCACCTTTATGTAACAGCAGGGCAAAATCAACCACAACAACATTTGGGTTTCTGTGAAATCAATTCCATATAAATCATCTGACTACCAATATGCAGTTCCTCCAATTTGCTAAGTGCCGCCCACTCTACAGATTTAGAACAGTTTTCCTATACATGATATCGGCATATGCAAATTAAAATATCAGTGACTAAAGTAACATATGGCTTAATCTTTGCTTTAAATGAAAGCTTATCAGGCATGAACATCTTTAGCTGGAGATAGAATGCATCCTGACAGCCTGAACTTTAGTGTGTTTTTTTTTTTTTTCTTCTTCTAACAACAGTTATTGGTTTATCATTAGTTTAATCAGAGACAGACTAAAATGTGTTTGTTTTGAACCCTGATCACAGCCTACTTGCTAAAACTAGAAGAGCATATTGGAAACATAATATGCAGTGACATTCTGAGGCTGGTGCTTAATTCTGTCCACCTGTTACCAGGTAAGTGCATCCAGGCGGCTTCTTGAGCTGTTTGAAAAGGGCTCTCAGGTACAGAGAAGATAAAAGGAGCTTTTAAAATATACATATGCTAGAAATCCATTCCTTTCCTCTCCAGAACAGTCTATCGTTTGACCTTTTTCTATTGCTTCTTTTACAATGGTAACCCCTCTTTTCTAACTTCTTTTTATCCATGTTCTCAAAACCTTATTTCAAGAGGTGAATAAAAGAAAGTCGTTTTCTGTTTTTATTGTTTACATTCTATTTTATTAAAGCTACATTTTATGCAAACCTTTTCTTCATGCATTTTCATCAATATCATCATTACTATCATTTCTGCAGTTAAAGTTTTCTGGAATTCTGAAATATAGAAAGAAGCACATGGCTCAGCATTTTTTGCATGCATGTGTGCTAAGTCGCTTCAGTTACGTCTGATTCTTTGTGACCCTATGAACTCTAGCTCGCCTGGATCCTCTGTCCATGGGCTTTTCTAGGCAACAATACTGAAGTGGGTTGTCATTTCCTTCTCCAGGTAATCTTCCCGATCTAGGGATCGAAACTGCCTCTCCTGCCTCTCCTGCATTGGAAGGTGGATTCTTTACCTCTGTGCCATCTGAGAATCCTCAACTTACAGGATTTATTATTCTCTAATTATTAAGTAATACAGGTAAAAGGAGTAGGCATAAATTTACAGGTTATAGAGAACTTTACCTGAATGTACTATTTGCCTCTGACCTTCTGACATGTCATTTTGAGAGTCTTGAATAGTTCACAGCTTTTAATTAGGTATAAAATGCATTGATAGGCTTACCAGGTGGCATTAGTGGTAAAGAACCCACCTGCCAATGCAGGAGAGGAGGCATAAGAGAGGCGGGTTTGATTCCTGGGCCTGGAAGAGCCCCTAGGGGAGGAAATGGCAACCCAAGCCCACACCAGTATTCTTGGAATATCTCATGGACAGAGGAGCCTGGCAGGCTACAGTCCATAGTGTCACAAAGAATCAGGCATGACTGAAGTGAATGAATGAAATGCATGCAAAATGCATTGATGGGGAGAATTGTAGTTAGTGCTCTTCCACTGCTAGTTGTAGATAATAGCACTTATTTAACCATAATACCAATATATCTTCTGCTATATGAGAAGAAAATTTCCCTGCCTTACCAAATATGCTTGGTTGAATTTCATGGAGTTTGATTTATTATTTTTTATAATCAGGATTTTTGTCCTATAAACAATAAAGCTCCCTCAAAACTTGAGTTTTGCAATTCTTGCGTTAACAGAGAAGTAGGCAGACACTCTAACCCATATAAAAAGCACATCTGAGGATATATGATGAACCAAAGAATTAGCAGGTTATAGATTTAGCTTATGATTTTTGTAAACTGAACTTAGTTTATAATAATAAATTTAGAACCAAAGAAAATATAATCTTGTTTATAATATTTTGTGTTCACTCTTTATGTTATCATAGATCTTGAGTTGATTAATTTGTTACAGTTTATCTGCTGCTTTACATATAATTTTTTAAAATATCATACTTAAATCTTAGACATTTGGTTCAACTAATGGGTCATTTAAAAAAAAAAGGATAAGAAATTAAATACTTTAATAGGTATGTCTTTATTTTTTAAACAGAAAAGTACAATATGTTCATGTATCTGTTTTCCAAAGTAAATTGTCACAAACAGAAATTTTCAACAGTCCCACAATATCCACAGTCAGAGATAGTCAATATCAGAAATTCGTCTGGTTCCCTTTGAGTATTTTCTCTTGTTGTTTAGTCAATAAGTCCTGTCTGACTCTTTGTGACCCCATGGACTGTAGCATGCAGCGATTCCTGTCCTTCACTGTCTCCCAGAATTTGCTCAAACTTATGTCCATAGACTCAATGATGCCATCCAATCATCTCATCCTCTGTTGTCCCCTTCTCCTCCTGCCCTCAATCTTTCCCAGCTTTTCCAATGAGTCAGCTCTTTGTATTGGGTGTCTAAAGTTATTAGAGCTTCAGCCTCAGCATCAGCCCTTCCAGTGAATATTCAGAGTTGATTTCCTTAAGGATTCGAGTATTTTCTAAAGAGGTTCAATTTTTGTTTTTGTTTTTTTACAATTTTGAGGTTTCCTTTAATTGAAATATAGTGACATAAAATGTTATGGTAGCTTCCAGTGTTGAACATTTACAAGGATTTGCAAGGATTGGACGTTGGAAGCACTGGACATGGGAAGCATTGGACATTGCTAAGACATTTGTTGGACATTTGCATACATTATGAAATGATCAACAGGATAAGTTTAGTAACTATCTATCCCCATACAAAATTATTGCAATATTATTGACTATATTCTTTCTCTTGAATATGATATCCCTGCAGCTTGTTTCACAACTGGAGGTTTGTACCTCTTCATTGTCTTCACCTAATTCACTGTGCCCTACCCCCGTCCCCTCTTGTGACCACCATTTTTTCCTCTGTATCCATCAGTCTGCTTTCATTTCATCTTGTTTGTTCATTTTGTTTTTTGAGTTCCACGTAGAAATGAGATCGTATAATATTTGTCTTTCTCTGTCTGGCTTACTTCACTTACTATAAAGCTCTCTACATCCATCAACATTGTTAAGACAATATTTTTAAAGCAATTTTTACTCTACATTTTCCAGTGATGACTTTATTACCAATTTTTTTTCATGAAAGATTTTCTAAATTCTTGTTATTTGCTGCATTGTATTTCATTGTGTAGATGTACTCTAATTTATTATAATTTTATGTTAAATTGAATATATGGATTATACTTTTATCATTAAAATAATTTTGAATCAAATATGCTATATATATAATTTGTGTATATATGTATATTTTGAATATTTATTTCTTGAGACAGTTTCCTACAAGGAAAATAATTTGGTGAAAATTATATATTTTATAATTTATGGTTTGACTGTGTGAAAAACAATAAACTGTGGAAAATTCTGAAAGAGATGGGAATACTAGACACCTGATCTGACTCTTGAGAAACCTACATGCAGGTCAGGAAGCAACAGTTAGAACTGGACATGGAACAACAGACTGGTTCCAAAAAGGAAAAGGAGTACATCAAGGCTGTATATTGTTACCCTGCTTATTGAACTTATATTCAGAGTACATCATGAGAAACACTGGGCTGGATGAAGCACAAGCTGAAATCAAGATTGCCAGGAGAAATATCAATAACCTCAGATATGTAGATGTAACACCCTTATAGCAGAAAACTGAAGAGGAACTAAAGAGCCTCTTGATGAAAGTGAAAGAGGAGAGTGAAAAAGTTGGCTTAAAGCTCAACATTCAAAAAACTAAGATCATGGCATCTTGTCCCATTGCTTCATGGGAAATAGATGGGGAAACAGTGGAAACAGTGTCAGACTTTATTTTGGGGGGCTCTAAAATCACTGCAGATGGTGATTGCAGCCATGAAATTAAAAGACACTTACTGCTTGGAAGGAAAGTTATGACCAACTTAGATAGCATATTAAAAAGCAGAGACATTACTTTGCGAACAAAGGTCCATCTAGTCAAGGCTATGGTTTTTCCAGTAGTCATGTATGAATGTGAGAGTTGGACTACAAAGAAAGCTGAGCACCAAAGAATTGATGCTTTTGAACTGTGGTGTTGGAGAAGGCTCTTGAGAGTCCCTTGGACTGCAAGGAGATCCAACCAGTCCATCCTAAAGGAGATCAGCCCTGGGTGTTCATTGGAAGGACTGATGCTGAAGCTGAATCTCCAATACTTTTGCCACCTGAGGCGAAGAGCTGACTTATTGGAAAAGATCCCAAAGCTGGGAGGAATTGGGGGCAGGAGGAGAAGGGACAACAGAGGATGAGATGGCTGGATGGCATCACCGACTCAATGGACATGACTTTGAGTAATCTCTGGGACTTGGTGATGAAGGACAGGGAAGCCTGGTGTGCTGCAGCCTATGGGGTCACAAAGAGTTGGACATGACTGAGCAACTGAACTGAACTGATTGCATTTAACTTTGAACATATTTGCATGTGCTTTTGGTCCATTTTTTTTCCTTGGTATTTGTTAGTCAGTGTGTGTTTTTGCTATGAGCATGCATTTAATATTCTCAGCACATGGAATTGAATACTATATAATTGAAAATATTTTTAACACTATAAAATAATATAGTGCCAACAGGTCATTATATTTGCTGAAATTTTATTTTGAAAAATCTTGTCGAGTGATTATGTTTTTATTTTTTTAAGCATATGTTTAAAATTTAAATGATAACTTTTGAGTTAGTATTGTTCAGTTTCTTGATACTTTCCCCTGTCAGTGTATCTATGGGTGGCTGAAGAAACTGACCCAAGGTGTTTAAATCATCTGTCACGCCTCTTTAACCCAAGTGGAGGCTAATGCAATTTTGGATCACAGACCAGTGGACACCAAGAATAATAGAATTTTTTCCCTTTAACCTAAGTCAGAATCATCCCCAAATTCAAAAAGGTAAGAGGCTAATGTTTTCTCAGTTACTACATCATAGGATGTCCTGATTTACTAGTCTATTAAGATTTGAACAGTTTCAGTTAAACTGACACACACGACATTAAGTTATGAGAGCTCTTTACTTTCTTTCCTTTGCTGAAAGTAGCTGTCTTTATCCTCTGGTGAGGTCAAGACCTCAAAATAAGAGATGGAATTTCTTTTCTGATTAGAATTTTTTCTTTATTCACAACTTATAAGAATGGACTATAGAGGGATAGTTAGTCTAGGAAAGGCAAGATTAATTTGCTCAGTTTGTACAAGGATGAATATGTAATGGACAAATTTTAGACCAATAAATTCTAATGTAAATATTTCACACAAATTCCACACAATTTCTTTTAAGAAGAATCTCATCAAATCTTGGCTACTTAGACCTTTAACTCATTACAAAGCTACTTACTCAACATAATGAACAGTAGCTACATGTCCAACCAATAGAAAGATTAATTCCACTCTGAGTCATTTTATTTCTTATCATCCTCAGAATTATTATAATTAAAAAGTGGGTTTTAATATTTAGTATCTACTTAATAGTGTTGCTGGAAGTATTAAATAAACAACTGGGTTTCAGGCAGTGACTGGTATATAGGGAGTGTATAATAAGTAAATATTAGCTATGATGTTATTCATAATATTTATGCTTAAGCAAAGAGATGTCTCTAAAATTTCATGTATATCAAATACTTCTTATAGCTAATACAATTTACTTATTGTTTAATTGTTTCTCTACAAAATATGGCAAGAATACAGAGAATGATTGCCTGTTTAAGAGTCTTGGGAGTTTCTTTCCTTTTTAATAAAGTTTTAATTTGTGCAGTGTTTCAAACAGCAGAGAATTGAGTTTAAGATCCAAAATTCATGTGTCTGTGCAATTTATCTACCAAGAGTCTCAACTGTTTTTCCTTAAAGTTTTTAACAGCACAGCTAACAGCTAAATAACCAAAATCTCTGCCAACATAATTCCTTGACCACTCTGTGTGTGAGGCTTAATCTACATGATACCAAACATGCTAGATTACTTGATGTCCACATGACACCACCTCCACTCCTTGAAAAGATGGAAGCTACTTCCCAGAGTAGCTTCACCTTTCCTGTGAATTTCTGACCTGAAAATTCCCATGAGAGGAGCTCACGCTAAACTTAGAAAGTAGAAGTGAACCAGAGCCATTATTTTCCAGAAGTGATCACAGCCAGACTTGCAGGTGGACCAAAAATCACTGAGGTTTCCAGCAAGCTCTTGAGATCTAACATCTGTGTGCTTCCACTTGAGACTCTAAATGTCAGTTTGGGAGATCACTGATGGCAGTTTACCATGACTTTCAGTGGTAGTTTCCCAGATGTCTACTCCTCAGCTGTTCTGATGACCATGTAAGCACTGATTAATGTCAACATTTTTATATCTGCAATAAAATGAGTGGCTACTGTTCTCCTTATCACACTCTTGGGTAGATAAAACAGACAAACTCTAAGCATTGCCTTAAAATATTTTTGAGTGAGATACATTTGTATTTACAAATCAGTAGGAGTAATTTTACTTATTTGACAGCACAATAAATAAAGCCATGAACATTCTGTTGAATTATCATTTGATTAATTACCCTATCTTCTAATACAATAAGCATAGAAAGTCTAGATTGAATGTACTATCTTAAAGTGATTTTATTTTTCTTTTTAATAATTTTTTTTTAAATCTGCATGTAGGCAAAAAAAACACCAGACCCATGAGATCTTCTTCCACCTGAGGAGAATTTTATGGGCTGTGTACTGGGTTGAGTAGTGTCCTCTCCAAAATTGTTGTCCACCTGGAACCTTGGAATATGGTCTTATTTGGAAACAGAACCCTTGCAGATGTAATTAGTTAAGATAACATGATACTGGTTTCGGGTGGGCACTGAATTCAGTGAAGGCATACAATTAGAGGACAGAATATATATATATATATGGATTTAGGCCAAGTAAAGATGGAAACAGAGACTGCAGTGAGGCAAATGTTAGCCAAGAAAAGTTAAGAATCCCCAAGAGCCACCAAAAACCAAGAAGAGAAGGATTCTTCCTTAGAGCCTGTAGAGGGAGCTTAGCTCTGCCAACATCTCCATTTCAGATTTCAAGACCCTAAAACAGAGACAATAAATTGCTGTTATTTTAACCATTCACTTTTTTGTGATTTGTTACAGCCATTTTAGGAAACAAACACAGGCCACTGAAAATAAACTCTCAAGAGATATTATGCTGTAATATTTTAAATGTTTTGGGAAAAAATGGAAATAAAAAATATATCATTTTTTCTCCAAATTAATGAATAAAATTAGTGATTTCTAATATTTCTATAAAAGAGCAAAATCATTTGCAGGAAAAAAGTAACACTGGCAAATAAACTCCTTTATATTTTAAACTGGGCTTTCCAGTTGGCTCAGTGGTAAGGAATCTGCCTAACAATGCAGGAGACACTGGTTTGATCCTTGCCTCTGGAAAATCCCCTGGAGAAGGGAATAGCAACCCACTCCAGTGTTCTTGCCTGGGAAATCCCATGCACAGAGGAGTCTGATGAGCTCCTCCCTGCACAGAATGAGTCGGACATGACTTAGCGACTCAACAGCAAACAATATTTTAAACTACATAAATTATAAAGATAGTTGGATGAGGAAATGAAAAATTCATTCCTTAAGCAATGAAAAATTATTGATAAAATAATGAATTTGATGAATCTTGCCATCTCATATTAGTGGAGAAGGGTTATTTGAAAAGGTAAATTTGGGGACAAATGAATTATTACTTGTGAATAAGAATTTAGAATTCTCTTTACATCATATACCACAATAAATTTCTCATGGAATAGATTTAAATTAAAAAAATTGAGCCACAGAAGAACTAGAAGAAAATGTAGTTATTTAATTTATTTAGAGATTAGAAAATCATTTTGTGTCTGACAGCAAAATCACTGAAAGATGTATTTGTGTAATATATTATTATAAATGTATTTGACCAAAAAAAGAAAGAATCACCATTAACATCATACATGATGATAAAAGTACAGAACTAATTATAAATTGTGGGAAAATGATACCATATATAATGGAAAAATGATAAATATTATTTTTATATGAAGAGATATTTCAAATTTGTAAGTTTAAGACATATTAGTTATTACAGAGAAAAATATAGCTAGTGGATATTGTCGTTTTAGCATTCCACACAGAAGAACTGCTCAATTTCTCTCTCTTAGTCACTCAGTTGTGTCAGACTCTTTGTGACCCCATGGGCTGTAGCCTGCCAGACACTCTGTCCATGGGGATTCGCAGGCAAAAATACTGGAGTGCGTTGCCATGCCTTCCTCTAGGAGATTTAACAACCCAGGGATCGAACCCAGCTGTCCTGCACTGTAGGCAGATTCTTTACTGTCGGAGTCATCAAGGAAGCCCAACTGCTCAGTACATGTAAGCAAATATTATTTTGTTAGAATCAGTATAAATAAAAGATAAACAATCTGCTAGAAAAAAACGAGCACTTGGCATCCACAGGAAAACGTTGAAAAAATTCAGTGGATCGATAAATATGAAGGCACTTAAATCATATAAACAATGCTTTAAATATAATTTAGAAAAAGGTAATATTTCACTTAGAATATTGGTAAGATTTTTTAAAAAGAATAATAATGGCAATTGCTAGGTAGGATGTAGGAAAATATACCAACATATTCAGGTGGCAAATTTCTAAACATGAAAAAAAATTCTGGAGGGCAATTTTGACCACATGTAACTATCATTTAAAATGTATTATGACATGCACAATCTTTATGTCAATAAACATTAGTCTGTATAAACTTATTTGCCATAGCAGCTAACATTTGAATTACCTAATACATGCACGTTCATAGTGAGAAAATAGGAAAAGAATAAGCATAGAAAATAAAGCAATCATAATATTACTTCAAAAGTATATATACATGAATTTGCATTTTTCTGGGGCTTCTCTCATAGCTCAGTTGGAAAAAAAAATCCGCCTGCAATGCAGGAGACCTTGGTTCAATTCCTGGGTAAGGAAGATCCCCTGGAGAAAGGATGGGCTACCCACTTCAGTATTCTTGGGCTATCCCTTGAGGCTCAGCTGGTAAATAATCTACCTGCAATATGGGAGACCTAAGTTGGATCCCTGGGTCGGGAATATCCCCTGGAGAAGGGAAAAGCTACCCACTTCAGTATTCTGGCCTGGAGAATTCCATGGATTGTATAGTCATGGGACCACAAAGAATCGGACACAACCGAGCGACTTTCATTTAGACATTTTTCTAGACATTTATATATATATATATATATATATATATACACACACTTGTGCCTAACTTCACCTTTAAGTGAAAAATAAACTTATTATACACATGATTCTTAAGTTTGCTTTGTAATTTCTAAATGATTCTGAGGCAAAATATCCCACTTTATGAAGATATTATTCTTACTCAAACCTTAATTTTCAAATCTTAAAGTAGACTTTAAGAATGAGTGTGTTGACTCAACTTGACTTTTGATAGATTTTTTCCTGAAAAAAAATTTGTGCAGAATGTAAATGTGTTTCTTTCAAAACTAGAACCACTCTGAATGCCTATAAATTAAGGTTTGAATAAGAACAATACCTTCATATAATGGGGTATGTTCCTCTTAGAATGATTTAGAAATGACAAAGCAAACTTAAAAATCATGTGTACAGTAAGTTATTTTTCTCTTTCTTGTGCATGTCATAATTCATTTTAAATAATAGTTGTAAAACATATAACATAGTTCTAAGATGTAAAGGCAAAACAAATGGGGAAGGCAAAAATTAAAATATCGTCTGTAGTGAATGAATGTATATTTTATCCTACTTTCTTTTTCCTTTTTATTTTACCATTTTAATAATGAATATTAAATATATTACAGAATCAAGTAATTTTTAAAGTATGATCAAACTAGAACTTCTCAGGTGACTCAGTTGGTAAAAAATCTGCCTGTAATGTAAAGATTGGGTTTAATCCCTGGGTTGGGAAGATCCCATGGCGAAGGGAAAGGCAACCCTCTCCAGTATTCTTGCCTGGAGAATTCCATGGACAGAGGAGACTGATGAGCTACTGTCCATGGTTTCGTAAAGAATCAGACAACACTAAGTTACTAACACTTTAACTTTCACTTCAAATACCTATGAGCCCAAACAGCTATTAAATAATTGGAATATACTATCTCTCTTCAAATGATCATCAAGTTATAATTCATTTTTAAGTGTATCCATTAATAATTTCACTCTTATATGAACATCATTGCACTTTTAATAATCCATATTTCCCCAAAAAGATACAAAAAAGATCTTTACAATCCAGATAATCACGATGGTATAATCACTCACCTAGAGTCAGATATCCTTAAATGTGAAGTCAAGTGAGCCTTAGGTCTTAGGCCTTATGAAGACAAGTGGGGCACTACAAATAAAGTTAGTAGAGGTGATGGAATTCCAGTTGAGCTATTTAAAATACTAAAAGATGA
The DNA here is from genome assembly GCF_003369695.1 of Bos indicus x Bos taurus. Taxonomy (NCBI): domain Eukaryota; kingdom Metazoa; phylum Chordata; class Mammalia; order Artiodactyla; family Bovidae; genus Bos; species Bos indicus x Bos taurus. The sequence continues at coordinate 90,241,165 of NC_040085.1, read as the reverse complement.
TGCTGTGAAAGTGCTGCACTCAATATGCCAGCAAATTTGGAAAACTCGGCAGTGGCCACAGGACTGGAAAAGGTCAGTTTTCACTCCAATCCCAAGTAAAGACAATGCCAAAGAATGCTCAAACTACCGCACAATTGCCCTCATCTCACATGCTAGTAATGCTCAAAATTCTCCAAACCAGGCTTCAATAGTACATGAACCAAGAACTTCCAGATGTTCAAGTTGGATTTAGAAAAGGCAGAGGAAACAGAGATCAAATTTCCCACATCTGTTGGATCATGGAAAAAGCCAGAGAGTTCCAGAAAAACATCTATTTCTGCTTTATTGACTATGCCAAAGCCTTTAAATGTGTGGATCACAATAAACTGTGGAAAATTCTGAAAGAGATGGGAATACCAGACCACCTGACCTGCCTCTTGAGAAATCTGTATGCAGGTCAGGAAGCAACAGTTAGAACTGCACATGGAACAACAGACTGGTTCCAAATAGGAAAAGGAGTACATCAAGGCTGTATATTGTCATGCTGCTTATTTAACTTCTATGCAGAGTACATCATGAGAAAAGCTGGGCTGGATGAAGCACAAGCTGGAACCAATACAGCTGGGAGACATATCAGTAACCTCAGATACACAGATGATACCAACCTGATGGCATAAAGTGATGAAGAAGTAAAGAGCCTCTTGATGAAAGTGAAAGAGGAGAGTGAAAAAGCTGGCTTAAAACTCAACATTCAGAAAACTAACATCATGGCATCCGGTCCCATAATTTCATGCCAAATAGATGGGGAAACAGTGGAAACAGTGACATATTATTTTGGGGGAGCTCCAAAATCACTGCAGATGGTGACTGCAACCATGAAATTAGAGGACGCTTACTCCTTGCAAGGAAAGTTATGACCAACTTACTTTGCCAACAAAGGTCCATCTAGTCAACGCTATGGTTTTTCCAGTAGTCATGTATGGATGTGAGAGTTGGATCATAAAGAAAGCTGAGTGCTGAAGAATTGATGCTTTTGGTACTGTGGTGTGGGAGAAGACTCTTGAGAGTCCCTTGGACTGCAAGGAGATCCAACCAGTCTATCCTAAAGGAGATCAGTCCTGGGTGTTCATTGGAAGGACTGATGTTGAAGCTGAAACTCCAATACATTGGCCACCTGATGCAAAGAGCTGACTCATTGGAAAAGACCCTGATGCTGGGAGGGATTGGGGGCAGGAGGAGAAGGGGCCGACAGAGGATGAGATGGTTGGATGGTATCACGGACTCAATGGACATAGGTTTGGGTGGACTCCGGGAGTTGGTAATGCACAGGGAGGCTTGGCGTGCTGCAGTTCATGGGGTCACAAAGAGTCGGACATAACTGAGTGACTGAACTGGAAATTGAACTGACTCAATGGACATGAGTTTGAGCAAACTCCAGGAGATAGCAAAAGACAGGGAAGCCTGGTGTGCTGCAATTCATGGGGTTGTAACTAGTGGACATGACTTGGCAGCTGAACAACCAAAACAATATAAAAGAGAATTGACACATGATTGATGAAAGGTCATATATTGGAAGGGCAGAGAGATAAAGATAAAGGAAATGGAAAGTAGATAGTGGTGTTTCTTTGGAATTAGAGACTAGAAAAGTATCTGCAGAGATGACCTCTGGAGAAGGACAGAATATGGGATGTTGAAGAGAACATGGTGCCTTGGCTGGGTTTGGGGTGCTGCTGGTTTAAAGAGGTGGTTCCAAAAAAAGGCCGACGAGCTTGGGAAATGGAAAAGTACCAAAAAATGGACGTCCAAGTTATATAGGTGCACAAGAGCGAGCTCCTTCAGGTCAAAAGAAGGAGATAGGTGGAAATGAAGCTGCGGTCAAGAGGAAGGTCAGGGCTCGAGTCTGTTTCCCCTTTATGTGCTCAGGATAATGGCTTAAGTGCAAGTCAGCTGTTGATCATCCACAGCTTCAATAAGCTTGGTGTCTCAGGCAGGGGAAGCCAGATGCAAACTACTAAAATCAGATGCTCATTAGGGACACTTCTAAGGAAACATAACTTTTAATGAGAGGCTAGACTAGTTTATGTTCTCCTGGAACAGCATGAGAAGGGGAATGATGTGGGCTCTCTGCCCTTGATGTCAGGAACCCACTGAAGTTTGGTGATTACAGACGTCGAAGCTACAATGTCAGTATGATGCTAGCCACCCCCGCCGATGCTTTGGGACCCAATTTAACTGCGGGCACAGCTTTTGAAGATGCCACATGACTGGCTGTGGAGTCACAACATTTACTGTTTACAAAAAAAGAAAAAAACCTCATCGGATGGATGCATCCACTAGAGTTCCCAAATGGCTTTGCATCTTCTTTAACAGCGGGTTCTGCTTGTCTGTGTGTGAATGGTAAGGAAACATTTCCACTTTCTGGTATTATATGCATGGATGTGAATTTATAAGGAAAATCGAGATTTGATGCATTGACTGCTATTCTTTGTAGCTCACCCAGAGGCACACTGGGGCTCCAGCACTCGTGTGTCAAACCTCTCCTTTGGCCATATTTTGCTAGTTAACATTCAATGCAGTCTTTTTTTTTTTTTTTTAAGATTAGTGCCCTTGGCAAGATGTGCTTATGGATTTTCAAGCTTATAGATTTTCAAGTTCTCTTTCCTCTTGAATGAGAACGATGACTAAATAGAATAAAGTCTTTGGTAACTAGCCATTCACAGATTCTTATGAAAAGAGGGTTGGATTTTAGTAGTAGGAACAGAAGCAATATGTTTTCTGACTGGTGCTGGTTAACTGCTTGGTGACTGCCCAGAGACCGGGGCCAAGGCTGTTGAGTTATGGTCTCCAGTCTGTCACAAACAAACTGTGTAACCTTGTCCAAGGTATGTACCTCTTAGCATTTAATTTGTAAAGTGGGTATAATCAGGCGTTCCTGACAGGAATGTTGTAAGGGTTAATTAATTGTTCTTTGTTAAGTGCACTGAGATTGTCAGATTAGAGCATTAGGGAAGTGTCAAGGTTGTGTTATTATGGTATTATTTTTCTTTGTTTGGGAGGAAATGCCATTTCTGTGTAATTTACTTTAACAGTAAAATAAGCCATGTTAATTGATGCACAATCAAGCCCTTATTCATTGAGGAAAAGGGTATATGCAGTTAGCAAGGAGACTGGTGTCAGCTGACACAGGGCAGGGACCTGAGAATTCAGCACTGGATACAAAGAAAGCCTAGAAAGTGAGACTTGGGGCGATCAGATTCTAAATGCCATGGAGACTCAAGTTTCACACCCAGTAGAGTCTGCTATTAGCAGAGAAAAAGGTCTGTAACCTTAGTAACCAATACCCAACCAAAAAAAAAAAAAAAGAAAGAAAGAAAAGAAAACAAACAGTTCTATCCATGTACCAAGCAATCTCTGAAGTGATCATACATGTGGCCTGGAAACTAAATATCATAAATGCTTCGTTAGAAAGGGGGTTTTAAACATATGGACTAATAAGTCTTTAATAAAAGACTTTCCTAATAACTTAGAAGTACACCTTTACAGATGTGATTCTGTCTGTATAAATACACATTAACCATTGTTTAGACTTTGACCTTTATGATAATAGCTAGTAAATCTTGACTATCTGACAGAAAATATTGATGGTTATATCTGAAAATGTTATTTAGTAACTTTATAGAGTTGTGGTAATTTTAGGATACTATTTTTCTAATATGTGAGTTACTGAATAGAACAAATGAATGTAATAAGTAAGCAGGCTAATAAGAATGTATACTAAAGATAAATACTCAGCACAAGTATTTAAAATGGGAAATTAATTGAATATGTCTCACAATTGACATACAATAAATAAGTATTTTCTAAACAATGTCTTGTAAATAATGACTGTAATGATCTGTGGAAATAGTTTTCAGTATTACTCAATGTCTTTGTGATACTCAGGAATCATATCTAGATCTTCCAAATTTCAGAAGTTTTACAGCCCTTCTTGGTCATATGGATTCAACTTTACTATAATTCTATGCAGTACAGATAGCTCTAAAATATCCACTTTGAAAAATGGCAAGAATAACTTTGTAACGGGCTCCTAATTATGCCCTTGCTTGGCGGTGGTTTGTTTAGAATATTTTCCTGTTTCTGACTCTCTACTTCTTTGTCGTTCTTGTTAGTTGCCAAGTTGTGCTCGGCTCTTGTGATCCCGTAGATTGCAGCCCACCAGGCGTCTCTGCCCGTGGCATTTCCCAGGCAAGAATGCTGGAGCAGGTTGCCATTTCCTTCTTTAATGCCCTTCTTCAAAAGGGCATCCAGAGCTGAAGGTTGTATTTTATGTGACAGCAAGTTTGTAGATAAGGGCCATGTATCCTCCCTAAAGCACTTACTGAGCAGAGCTCAAGTACACAAGATGGCTTACTGGGAAAAGGAGTCTGGTTACATGATGTAGAATGTGTTATTATCCATCCTCACACATTTTAATTTTTATTTATTTTTACTTTATTATTTTATTTTTTAATTGCCATGATTTTTCTTTTTCATTTTTTCTTTAATTTTTATTTTATGTTGAAGTAGCGCTGACTTATGGGATTCCCAGGTGGTTCTGTGGTAAAGAATCCACCCGCCAATGCAGGAAACCCAAGAGACACAGGTTCATTCCTTGTGTCAGGAAGATGCGCTGGAGGAGGAAATGGCAACCTGCTCCAGTATTCTTGCCTAGAAAATGCCACGGTCAGAGGAGCCTGGCAGGCTACAGTGGGTGGGGTCACAAAGAGTTGAGCACGGAGCACACAGCACAACAAAAACAATGGTTGTTTACAATGTTGTGTTAGTTTCAGGTGTACACAGAGGAATTCCATTATACCTGTATGCACATCTAATCTGTTTCAAATTCTTTCCCCATTTAGATTGTTACAGAATAGTGAGTGGCATTCCCTGTGCTACACAATAGGTCCTTGGCGATCATCTATTTTGCATACAGAAATGTATATGTCAATGCCAAGCTCCCAATGTATCCCTCTTCCCTACCTCCCACCTTTAAAAACTATAAGTTTCTTCCTATGTCTGTGAATCTGTTTCTGTTTTGTAAATAAGTTCATTTGTATCATTTTTTTAGATTCCATGTATAAGCGATATCATATGATATTTGTCTTTCTCTGACTTACTTCACTTAGTGTGATAATCTCCAGATCCATCTTTTAATACAGAAGAAAAGTTGAGGCATGTAATGTGGGGTGTTATATCATATGTGTGGCACCATATGATGTGGGGCATATAAGTTTCCAAAAGGTTAATTTCGCTAGACTTTTCTTGCATTTTAACCTGATATTTTGTGGTTCCTAAGAACACAAAGGAAAGCCTATTACTACTTCCTTGAGCATTTAAAATCCCAATTATTCTTCAAAATTAATTTAAATGCCACTTTCTCTATTGATGCACCTTCTGGTCATAGCTGCTTCCTCCACTTCACCCTTTAAGCACCTTTATAAGAACACACAGTACCCACTAACACCAGGTTAATTCAGGGCAGTTCCAGGACCTACTTACCCTTTATCTCCCAGCAGCTAGTTCAAAGTTTAGCCTGGAACAGTCACCTAATAGTTTTTTGTAGAGAGTTTGCATGTACTAACATTCTAATCAGTTGGTTTCTTACTCATCTATATTCAATGTGAGTATGTTAAAATTATTTCATAAATCAGTTAAAAATTAAAAGCATTTTTAGAGCCTTAGAGAAAGTGTTGTGGTATGAAATCATCACTATTGTCAAATAACAATATATATATATATCATCTAATTATATATATATGTACATATATATATATTTATATTAATTAAACACCTACTCTAAGTCTGGGAGGTCTATGCATTGCTGAAAAGTTGCATGTAAAACTGATTTGTATCTTCAACCAATAGCCTAGGTCTGAAGTACAAATGCTATTTAGAGGACTGAAGAGCTCTGAAGTACAAATGCTATTTAGAGGACTTTTTGGTTCATTTCTTTTTCACAAGATGAGTCATGTCAAATTACAAAGAAACGTGGTATCTTTTAGTTACAAGAGCAGGGAACTGGAGTCTCAGGGTTATAGTGTTAATTTTTCAGTTTTCTTTTCTCACTTGTAAAAGAGGAGCTTGAGATGGATGAAAAAGGCTGAAAAATATTTCCCAAAGAGACCAGCACCTAACCCCTGGAACCTGCAAATATGTTACCTTCCTTGGAAAAAGGGATTTTGCGGATGCAATTAAGGTTAAGGACTCTGAGTTGGGATAATTATCCTGGTTTACCCAGATAAGCCCAAATTAATCCCATGTTTATTTTTTTTCATTGAGTTATATTTACTTTACAATGCTGTGTGAGTTTCTACTGTACAATGAAGTGAATCAGCTGTATGAGTACATATGCTCCCTCCCTCTTGAACCTCCCTCCCATTTCCCTCATCCCCCGCATCTGGGCCACACAGAGTGCCGAGCTGGGCTCCATGCGCTCTGACAGCAGGTTCCCAGTAGCTGTCTATTTTACACACCATGTATACACATCAACCTCAGTCTCCCAATTCAGGCCACTCCTCTTCTCCCACCCGCCGAGTACAAAGGACACTTCTTGTCTCTGTTCCTGCTCTGCAAGTAGGTTCATCTGAACCACTTTTCTAGATTCCGTATATAGATGTTAGTATGTAAGTCAGAAGAGAAATCCCAGGATTCTTTAAAAGCAGAGAATCTTCCCTGGCTATTGTCAGAGAGGGAGGTGTGATCATGGCAGAATGGTCAGAGATTCCACAATGCTGCTGGCTTTGAAGACAGAAGGAGGTCACGGTCGAGGAATGCAGGTTACCTCTAGAAGCTGGAAGACCAAGAAAATGAGTTATTTGCTTGCTGGAGCTTCTAAAATGGAAAGCAGCCCTGTTGACATTTGATATTAGCCCAGGAAGACTCATATCTTCCTGATCTATAGAAACATAAGATAAATAAATTGTGTGGGTTGAAGCCACTAAATGTACGCCAATTTGTTACAGCACAAGTGAAACTCTCATACAACAGCTTATTGCCTTCCATCTTGAAAATCCCCCAATTCTACATTTTAATATATTCTGTGTTTAAATCCTGATTATCACATATTGGCATTGTTTAAAAGCGTGGTGCATTCATATCAGAGATTTCTATCTTCCAAATGTGTGCATTCGATACACTTCAGAAAAAACTCAATTCACTGTTTGAACAAAGGATTTTGTAACTAACTCCTAGGCTCCTTTAACACAATAGAAATCAAAGCCTGCGAGAGCTCATGCCATTTACTTTCGTCAAAATCTGAATGATGCATTGCATAAGTAACAGCATAATAGAGCCCTCATATTGTAATCTGGGTAGATGTATGCTGTGCTTTGAAAATCAAATATTGTTCCCTTTGACGTTTTGACAAGTAATTTCGACAACAATACACATTTGGCTAACTCATGAATGTAGTACTTCTCGTCCCCTTGATTGTGCAGGGTTTGCACTATGCTAAGAATGACAACAATTATAGAACTGACTTGCATCTGCCAAGTGAACAGATGGTCTTGTAGTTGGACGAACAATGGTGAAGAAAGAAAAGGCAAGGGGGTGGGGGTGCGGGAGCTGGTGGGCTGGGATAAAGATCTTACAATTCAAAAGAGCACTAATAAAATGAAAGATAAAGACAAAGGCATGTTGCCACGCATTACTGAAATGTGTTTTAAAAAGGAAAAGGTCTTGCTGATTTTACTCTTCTCACGTTCCTCTTTCGAATCTAATTCCAATGCACTTGAGGCCGATGAGCAATCAAATTATAATGTTGACACTCTTATTTATAGAAATAGTTATTGTAAAGTGTCATCAATACGAGTTTGATAAGGGATAACTCTTTGTCTTTAGGAGACTATATATTTCCATTTTCATTTTTAGCTTGTGAAACAAACAGAACATGAGTAAGAACTAGGACTTCACCTTCACAAACTTCGAATATTAGAGCAGTGAGGTAATTGTTTTATCTTTATAAAGTCATTTTACCTTTTCTGCCTAAAGTGGAATAAAGCTGTCTTCTTGGGAGGATCTTCATTAAATAGGATGTGTGTGTGTGTGTGTGCGCGCGCGTACGTTTGTGTGTTAGGTAATGCATACAAATAGTCCTACTTGCTTGCTTTGAGGTGTCTGGATCACATTTGATGTTGTATCTTTGAATTTAAAACTATTTAAACCTATCAACCTGCAAGGATCCTCTTGCTTAAACAGTTTTCTTATAGAGAAAACTGAATTACCATTTGAGTTGCATTGAGGTGACAGTCTATATATATACATATATACATGTATATATAGTCTTGAAAAATTATTCAGATATTTATTTTCTTTCTTTTAAATAGTATTTATGGTACTTAGTCACCAAACTAAATTATAATAACTCCCATATTTTAAATGTTTTCTTAGATACTGTGCTAAAAATTTTTTTGTACATTATCTCATTTAAAATGTACAGCACCGCTCTGAGGTGGGTATAGAGTTTTACTGTTTCTCTTTTGAAAGATGAAGCAATGGAGGTTTTCAAAGCTTGAGGGACTTACCTAACATCACACAGTTAATAAATAGGGAGTGGAGACTGAAAGCTAAATTTATATAGCTCCAAAAGCTCTACTTAACCATCTGAGTTGGTTAGGATAAGTTAGACACTGAATGTCAGTGGTTGGACATAGTAGATTTTTCACTCATGTAACAGTGATGGATCAGCGTTCCGTTCTGCAGGAC